>NC_139239.1:58921297-59358797 GCF_977018435.1 Lepisma saccharinum
GGTAAAGTCTTATTGTTTTTTTTTTAATTTTTTGATTTTTTACGCAAGGCCATGATCTTGCGTATGCACGTGGCGTTTAGCGTGTCTCGTGAAAAATACACGTGAAGATCAGCTTCCGTACAACCGGCTGGATTTGTAACGCTGCGATTAAACATCAACTTCCGTGCCGGCAGAACGCCTGTTCCGGCGTGGAATTTGCGCCACTCCCAAGTTCACGTTGAAAGGGAGAGGCCAGCTGCTACTTTGGCCATGCACATGACCCCTTAACTTGCCCCGTAGGACATGTTCTCTTCTCTTACGAGAATTAATATAGTTTGTCAATAGAACCCTCCAATTTATGACTTAGCAAAAAATATCTGTTTGCGGATTCATCACGTACGCCTATACGTGAGAAAAAGTATGAATAGAACCTATGCTCGGAAATCCAAAATGGCGACCGGAAGTGGGGTTATCTTGGAAACAGTAAAACTTAGGAGAAATCTGTTTGTAGTTTCATCACGTACACCTATACGTGAGAAAAAGTATGAATAGAACCTATGTTCGGAAATCCAAAATGGCGACCGGAAGTGGGGTTATCTAGGAAACGGTAAGACTTAGGAGAAATCTGTTTGCTGATTCATCACGTACACCTATACGTGAGAAAAAGTATGAATAGAACCTATGCTCGAAATCCAAAATGGCGACCGAAGTGGCGTTATCTTGGAAACGGTAAGACTTAGGAGAAATCTGTTTGCGGATTCATCACGTACGCCTATACGTGAATAAAAGTATGAATAGAACCTATGTTCGGAAATCGAAAATGGCGACCGGAAGTGGGGTTATCTTGGAAACGGTAAAACTTAGGAAAAATCTGTTTGCGGATTCATCATGTACACCTATACGTGAGAAAAAGTATGATAGAACCTATGTTCGGAAATCAAAATGGCGACCGGAAGTGGGGTTATCTTGGAAACGGTAAAACTTAGGAAAAATCTGTTTGGTGATTCGTCACGTACACCTATACGTGAGAAAAAGTATGATAGAACCTATGTTCGGAAATCCAAAATGGCGACCGGAAGTGGGATTATCTTGGAAACGGTAAGACTTAGGAGAAATCTGTTTGCGGATTTTTCATGTACACCTATACGTGAGAAAAAGTATGAATAGAACCTATGCTCGGAAATCGAAAATGGCGACCGGAAGTGGGATTATCTTGGAAACGGTAAGACTTAGGAGAAATCTGTTTGCAGATTCGTCACGTACGCCTATATGTGAGTAAAATATGAATAGAACCTATGTTCGGAATCGAAAATAGCGACCGGAAGTGGCGTTATCTTGGAAACGGTAAGACTTAGGAGAAATCTGTTTGCGGATTCATCACGTACGCCTATATGTGAGAAAAAGTATGAATAGAACCTATGCTCGGAAATCCAAAATGGCGACCGGAAGTGGGGTTATCTGGAAACGGTAAGACTTAGGAGAAATCTGTTTTCGGATTCATCACGTACGCCTATACGTGAGTAAAATATGAATAGAACCTATGCTCGGAAATCGAAAATAGCGACCGGAAATAGGGTTATCTTGGAAACGGCAAGACTTAGAAAAAATATGTTTATACGTGAACGTCTATACGTGAGTAAAAATATGATAGAACCTATGTTCGGAATTTGAACGAAGCGAACAGGGAGATCGAATACGACGTGGACGTAGGGGATGGGTCGTTCATCCTCAAAGAGCGGACCTCTACCTTCAATTCGACGTGGTGAAGAAAGAAAGCGGAGACGCGTTTCCCGCAGCAGCAAACTTGATACTCGTGGACAACTTCGTGCCTCACCTGTTCTCGCAGGTGGAGGTGAGGAAACACAACACCGTCATCGACAGAATAGATTATCCAGGCATCACGTCGACGGCGGTGGGAACGTTGAAATTATCCAAAACGGACGCAGCGTACTACCAGGCCGGGGGATTCGAAGCCGGGACCAAAATATCGACGAGAAGTCACACGGTGCTCTTTCCCATGCGTTTGCTTCCGGGATTCTTCTCGGACTACAAGGAGATTATGTGGAAGGGAGGACTGCGCGTTACGTTTCGAAGAGCTGCCAACAACAACGACGCACTGATGCACTGATGCGACGCAGTTCAACAACATACAGTTCGACATGCCAGATTTCATCGTAGTGCTTTTTCAGACCGGGAGGGACAAAAATCAGAAAAAGATTCCAGCAAGTTTGACGACTGCAAGATCAAGAATGTTTATCTGAAGAACAGTAGAAACGAAGTGTTTCCGCACGAGAATTACAACCTCGACGTGACCAAAAACGATTACCTCAAACTTTACGAAGCGTTCTCGGCTTACAAACGCGTGACCGAGGGAAGCGTGGACATGTACTACACGCCCAGCGAATTCAAAGCACGGAGACCCATGACCGTCATCAACACATCTAAGAGAAAGAAGGTTGTGGTTAACGATCGAACCAACATCAAGATCGTCTGCGAGTTTCACGATGCCTTGCCCGAGGATATCCTATGTAGTGGAACGTGGAGAGAAACCTTGGTGATTTTTTCGAGTAAGATGTTGGCAACACTGCGAGAAAATAAGGCTTATGCCTTACAAGAGCAAACTATTAAGGCGAGCCTCACCGAGCCTTATTTTCGGTCGCAGAATTCTCCATTTGGGTCTACTAATGTTGCCAACTCACTAGGCCGTATTAATATTGCGCGCTCAAGCATGATTTAATTTTATTATATTTTCAGATTGACCACAAAACAAGGTGTTGACAGGCAGTGTGTATATATATTGTAAGAAGATGTTTCATTATCAACCTCCACTTCTTGCAGTACATCCTGGACACAGCGTTGCAGGTTAACAAAGGACCTTTGGTTAGTATATTTTTTTTTCTTAAAACTGTTCGGTTACTCGCTCGTTCCTGGCATCATACACAAAAGTTTTCTCCGCGATGAGGATGACGCTACACAGAGTGTCGGCAGGCAAGGCATCGTGGAACTCGCACACAATCTTGATGTTGGTGCGATCGTTAACAACCACCTGCTTTCTTTTAGATGTGTTGATGAGGAACATGGGTCTGCGAGCTATGAACTCGTTTGGATTGTAGTACACGTCCACGTTACCGGAAGTCACTCGTTTGTAAGCTGTGTACGCCTCGTACAGTTTCAGGTAGTCCTCTTCTGCGATGTTTAGGTTGTAGTTCTCACGTGGGAAAACTTCGTTCCTGCCATTTTTGAGGTAAATGTTCTAATCTTGCAGTTGTCGAACTGGCTTGAATTTTTCTCCTGATTGTTACCTCTTCTGTCTGGAAGAGTACGACTGCAAACTCGGGCATGTCGTACCGAATGTTGTTGAATTGCGTGGTTACGTCAAATTCGAAATGATTGCCGGAAGCAGGTTTTTGCACACACTGGTAGCCATAAAACTGAATGGACACTTGAGGATTTTTCAGGATGTCGGCTTTGTACTTGAGAGCATAGTTTGATTCGTATTCTACCACTGGCACGCGCAGCTCCATGGATTTTACAATACACTTGGCAGCGTCGGGTAGTGTGTTGGGAAGCAAGGTAGTCCCGTCAGGGCCCAAAGTGCTGTATCGCATCAGTGCGTCGTTGTCGTTGGCAGCTCTGCGAAAAGTAACACGCAAACCACCCTTCCACATGATCTCCTTGTAGTCCGAGAAGAAACCGGGCAGCAGACGCATGGGAAACAGTACTGTGTGACTTTGAGTTTTGATTTTTGTACCTGCTTCGAATCCCCCTGCCTGGTAGTATGCTGCATCGGTCTTGGAGAGTTTCAGTGTTCCCACGGCAGTCGAGGTAATCCCGGGTAGTCAACCCTATCGATGACGGTGCCATGCTTTCTAACTTCCACCTGCGAGAATAGGTACGGCACAAATTATCTACGAGTCTTAGGTTTGCGTTGGCAAGAAATGCTTCGCTGTTGTCTCTCTTCACTACATCAAACTTGACGTACAAATCAGCTCTGTGAGGGTGAATGAATCCATCCCCGACGTCCACATCGTATTCTATCTCTCGATTCGCTTCGTTAAGGTTGGCAAACGTGCGACGGTTGGGAGGGAAGGACTGCAACTCGTAACTTTCGATTTGTTCCATGATGGCTATTTATTATATGTTAATCTCCACGACGGCAGTGGTCGCGGCTCCTGCAAAATCAACCACCTCCCTCTTCTTGTTTGTCACTGCTAATTCTATGTTGTCTATGCGATTACGAGATACAGGAAAGTATATCGGTGGGGAGGGTGTGTAGATAATTGGCTCCATGAATTAGAGTTTGGTTTGAACGTAGCGATAATACCTGTCTGCTTGTGACTCCCTGGGATGCCGTCAGAGGATTTGGTGATCATATCTTGATCATTTTTTTACAGAGCAGTTCGGGTAGGTTGTTATTTATAAACCCCACCCCCATTTTTTTTTGTTTTGTGTTCATGGCGATGGTCGTACCTAATGCGGCGACCCGTTCGCCCAGCGAGACGTCTCTGCTGACGAGTCTCCCGAAAGCTGCGTGCTCTAACTTTCTGTCAGCATCATGACGCACATCGAGATCGGTATTGGTATTGTAGGCAATATCGTGATTCTTGCATGCAGCATCCAGGGGATTCACACCCTTGTCGCCTCTCTTTAGTCGCTGTTCGAGTTTGGTACCGGGACCGCGGTACTGGTAACCTGGCAAGTGCATCTTGAAGGGTAGCTTGTTGATGATGTCGTTCACGAGACCTCGACCTTCGGCCACGTTCCAAAATTTCGGAGGTAGGGTGTTGATGATTTTGATGAGGTACCCTATGCCTTTGTCGTCATTCAAAATGAAGTTGGCAAGCTTGGAGCTAACCATGTCCACAATTCCTACCTTCTTGTTGCGAAAGTTGCTGTTGCCTGCATTCTCCTCTCCTGCAATAACCAACAACCTGTCTATGAGCTTGCGCACGTCGTCAACCCACACAAACTCTTTGGGCAGGTTGTTGTAGAGTTTGACGCCGCTGCCTGTTTTGACCTGGTTCCATATCGGCTTGATGAGGTTCTTGTATTTTTCGCCGCTGCTAGATTTGACGCGATTCTGCGTAGCGTCGTTGTTTTGGTACAAGGCATCCGTCATGATCAAAATTTCCTTGTAACTTTGGTAATCTTCGTCTGTGTAATCTCTTGGCTGCTTTTTTGGTGATGAGTTCCCACAGTCCAACCATACCGGGATACCTGTTCCAGCTGTTTTTCTCACCCAAATTGACTTTCACGTTGTCACCCTCGAACGTGACTTTCGATTTTCCGATTTTCCAAACCACGCCCTCGTTGAGTTCCATGGTTGGGTACAATCCGAAAACCTCGTCTTTCTCGAACTAAACTCAACGGCCTGTTGATCAATCAATTTTCGGAACGCTGCTCTTCTTGCTGGAACAGTGACGATTTCAAATTCGCGACGATCGACATGACGAGGAAACCCAACGACGGAAAATACAAAAACAAAATCAACGACTTTCAAAACGTTGCAACGTTATGAGAAACGTTGAAAGTCGTTGATTTTGTTTTTGTATTTTCCGTCGTTGGGTTTCCTCGTCATGTCGATCGTCGCGAATTTGAAATCGTCACTGTTCCAGCAAGAAGAGCAGCGTTCCGAAAATTGATTGATCAACAGGCCGTTGAGTTTAGTTCGAGAAAGACGAGGTTTTCGGATTGTACCCAACCATGGAACTCAACGAGGGCGTGGTTTGGAAAATCGGAAAATCGAAAGTCACGTTCGAGGGTGACAACGTGAAAGTCAATTTGGGTGAGAAAAACAGCTGGAACAGGTATCCCGGTATGGTTGGACTGTGGGAACTCATCACCAAAAAAGCAGCCAAGAGATTACACAGACGAAGATTACCAAAGTTACAAGGAAATTTTGATCATGACGGATGCCTTGTACCAAAACAACGACGCTACGCAGAATCGCGTCAAATCTAGCAGCGGCGAAAAATACAAGAACCTCATCAAGCCGATATGGAACCAGGTCAAAACAGGCAGCGGCGTCAAACTCTACAACAACCTGCCCAAAGAGTTTGTGTGGGTTGACGACGTGCGCAAGCTCATAGACAGGTTGTTGGTTATTGCAGGAGAGGAGAATGCAGGCAACAGCAACTTTCGCAACAAGAAGGTAGGAATTGTGGACATGGTTAGCTCCAAGCTTGCCAACTTCATTTTGAATGACGACAAAGGCATAGGGTACCTCATCAAAATCATCAACACCCTACCTCCGAAATTTTGGAACGTGGCCGAAGGTCGAGGTCTCGTGAACGACATCATCAACAAGCTACCCTTCAAGATGCACTTGCCAGGTTACCAGTACCGCGGTCCCGGTACCAAACTCGAACAGCGACTAAAGAGAGGCGACAAGGGTGTGAATCCCCTGGATGCTGCATGCAAGAATCACGATATTGCCTACAATACCAATACCGATCTCGATGTGCGTCATGATGCTGACAGAAAGTTAGAGCACGCAGCTTTCGGGAGACTCGTCAGCAGAGACGTCTCGCTGGGCGAACGGGTCGCCGCATTAGGTACGACCATCGCCATGAACACAAAACAAAAAAATTGGGGGTGGGGTTATAAATAACAACCTACCCGAACTGCTCTGTAAAAAAATGATCAAGATATGATCACCAAATCCTCTGACGGCATCCCAGGGAGTCACAAGCAGACAGGTATTATCGCTACGTTCAAACCAAACTCTAAATTCATGGAGCCAATTATCTACACACCCTCCCCACCGATATACTTTCCTGTATCTCGTAATCGCATAGACAACATAGAATTAGCAGTGACAAACAAGAAGAGGGAGGTGGTTGATTTTGCAGGAGCCGCGACCACTGCCGTCGTGGAGATTAACATATAATAAATAGCCATCATGGAACAAATCGAAAGTTACGAGTTGCAGTCCTTCCCTCCCAACCGTCGCACGTTTGCCAACCTTAACGAAGCGAATCGACAGATAGAATACGATGTGGACGTCGGGGATGGATTCATTCACCCTCACAGAGCTGATTTGTACGTCAAGTTTGATGTAGTGAAGAGAGACAACGGCGAAGCATTTCTTGCCAACGCAAACCTAAGACTCGTAGATAATTTTGTGCCGTACCTATTCTCGCAGGTGGAAGTTAGAAAGCATGGCACCGTCATCGATAGGGTTGACTACCCCGGGATTACCTCGACTGCCGTGGGAACACTGAAACTCTCCAAGACCGATGCAGCATACTACCAGGCAGGGGGATTCGAAGCAGGTACAAAAATCAAAACTCAAAGTCACACAGTACTGTTTCCCATGTGTCTGCTGCCCGGTTTCTTCTCGGACTACAAGGAGATCATGTGGAAGGGTGGTTTGCGTGTTACTTTTCGCAGAGCTGCCAACGACAACGACGCACTGATGCGATACAGCACTTTCGGCCCTGACGGGACTACCTTGCTTCCCAACACACTACCCGACGCTGCCAAGTGTATTGTAAAATCCATGGAGCTGCGCGTGCCAGTGGTAGAATACGAATCAAACTATGCTCTCAAGTACAAAGCCGACATCCTGAAAAATCCTCAAGTGTCCATTCAGTTTTATGGCTACCAGTGTGTGCAAAAACCTGCTTCCGGCAATCATTTCGAATTTGACGTAACCACGCAATTCAACAACATTCGGTACGACATGCCCGAGTTTGCAGTCGTACTCTTCCAGACAGGAAGAGGTAACAATCAGGAGAAAAATTCAAGCCAGTTCGACAACTGCAAGATTAAGAACATTTACCTCAAAAATGGCAGGAACGAAGTTTTCCCACGTGAGAACTACAACCTAAACATCGCAGAAGAGGACTACCTGAAACTGTACGAGGCGTACACAGCTTACAAACGAGTGACTTCCGGTAACGTGGACGTGTACTACAATCCAAACGAGTTCATAGCTCGCAGACCCATGTTCCTCATCAACACATCTAAAAGAAAGCAGGTGGTTGTTAACGATCGCACCAACATCAAGATTGTGTGCGAGTTCCACGATGCCTTGCCTGCCGACACTCTGTGTAGCGTCATCCTCATCGCAGAGAAAACTTTTGTGTATGATGCCAGGAACGAGCGAGTAACCGAACAGTTTTAAGAAAAAAAAATATACTAACCAAAAATCCTTTGTTAACCTGCAACGCTGTGTCCAGGATGTACTGCAAGAAGTGGAGGTTGATAATAAAACATCTTCTTACAATATATATACACACTGCCTGTCAACACCTTGTTTTGTGGTCAATCTGAAAATATAATAAAATTAAATCATGCTTGAGCGCGCAATATTAATACGGCCTAGTGAGTTGGCAACATTAGTAGACCCAAATGGAGAATTCTGCGACCGAAAATAAGGCTCGGTGAGGCTCGCCTTAATAGTTTGCTCTTGTAAGGCATAAGCCTTATTTTCTCGCAGTGTTGCCAACATCTTACTCGAAAAAATCACCAAGGTTTCTCTCCACGTTCCACTACATAGGATATCCTCGGGCAAGGCATCGTGAAACTCGCAGACGATCTTGATGTTGGTTCGATCGTTAACCACAACCTTCTTTCTCTTAGATGTGTTGATGACGGTCATGGGTCTCCGTGCTTTGAATTCGCTGGGCGTGTAGTACATGTCCACGCTTCCCTCGGTCACGCGTTTGTAAGCCGAGAACGCTTCGTAAAGTTTGAGGTAATCGTTTTTGGTCACGTCGAGGTTGTAATTCTCGTGCGGAAACACTTCGTTTCTACTGTTCTTCAGATAAACATTCTTGATCTTGCAGTCGTCAAACTTGCTGGAATCTTTTTCCTGATTTTTGTCCCTCCCGGTCTGAAAAAGCACTACGATGAAATCTGGCATGTCGAACTGTATGTTGTTGAACTGCGTCGCATCAGTGCATCAGTGCGTCGTTGTTGTTGGCAGCTCTTCGAAACGTAACGCGCAGTCCTCCCTTCCACATAATCTCCTTGTAGTCCGAGAAGAATCCCGGAAGCAAACGCATGGGAAAGAGCACCGTGTGACTTCTCGTCGATATTTTGGTCCCGGCTTCGAATCCCCCGGCCTGGTAGTACGCTGCGTCCGTTTTGGATAATTTCAACGTTCCCACCGCCGTCGACGTGATGCCTGGATAATCTATTCTGTCGATGACGGTGTTGTGTTTCCTCACCTCCACCTGCGAGAACAGGTGAGGCACGAAGTTGTCCACGAGTATCAAGTTTGCTGCTGCGGGAAACGCGTCTCCGCTTTCTTTCTTCACCACGTCGAATTGAAGGTAGAGGTCCGCTCTGTGAGGATGAACGAACCCATCCCCTACGTCCACGTCGTATTCGATCTCCCTGTTCGCTTCGTTCAAATTTCCGAACATAGGTTCTATTCATATTTTTACTCACGTATAGACGTACATGATGAATCAGCAAACATATTTTTTCTAAGTCTTGCCGTTTCCAAGATAACCCTATTTCCGGTCGCTATTTTCGATTTCCGAGCATAGGTTCTATTCATATTTTACTCACGTATAGGCGTACGTGATGAATCCGAAAACAGATTTCTCCTAAGTCTTACCGTTTCCAAGATAACCCCACTTCCGGTCGCCATTTTGGATTTCCGAGCATAGGTTCTATTCATACTTTTTCTCACATATAGGCGTACGTGATGAATCCGCAAACAGATTTCTCCTAAGTCTTACCGTTTCCAAGATAACGCCACTTCCGGTCGCTATTTTCGATTTCCGAACATAGGTTCTATTCATATTTTACTCACATATAGGCGTACGTGACGAATCTGCAAACAGATTTCTCCTAAGTCTTACCGTTTCCAAGATAATCCCACTTCCGGTCGCCATTTTCGATTTCCGAGCATAGGTTCTATTCATACTTTTTCTCACGTATAGGTGTACATGAAAAATCCGCAAACAGATTTCTCCTAAGTCTTACCGTTTCCAAGATAATCCCACTTCCGGTCGCCATTTTGGATTTCCGAACATAGGTTCTATTCATACTTTTTCTCACGTATAGGTGTACGTGACGAATCACCAAACAGATTTTTCCTAAGTTTTACCGTTTCCAAGATAACCCCACTTCCGGTCGCCATTTTGGATTTCCGAACATAGGTTCTATTCATACTTTTTCTCACGTATAGGTGTACATGATGAATCCGCAAACAGATTTTTCCTAAGTTTTACCGTTTCCAAGATAACCCCACTTCCGGTCGCCATTTTCGATTTCCGAACATAGGTTCTATTCATACTTTTATTCACGTATAGGCGTACGTGATGAATCCGCAAACAGATTTCTCCTAAGTCTTACCGTTTCCAAGATAACGCCACTTCCGGTCGCCATTTTGGATTTCCGAGCATAGGTTCTATTCATACTTTTTCTCACGTATAGGTGTACGTGATGAATCAGCAAACAGATTTCTCCTAAGTCTTACCGTTTCCTAGATAACCCCACTTCCGGTCGCCATTTTGGATTTCCGAACATAGGTTCTATTCATACTTTTTCTCACGTATAGGTGTACGTGATGAAACTACAAACAGATTTCTCCTAAGTTTTACTGTTTCCAAGATAACCTCACTTCCGGTCGCCATTTTGGATTTCCGAGCATAGGTTCTATTCATACTTTTTCTCACGTATAGGCGTACGTGATGAATCCGCAAACAGATTTTTTTTGCTAAGTCATAGATTGGAGGGTTCTATGACAAACTATATTAATTCTCGTAAGAGAACAGAACATGTCCTACGGGGCAAGTTAGGGGTCATGTGCATGGCCAAAGTAGCAGCTGGCCTCTCCCCTTTCAACGTGAACTTGGGAGTGGCGCAAATTCCACGCCGGAACAGGCGTTCTGCCCGGCACGGAAGTTGATGTTTATCGCAGCGTTACAAATCCAGCCGGTTGTACGGAAGCTGATCTTCACGTGTATTTTTCACGAGACACGCTAAACGCCACGTGCATACGCAAGATCATGGCCTTGCGTAAAAAATCAAAAAATTAAAAAAAAAACAATAAGACTTTACCGCCAGGCAAACTGCTCGAAATAGACGCCAAACAGAACACAGCTAAATTGATGATGAGTAGCATGTATGGTCAGATGTACGAATTGAAAAACATTCCAGAAGAGATTCGCCTGCACGTCAATCAATTCTACGTTCGAAGGCCATACGGGAAAACCTTTACTTTTTTGGTTGGGCACCACGCCAGAGAGCCAGGAATCCTAAAAACAACAATTATTATTATTTTGTCTGTTTGCTTGCGTCACAATACACGCGCACGCGTGTGTGTGTGTGTGTGTGTGTGACACATCGTTCCCCCGAGAGAGGTTTACAAAAGTCACGATATACAAACATTGTCGGAGTTGGAAAATTACGATATGGTGTATTCGCTCATTACTGTTGCCAGCCATAAATCTCTCTCTCTCTTCATCTTACAGCAACGCTGGCATCTCTATTTTTTTTAGTTGTAAGTAAATTGCCAACACACTCTAGTTAATAATGCTACATATTATACACACACACGCACACACATACTGTGTTGCCATCCATCTCTCTCTCTTTTACGGCAGTGCCCGCTTTCCTTGTTTAGTATATGCAGGTTGGCAAAAATTGCTTTATGCGCTGTAAGGCAAACCTCAAGCAAGTTGCCAGCCCCTTGCTTGAGGCTAGGTTAGACAAAAAAAAGCTGTAGGTGGGCTGTCGGTTGTTTAACTCTTCCCTCTCTCTTCTCTCTCTTTTTTGTAAAACGCTATGGCAAAAATACCAGTAGGTTGGCAACCTTGCTTTATGCACTGTAAGGCAAGTCTTAAGTAAACTTGCCAGCTCCTTGCTTTAGGCTAGGTTAGACCTGGTTAGGTTAGGTTGGGTTAGGTTAGGTTAGGTTAGGTTAGGTTAGAGTGGGTGTTGGCAGCTGTCGGTTGTTTAACTCTTCCCTCTCTCTCTCCTCTCTCTCTCCTCTCTCTTCCCTCTCTCTTTTTTTTTGTAAAAGGCTATGGCAAAAATACCAGTAAGTTGGCAACCTTGCTTTATGCACTGTAACGCAAGCCTCAAGCAAGGTTGCCAGCTCCTTGCTTTATGCACTGTAACGCAAGTCTCAAGCAACGTTGCCAGCTCCTTGCGTTAGGCTAGGTTAGACCAAAAAAACAACCTTGGTGATTTTTTCGAGTAAAATATTGGCAACACTGCCAGAAAATAGGACTTGTGCCTTACAAGAGCAATCCATTAAGGCGAGCCTCAAGCAAGATTGCCAGCTCCTTGCTTTAGGCTAGGTTAAACCCCAAAAGAAACCTTGGTGATTTTTTCGAGTAAGGAGCTGGCAACACTGCCAGAAAATGAGGCTCATGCCTTACGAGAGAAATCCATTAAGGCGAGCCTCACCGAGCCTCATTTTCGGGCGCAGAACTGTCTTTTTGGCCCTTCTTGTAGGGTTTCATGGAAGTTTGGGGAAAAAAAAAAACACGTGAAACTCTACAGAGGTGCGGTAATCTATAACCGCAGCCGTTAGAGAACCTTTTTTTTACTTTTTGGTTGGGCACCACGCACCCTGGCGAGGTTATAGGGGCCAGGTATCCTAAAAAACAACAATTATTATTTTTTGTTTTGTTTGTTTGTGTTACAATACGGAAATAATAAAAGGCATACGCGCACGCGCACACGTGTGTATATGCCACATCCTTCCCCCCAAGAGAGAGGTTTACGAAGGTCACGATATATAAATATTTGTTCCCGTTGATTCCAGCACTCCAACTTCATCTCTAATGTTGACGACAATATTCTGAAGGTGGAGAGAATAAGAAGATGAGAGGATGAGAGGATGAGAGGATGAGAAGATGAGAAGATGAGAGGATGAGAGGATGAGAGCTCATCTTTCACTCATCACTGCTTTTCTGCGCCCGTGAAACATCGTCAGCGCAATAATGAGGCGCGGAACAGGGAGAGAAAATGATACACGCGCGCGCGTGTGTATGTGTGTGCCACATCGTTCCCGAGAGAGAGGTTTACAAAGGTCACGATCTACAAACATTTGGTCCTTCAAAAATAAGAGAATAAGAAGATGAGAGCTCATCTTTCACTCATCACTGCTTTTCTGCGCCCTGAAACATCGCCAGCGTAATAAATAAGGCACGGAACGTGGAGAGAAAATGAGTGTATGTGTGTATGTGTGTATGTGTGTATGTGTGTGTGGCACATCGTTCTCGAGAGAGAGGTTTACAAAGGTCACGATCTACAAACATTTTGGAGGATGAGAAGATGAGAAGATGAGAAGATGAGAAGATGAGAGGATGAGAGGATGAGAGCTCATCTTTCACTCATCACTGCTTTTCTGCGCCCGTGAAACATCGTCAGCGCAATAAATAGGCGCGGAACAGGGAGAGAAAGTGAGTTTTTCAACTTTTTGTGGTCGTTTGGTCAAGAAATCAGAATTGGCCTCAAAGGCATATTTACTATCTACTTACAAAACATCATGGAAAAGATGTTTTCGTGAGTTCCGCACTTGCAAAACTGGGCAGGAAACGAAACGTACATTTCTCGCTCAGCTAGCACCCAAACGGCGCATCCAGAAGGAAAATGCACAGAACATTTTTTGTAAAGAATTTTATGTACATTTTTTTTGTTGTCATAACCTCTTTTGCTATAAAATGCTTTCCAAGCGAGATATTTGCAAAAACTGATTTTGGGTGTCATTTTTCCAAGATGGCGGCCAAATCCGGGGTGGTAGATAGGTGCAAAATTAGTATGTTGTTTTTATAAAGATAATAAAATTTGTTCCAGCTTTCCCTGATTTTTTTCCTTATTGGACCCACCTTATTGATTGGCCTAATAACATGTCTAGGAACTTCAATCGCTATTCCAATAAGAGAGAATCTGCATGCCAAACTGAAGAAGTTCCGACAGAATTAAACCCTGTAGCTCCTGCATGGGAAGGCTTCATACCTCTCTGTCGGGGAGTGTTAGCCCCGTTCCAGTTTGTAATCCTAAAACTTTCGGTGGTTTGCAGGTGTGAGTTGGAAATAAACTCACCTTATGATAAATACATGTTTAATGAAAACACACAAATAATTGGTTACAACACGTTCCTTGTCGCAGAGATGACAAGGGATAATGGAATACAAAACACAACGACGCCTTACAGCCATGAATGCTGCTCACACGAAGACAGTGTTTGGCAATTATAGTTCACAAACAAATGTCTTGGCCGCCATATTGGATCCAAAGACATGGTGGTGCCAACACTCTCTCTTAGAATTTAAACCCGCCCTCGTGTTTAATGATGCTCTCTCATTTATAACGAAGCGTGAAACAAAGTATGAAAGTGAGACCGTAGATTAATTCCTTACAGAAGATCCTTTGGAAGTATTACATTTAGAGTTAGAAGTGGAAGACGAAGGTTGGAAAATTGTAAAAGAATCCAAACGGAAAGAAAAAACTTTTTTAAAAAGCCAGAGATAATTGCCCAAGTTTTAGGATTAAAAATTAAGTGTACTCTACCTGGAGCAAATTGACCATAATGAACTATAAAGCTTGGCTTAAGCTGCGTGACCCGTTATCCGGACTTAAACTTAAGAAATGTCCTGAAGAGATGTTACTGGACTTTACTACAAGGGAAATTCTAGGATAATGGGATATAGAAGGATCCGTTTTGAAATAGGAGAATAAAATATGTGTTCGAAGACTCAGTATATAAGGTCCGAGAATTGGATACTGACCTAGTATTAGGAAAACCGTTCGTGAAGAGGCATTAGAGGCGAAATTAGAAGCAGGGAGACAGATATTGTACATAATAAAATATGGACAGTTAATAGAAGAAGGCCTAACAGAGGAGAGAGACCTTAGAAACAAAACGAAGGAGACTGGGGATGTTTCCGTGAGCAAAGTAGGCGTTAATGAATGATGAGCCTAAGAGAGGTTCCCAAGGAAAAGGATTATTCCCATACTATTCGAGGAGAGAAGAGAAAAATATTATATCAATTTAAGGAGGAAATTGTTATTAAAGAAGCTGAGCCCTCATAGCCCTACAAAAAGCGGCTTTGATTTTAAAGGTTTAAAAGAAAGTTGAAACTTCATACAGAATGGTCTAACTTTAAAGGAATGTGAGAATCTCTGAAGTTAATTTTGTACAGTGACATTAAAAGGGTAATTAACTAATACTGAATGGTCTAGCCCGTAAGAATGAATCTATCTCTGATGTTAGTCATGTGCTACGCAAGTAGAAAAGGTTAAAAAATGTTACTTAAGAGTCAAGTCTTGAGAAAGCAATAAGAACGAATGAAAGAATGAGAATTTCCTCTTATGTGATAGAAAAGAACCAAGATGACTGAAAAATCAAAGGTTTCTTTTTAAAAAATAGGTATAAAAATACGGTCCTTAATTATGACAAATCAAATATTTGTTAACTAATATGTATGAATTTTATTTAAACCGAAAAAGATTACCTATGGCTAAAGCCCAATGGTGTTTCAAAAGGATTATAATATGAAATGGACTAACATTAAAACAAAGGAAATTGTTAACGGAAAAATGTATTTTGTTGAGAATTGAACACGTAACAGAAATCCTTTAAAAATTCATCTTATAGCGTGAAGGAAGTTTTATTAAGTACATTAATGTGAATTAAGTGCGGTGCTATATTTTTGGTTGTTCAATGTGATTAATGTGAATTAAGTGTTATATTTTCCTACTATCAAAGAAAGGTTTAGGAAAAATTTCAGAGGTCTGGATTTGATGAACGGTGTTGACGTTTGAAAATTAATTAAGTTTTGAAAAGGCTAATAAATCAAAATACCTTTTAAAGGAAAAGTATTAACTTGAAGGTTTATACTCCCTTACAGTTTACCTTGTTTTAAAAAAGATTCAATGAGTTTATTAAAGTTTAGAATTCTATGAAGTTTTGCATCAATATTTAAAATTGTACATAAATTTTGAAAAAAAATCTATCTGATTGATGCACTCAAATATGTTATAATTGATCGTGTTATGAAAGCTTCAAAATCATGGAAGAATATATATATTTGTCATGATTATAAATTAATAAATGAAAGAACATCTTAAAGAAAGTTATGGTTAGATTTTGCTCAATTATGTGCATATTAATAGCAAGGATTATCTATTACAGGATGGGACACTGAGCATATTCTCCATTGACTTGTGCGAACACTTTTCTAAGGCCTTATGAACCACAGACTATTCATACCTAGTACAAACAGAGCCATCTGGCGGGGGAAGACAACAACACTGAGGAACCATCGATTAATACGCATATCGATGTTGGAGCTCGATACTTGGAAAGCAAATCGACTTTTTTCATTGGAATGTAATAAATTTTAAAAAGGAATAATTAACATTGTGGATTCTAGTCTTGGATTGTTCAAAGGAAATATCTAGAAAATATTCTAATTTCTTATACATTTAATAAACATATATCATATTGGGTCATTTTCTGGTTTTCGTAAAATTCAAGACAAGAAACAACATTTTAATTCTTACACTAAAAATCTTACTTGATGATTCATTATTGTAATTGATTTCAGGATTTTTCTATTACTATTTATCTTGGAGTTTAATGATTGCAATCCACGTGATATGCAATGAGATGTACAATAATAGAACCGAAATATCTCCCCCTTGCACTAAAATAATAAACTTCCCGTAACGCAGCACATTTACCAAAGAAGAAATATTGTACAAGGTACAAGAAATATTTATTTTCCAACTAAACTTAAATTTAATTCTACACAAATTGAAATTACACACAAACATATAAAATATGTAGAGCGATCAAACTCAACCTGTGTGCTTTGAGACTTCTTAGAGGATGGTATTTAATCAATATATAAGATAAACGTCACATGTGAAAGTTTTGTAATGAGATATCTACGTTAAACACAAATACCCAATTCCTAGCCTATTCTATACTATGCTAGACATAAAACATAAAACACATCGAACACATCTTTCACAGCACCAGGCTTAATCACAAAACCAATCACCACTGAATTCCTAAACATTCCAGGAATAGCATAAGGGAAATCACGGAAGCTTTAAAATTCTCCACAATGAACCTTAATTTTGGTTATTTATATTTTGCCACACTTAATCGAAATGTACACTTCGCAACTTCTTATTTGACCGCCCTGAAAAATTTCAAAGTCCGGAATTCGTAAATTTGGCAGCATAGCGCTTCAGAGCCAACTAAGAGTAGCCAACTTTGCAACATTTCTTCTTCCTGAATGAAAACGCTCGTAAATTTTTTTTTCATTCTTTCACATTCCATAAAGTAAAGATACCCTAAAGCACTAATAAAATACATGAGTAGACAAAAAAATGTTAAGTAGAAATACGAATGTTGAAAATATTTCAAGATTCCTCGCTCTGAATTTGAAAAGAGGTAAATTTATGTGCATTTTGAAACACTGAACAAGTTCTCATCCACTTGGAAAGAATTGCCGTCACATTTGAATGCAAGGAGGCAAATTCATGATGATTTTATACGAAATTTTTATGAAAGATACCTTGCACAACACCAAACGATTCTGCAAAGTGTGTCTTTTCCTTGGTTATTGGCGAAAAATGGTTCGAAACTCCGGCACAAGGTTTCTTCAACTGAGATCAACGTGCTTTACTGAGGTTTTCGTTAGAAATCTCCTGGAGTAGTTGGTTAGATAACAACACTTTTCATTTTTTACTGTTTTCGTCAAGATCGAAACATCGTAGGTTCAAATCCCACCCCATCCTGATTATGTTTTCTTTTTTATTTACCGAATACGAAGTGTTGTAATAACGTAATATAAGATTATATGATATTACTGTAAATATTTATGCGATGCATACTCAGTGGCGGCGATTGAGTTCCAAAACTGATGGGGCAAGGTGTCAAAACTGGGGGTTTCCCTTGGGAGATAAGGTTTAGCATAGTGGGAGGGCAACTGTTCCTCTACCCCCCCCCCCCGTCTAATCGTTGCCACTGTGCATGCCTCAAATAATATTTCTACTAATGTTTTTAAACTTTCAGTGATTGGCAGGATGTAGGAAAAACTTATCCTTTCATTCAGCTGTCATAAGTTATGTTAACACATACGCGTATTTTAAGAACTTATATGTCATTAATATCTGTTCTTAAACAGGATGTTGTAATCAAGGGGTCCCGGGCTCAACACCCGGTGGAGGCACGTTGCTTCGGATTCTAGTTTAAAATATAGATCCAGTACCGAATAGTCTGTCTGTGCAGCAAGTAGACTTAAAACAACAATAGAGAAACATATACAAATCAGCGGCGTATACTCTGGGTCATCTAGGTAATAGCAGATGACCCGGCTGTATTTCTTTTTTTTTTAAAAAAAAATGTATATATATACACATTTCTTCCCAATTTTCTTCCAAACCAATTTCGATGCATACATTTCCTTGCTTCCAGCGCGCGAATACTTCCAATCGTTTGCCGCCGAATGTCCGGGAACCTTTCTCCAGCCGGTGGAATGTCTACAGGGAATCTCACCCTGACGTCATTCCTCCCGCTTCCCTTGCAACCCTTGGCGAGGAGGGAGGAGAAAGGAAAGAGGGGGAGGAAACATTGCTTTTCAGGCGCGGTGATTCCGTGCCCAGGGTAAGCTCCTTCTTGTGAGAGTCCACCGGTCGCACTCTCAACCTTCAGAGCCTCTCCATTCCCTCCGCTGAATAGGGAAAACATACCCGGTAGAGTGCGAAGAACAGGAAAACTGAATAACATGGGCAAACCAATTCTACGCTAATTTTCACTTTACATTTGCTTCTGTCTTGCTGATTTCTGTTACTTGAACATAAATTTATCAAAAGGGAAAAACTTAAATATTGAAGATGAAGCAAACTGAATTAAAATTCAAAGCTTAAGAAATTAAAGCACCTATTTGCTGACTCCCCCCAATCCTTGTATTTACAAAAATAGTGATTGTTTCTCCTCTCTAATCTTCAAAAGCAGCGAGAATACTTCTTTCACGGAACTGAATATTTTTTAAAGGGAAAGATATGAAAAATAAATTATATATATTAGTTAATTTAAGTTGCTATATTCCGCCTGTTTAGATTAATAGTGATGAAGATGAAGGAATTAAACATAAACGAAAAAAACACATCAGGCACGTAACCAGGTGGAGGACTCGGGGGGGCTGAAACCCCCCCTTCCCGAAATCCTACAAATATCTAATTTAAAAAGTGTATAGTGATAATTAATTTTACTTCATTAGCAGGATTAAACACTTTGCATAATACGTTGTAATAATCTGAGATTCATCTTCAGGACTTCTAACCCCACTGTTTCAACTTTATGTGGCGGCTGCTAATAAGGGATGATCCCCATCCCGAAATAAAATTCTGGCTCTGACCTGCAATGATTCGAACTTTTAAAAACCTGTCATTTCGAGCTCGGAAAGGGATTTTTTTTTATCATTCATAGGGAATTTCTTTCTGAGCCAGGAGCACAACAACAGAAGTTTGGCGCGTGAAACTGAATGCGTGTAGTCGTTGGCTTCGTGTTTATTATTTATTAAGGTGTTAGTGTTTGTCGTGATAGTGCTGTGTTAAAGGGTAATGGATGTGATACAAGATTTGCTGGTGAAACCTTTTGGAACAAGATCTTTTCAGGAGAAGTTGCAAATTGTTAATACAGGTAGTCCAGTGTGATCGCTTGAACTTATTTCTACACACAAAGACAAAAATCGGGAATATGTGAGGCATATTCGCAAGCAAATTATGACAAAACACCATGGTTGACAGGAAGTATAAGTGTTAATAAGCTTTGCATTTTTGTTGGCCGTGCTTACTTTTCGGGGCTGAAAAGAATGTATGGACGCGTGGCTGATACTGTAATCTTTGCAACACTTGTGTCAAACATGAAAAATCCAAAAGTCACATAACTTCCTTTGTTAAGCTGCAATCTTTCGCAAAGACACGTATTGACGTGAACTGGACAAACAGCGTGCTTTGGATGTGGTACGGCACAAGTGATCGGGTCCTGGAGTAAGTTGAATTTTGCACTTAAATTAATATTGCGGGTTTTTATTTCACTAGTGCACGTCTTTCATTTTATATTTCACAGGCTGTTTTTTATAGCTTTATAATACTGTCTTGTTTTATTATTTGAAATTCTACACGTATAGTAAACTGCAATAACGAGAATTAATTGATTGTGATCGTAGCAATAAGACAAATATTCCGACACAATATTCCTAAATCCAATATGGAGCTTGACATAAATTGCACGGAAACTTTTGGAGTTTGAGGATCAAAAGGTCGGAGATTACCCACTCGTTAGAACCAGCATACACCACTGATACAAATAGAATGTTCTTTGCTTGGAAGTTACGAGTGAGTAGCGTAACCCGGTCATAAAAATCTTCTATAACGGCTGAGGGCTCGACGTGCTGACCCCACGTCACCTCATACCAGTTGAAGAACTCACACCTTTAGGTAGAATTGTGGGAAGGAGACTGGCAGTCGGGAGATAGGCCAAGGCCCTATATGCTCGTCAATACTCGTCAGAAATTCAATCAAATTCATTCAGCTGTGCGTCATAAGTTGTGTTAACACACATTATGAGTCAATAATAATAAGTTAAGAAATTGACAAGACGTTTCTGTACTGAAGGTAACTAGAGGTTGTTTTCTTGTAACGTCGTTACTGTGTCCAGCTCGGCATTGTGATTAAAATTACTCTATCTGCATGTTCACTTTCCTCTTACATAAGTTTTCCTTTCGCGAAAACATCGTTCCATAGTTTCCAGTTTCTCAATATATTTTTCTATGAAGTGTTGAATATAATTCTAGCCTGCTTTCCACAAGCTACACAACTTCTTCCTCTCTCTCTCTCACTCAGAGGTGCAATGTAACATAATTTAAGAAGGCCATTGTTGCACAAACGATAAACGAACATGTGTTAAATTCGGTAAGATCAGCAGGTAAGGGAAGCTCGATTTTAGCTGCAAATCAGTGTCTTCGTTACAGGAAAATCCCCAACAAAGCAAGGAAATAACTAATGAATGGTTATGCTTTACGATCTTTAGGGTTAAAAATAGGTGATCTAAATCTTTAAAAGAAAACCGTTTTCCAGATAGAATAGGTGTATGCATGAATAGAAAACAAAAATTAAGATATTGTATTAGCTGTGGAGTTCATTCTGTTGTAGCTTTGTGGCACATCCGGTAAAGGCACCCATTTCCAGTTCCACTTGTGTCTTTGATTAGGGTTCGAGCCTCACTTCATCTGGATATTTTTATTTATATTGAGGCCTGTAAGACAATAATATATGAAAGGTTCCAAATTATTTCTTACACGAGTGTATTTTTTTTTTAATTTGTTAGTCCTGAAAAGGACTGTTTGGGAAAATTGAACATTTATTTAATATCTTGTCCAGTAGCCACCTGCATCTATGACATGTCTCAGGCGTCGAGGAACGGATTGCACAAGATGTCGAATATACCTGTGCGAAGTGCACACTTCATTCCAGGCATTGTTGACGTGGTCAAATAGTTCATCACTTCTGCGAGGTGGTGGATCGGGCCAGCTTTCTTTCAAACATCGAACGACCTCGGCCCACATATTTTCAATTGGGTTGATGTCGCATCCCATGGGTGGCCAGTCAATTAGATGTATGTCGTTTCGTTCAGAAAACCAACGCTGAACGATGGCTGAATCATGGATGGAGGAGTGGTCTTGCTGGAAGTCAATATTTCCCTCGGGATACAAAGCTCGCACGCCAGGAACCATAACATGCTCCAAAATGTGCACATACTGTATCCCGTTGAGACGTCCTTCTATGCGGTGTAGGTCACCTCCGCCACCGAGAGATATCCAACCCCAGACAGGCACGCTCACGCGTCCACGCCGACGTGAGTTAGCAAAAAAATGGGGATCAAATCGTTGTCCTTGACGCCGGTAGACCAGAACCGGACCATCATTTGCAGTAGAAAATACTTTCTCGTCTGAGAAGATTACTCTATCCCAAATCCTATCAATATTTTCTTCAGCAAATGCTAGCCTATCAGTTCTGTGTGCATCCGTCAAGACCTCCTTCTTTGCTGCCCTTCGTGCCCGTAAACCAGAAGCAGCCAGCCTCCGCCGAACTGTCTGTGGGCAACCAGGAAAATCGGCCCTTGCCTTGAGTTGAGTGGCTGACTGGAATGGATTGGCTTCACACTCCGCTATCAGCCGATCGTCTTGCACTGGTGTCGAAACACGGCCCCAGCTCTCGCGTCTTTTCCGTGATGCCTCACCAGTTTCTTCGTATCGAGCCCACCACCTCCTTGCTGTCCGTGCTGGAACGCCATACTGCTCGCCAGCTAAACCAGGTGACAATCCAGCTCCCTCGATCAAACCGATCACTCTTTCTCTTGTGGATTTGTTGTAGTGCTCCATTCTTCGCGAGGTTGAAGAAAGAAATGTTGCATGCCTCTGTTTAGAGCGTAGTTCAAAGGAAATAAGGTCTTCTATTGGTATAGTTAATCACGTGATGCTGCAGTTGGTTCAAAGACGACTTCCAATTACATTCAGCCATGAAAAGTTTCGTACGAATTCATACCAGAAAAGGATGTCAAGAATAATAAAATAAATTTAACCATTATTTACAATTACATTACTTTCATTTAACAAATAAATAAAGAATAATTATGACAAATGTGCTACAACGAGTGCTCTTTACATCCATGTGTAAAAGTATTTGGTATTACTAAACACACACACACACGTTCGGAACATCTGTAGCGTAGTTGTAACGTTTCAGACAAGCATACATCTTCTTACGTTCATCTTTTCTCTTTGAGGTATTGGTTCAAACCCGGCTCAGCTTTCACGTTTTTTTTATGTAATACTTAGTAAAGTTTTTGTCACAATTTTTTCGTCCACAAAAAAAACAATAAAAACAATAATTAAACGATCTTCTCCCCAAAACAATAATTGCAACATCATATTTATTCACATAATAAATCTATTCCACTCATAAAATTGATTCCTTCGGGTCTTAATGCAACATCACCGAAACATTCAAGTATCAATGTTCATGTTGGAAATTGAACAATAAACAGTTTTGGGGACACATTGCTTTATATAAAACCTCATGTTATTATAGAAATATACACAAGACGTCGAATGAAAGTATGCGTAAGGAATACTCTTGAAACTCTAGAGTTGTAATCATGCGATTTGTTTTTCATAGAGTAATCTGTTATATTCAAGGTTAATTATTTCAAATTTTTTGTATTCAGTAAATATCGTACTTCTGTGTTCACTTCAACAGAAAAGAAATTGAGCGGCTAGGATTTGAACCTGTGATCTTTCATTTTAGATAAAAAAAATACACGTCTTACCAACTGTTCTACAAGGAAATAGACAAAAAGTTTCCTAACATGGTTGCGGCAACAACCACCTGCCAGTGCTCCAAACATTTCTTTGCCACAGATTGTGGATAAGTTCCTCTCTACACAAATGCCCGGTATTTTGCAGTGTATTTTAGCTCAAATTTTGCCTAAACTCATGCGAACTTTGATGAAGAGGATTTACCGGGATATCAACGAGGTTATTTCTGGATAGGCTTCCGAGGTTTCGAGAGCTCTTTTATCTTCAGGGATTGAAGGGATGACGGATAACGTGCTTGTTACTGGCAAGCGTGGTCGTAACTGCGATTCCTCATGCTGCCGAATTTTATTTTCGGAAGGAGTATGGCATCGGACGTAAAATATATATATATACTGTTCTTGGATGATCTCTCTGTGTATATCAGGAGGTGGCAGTAATGATGAAGCGTTTAGAATTTTCGGAAACCATTTCAATTATATTACTGAATCACGTGCCACGTGGAATGGCAGAATCAAGTAACGTATAAGCAAGTCTGAGGGTGGCTGTTTTGAATATTGCGAATTTGGTGGAAAGTTCGTTAGATATACTTTCTGTTGAAATAACAGTATTATTTTGTTGAAATTAGACAAGTATTTTGGATATAAAGCAGTGCCGAATTAATGATCATTCTCAAGTTTTGCATTTATTAGATGTCACGTAATATATAAATAGTTATTAGTAGATTTTTATCGCATCGGCCTCGGTCGCAAAAGGTATTTACTTACGTTTATTGGGGATTTATTATTAGATTTAGATGCATTGGAAGATCGAAGTGAGGGGAACAAGAACAGTCATTACTAAATAAACGACATCACATAACCAATCTTAGCGAATTGAATACATTAAACTCTCCCGTTCGTTACAAAAATTCAATACATCAATGTAGTGGATTATTTCCTATTATAATTGTGTGTGTTTGTGTGTTAGTATTTTGAAATAATTAATATTTTAGTTGTGGAGTGAAGAGCGTACACAATACTTATCTTAAATTCCATTACTTGATTGATGATTTGGTTTAATTTACTTCGCCTTTGTGACGTTTTTGGTTCATCGCGAAGATGAGAATGGGTGATGGGATGATGAAATTGATGAAGGAACACTTACAAAGAACACCCATGCCTGACCAGGATTCGAACCCAGGATTAAATACCATTACCTACAGCATCCTGAATGCATATATATTATATGTAAATTAGTCATAATGTGTGTTAACTCAGCTTATGACGAATAGCTAAAATACAAAAAGTTTTAACCTTACATCCTGGCAAGCAACTGAATAAGCATTAACCTTCTTAGGGAGAAAATGTGCAGAAGAGACATCCCTTGAAGTGTGCATCGGATATTTTACAGTGTTGAAATATCAATTGTCTCTGTTTAGCACACACACACACACACACACAAAAAAAAAAAAAAAAAAAAAAAAAAAAAAAGAGGGTGGGATTTGAACCCGCGACCTTTCAAGTATGTTGAAAAATATGGATACCAGCGTCTAACCAACTGCTCTACGTTAACTTAATGACAACATTCCCTTACAAACACGTAGATGTTTATGATAAAATCGATCGTCCTGTGTTCCAGCATGTTTTCTCCACAAGTCGTGAAATAAATGATTTCTTTTAGATCTGTTCGATATTGTGCAGGGCATTGTAAATGAAATGTCGCATAAACTCCTCAGAAATTTGCCTCTTTCTACTCAAACTTGATGGCGATTTACTCCAGGAGGAGAAAACCCCTGTTCAGTGTTTCAAACCTATGTGATATCAAGTCGAGCACGCAGAATTGTTACAATTTCGCACGATTCTCATTCTTATTCTTATTTCAATTTACTATTTCAGTTTCAGTGTGTATTATATTAGCGATTGATAGTTTATAAGTTCATGGAATGTGCGAAATTGGAATCCTTTCACCGCAGCGTTTTTCGTCTAGTTGAATGACGAACTCAAAGTTGGCTACTCTCAGCTGGCGCTGAAGTGCAATGTTGCTAAGTTTACGATTTTCGGACTTAGAATTCTTTCGGGGCGGTCAAATAAGAAGTTGAGAAGTGTACGACACTCCCTCTTGCGAGACAATTTCTAAAATTGAAATTGTAATCATTAAAAATTTAAATTGAACCTTCTGCCATTCACCAAAATTTAAAAGTGTTTTTTTATTACATGAAAGAGGTTACATAAAATAAAATAAAATAATAAAAAAGAATGTTGGAGACCCTTCGCCAAAAATTAAATGGAACAGAAATAAGCTCAAGCTTGACTGCTGAAATAAAGTCCTTTGTTTACATTAGCCACACGCTGGAAGAGTTTTTCGTAATGAGAGATGCTGACGGTATATCAACATGCGATAGCAAGTGTTGTTCGCAGGTCCGCGGAGTCAGCGGAAAAGTTCATCACACTGGATCGTAACCCGAGCCATGCGAATGGCTTCTGAACATGTGCTAACTAAGCACCGAACGTAATCCGTGAGAAACCTTGAGGCCGTATGCTCGCATTCTTCCGCCTCTTCAGGATGACAGTTCGAAGCGAAAGCAAAAAGACCGTGGTAAACACCAATCTCCACTGGACTGCGCGGCATTGACATGGATGCAATGAAGCCAATAAAAGAAACAACACAAGCAGTATGGGCTATCCGCAACCACACGAAGAGAAGAATATAATTGAAGAATAAATTTTAACTTGCTATTTACGTTCGTAGCACACTAATGTGGGCACACGATGACCTGCGAAGTCAGAAGGCAGGGCAATCCAAATACACTCAAACCCCAGAGTCCTGGGATACGAAGCATTGTTCCGGGAGATGCACGGTCCTTGACCGATCACAATTGCACTGGGGGACCGGGTTCGAATCCCGGTGTGGAAAGTTCAGGAATACTGTTCAGCACAGGTCAGATGAAAAGACGTTGGCCGTGGGGCGGCGAACACAGGGTAGTCCATGGAGAGCCACTCCAAGTAGCGTTTCCAAGCCCCAAAATATGCGTTGTACAATGGCGGACACTGGAGGGGGGGTATTTATGATAGGCCCCCGAAAGTTCACAGCAGACGCCATTGCATATTTCCGGCACACATCGTATGGCGACATATTTCGTACGCTGGTTGCATGCGAAAACGGAAGGGGTACCGTGCCGTTGCATACAGTATGCAAGGTGTCCGGGGCTGCGACGCCTCGATCACTCCAAGAAGGGGAACACTAAACATGGCCACTGGTATGATGAAACTGTTCACAGGTGGCCTGGCAGGTTTCTGATCCACAGGGGTGGGGCTCAACACATTTGGGTCGTTGAGTGTACCCGGAAAGTTCCAATATGTCGTGAAGTACTGCCTGGCCTTACAGAGCAAAAGGGGACGATGTACATGAAAGATGTTCATGCTTCTTCTTAAGGGGGTTAAAGTCGTGGGGGGGGGGGGTTGCTCTGTAAGAGGAAATTTCTTCTGGTGTTCCTGACGCTGTTCCGATCCTGGGATGTCACTTGGGATAGGATTTTCGTTGCTGCTACGCTGGTCCCAATTGGTGGTAGATAATAGGAACAGGGGAGGAGACGACCAAAAAGGGGATAGGTTGTTCTGAATGTGATTATCGAAGATGCATAACAGCATCAGGGGCGTCGTGAGGTGAAAATCCCTGGCGATTTCAGCTCTCACACCAGTGACAGACACTGCTGAAATCCAAAGGAGGCTGGTAAGCTCCAAAGCTTTCAGGAGTGCGTTCTTCTTCCGGCCTCAAAAAGATCGCTGGACTACTTTCGAAATTCCTTGAACTCGTGGAATTTCCGAACAGGGTAGGAAACAGGTAGGACATGGGAAAGATTACATTGCTCTCAGTCATTCAATATTGAAAATATATAAAAAATGTGTAATGTAATCGTCTTTTATAGGCAAGTGAAAATCATGAGTAAAAATAAGTAAACTAAAATAAAATAAACTGCCCAATAAGTGATATAAATTAGAAAACAAAGTTTGAATGAAGGCTAAATAAAATAAAAGGCGGAAAATGTCATTTGACGCCTTAACACTGGAACACCATTAAAATGAAAATTTGACTTCATCAAAAGTAATATATGTATATATTGACTAAATTATATATAGCCCCTGGCTTCTCCAAAAATATAAAATAATGTGCAATATAAAACTAAAGTTATGACATGGCACTAAATGCCCTTTGTTGGCACATGATCAATACACAAGAAAATAAACGAAAATATCTAGGATTAAATATTGATAAATATATAAAAGTAATATGTAGATGGTATAAAATATATCCCCTGGTATCAGAAAAATAACCCGACGAAATCCATTAATATCATGTCAGAAGTGTCAAAGCATTGTAAAAATAAGGAACTGACGAAAAAAAAATAATTAACCCAAAATTTGGTAACGTCACAGCTGTTAAAACGGACCTAGCCACAAGTAAAATAAAAGAGTAAATGACATGGCTCCAATGAAGTTAAGATCATTAATTACTTCAACAAAAGTCTATGACGTGTGGGAGATTAAAATATAAGCACAATTACTCGCTATTACCTACTTTACGGAGATTAACACGCAATTAATCTGTAAGAAGTAATTACATTTCATTCGGGAAACTTTTGAAAATTCTGAAGGAACGAGAAAAAAAATCGCATAAATAAGCGCCCTTGAAGAGGCACCTCGGTTTGAGGCTATTAAATTTCGGTGTCGAAGCCACCTGAGTGTAAAGTTCATCTACAACAAATTCCGCATCCATCCCGACACTGGACGGAAAAAAAAAAAAAGTGTCATCAAATTCTCTCTCGTGGAGACTGAAATAGGATATGTTTCTTCCGCTAACGCGAAACTGGAAATTTACGCACGGAAATCTGGCGACTTACATGGAAGGAAAATCCTGGACTTGAGTCTTGCGACTGCACATATCCTGAGTTCGATGGAACGAAAGGAAAACAACGAATGAATCGTGCTTTCGGTGCAGAGATTAAACTTCCGTGTTTAAACCTATCGTAAGCTGACGGAATGTAAACGTGATTATACCTAAGGGGAGGGCTTGATTGATTATACTATTCGCAAAACTTCATCGTTATTTAATGAAAAAAAATGACAACTAGTTTTGACTTAATTTAAACAACCTTGTTAACTTTTATCGCTATTTAGTGATTTGGTGATTTGCGATGCGATTAAGTAACCACACGAAATCTGTTGAATAACGCTAAAGAGTGTTTATTAAACATTAAGGAATGCCGTAACTTGAAATATAAATATCATAATATAAATACACATGAAATTTAAGGTATTTAAAATTCAAAGCTAGACAACGCAAAAGGAGGAATATTAAGCTATCCTTTAATAAATAGCTGAGAGAGACAATAAATATATGGATAATAACAAAAAAATCTCGTTAATATGTGAAATACTCCACGCCTTTAATACCGCTTACGTCTCTTTCTACTTTTCATTACAAGTTGGCTTACGCCTAACTATGGTGTTTTAACAAACTAAAAGTCATGCAGACTAAGTCATTCTTATGTCATTGCGCTACAATGACAGTGTCATTCCTCTTGCTACGGGTACCTCTGTGTACACAATTAATTCGTAGGGGAAGACATAAAAACCTTAAAACTAATGGAAGGGAGCGTCACACTTACTACCTTTAGTAGCGGACATCATTGCTCCTCTATTCCTTAAAACATATATATAAGCACTTGCGCACTCTTTTATATTTCACTACCGGTATTTCTGCGCGTACAACTAAAACACCTATTATTAATCCTTAGCTAGAACATTGAATCAACGAGCGGGTTATACTCTAACCGAATGGTAGCGTCACTCGTGACTACTTACGCCAGCGTATAGTAGCGGACATATAATTGCTCCTCTATTCCTAGAAATATAATTAGCGTTTCGTTTTTTCACATATTAACTTTACTTTAGTAAAAACATTCCTTAAATAAAGGAAAAAATAAAAAATGCACTGCGACTGACTCATGTATTCTCTCGACTATCTCCTTATCAATTTGCACTACAATTATTAGTACCAAGGCTCCCATTCTTTGGGGCGAGGAGATTTCAGTCATTTTGATTACGATGGAGTCGACCAATGAACCTTGAGCATTTCAAAACTATACGTGATAAAATTAAATATCCTCCTTGCGATAATCTTTAATAGTTTAAACTTAAAACACATAAACACAACTGGCATTACTTTTCGGATCATTAACAAGTTACGGTCTGTTTATAAATGAAAATAAAATTGAAACTTTGAAGAACTTTAATTAATTAAAAGCACAATTGACTTCAGCAATACTCTCTGCTGTGACCCACTAAGTACACACACCATGGTGTGATTGAGTCGTATCGTTTATAGCCGAAATATCATAAGTCACGCACCAAATTTCCGTAAAAAAAAAATACCAAATTGTTCAAGAGACTACTGCAAAAACAAGGGTCATCAAAATCAAGTGCCACTTTTAAAATTTAGATAAAATCCTGGGAATTGATGAAAATTTCCCAGGTGGTAGTTCTGTCATAGCCATCAGGGCCTGACCGAAGGTACCGGGTTCGAGGAAACCACGGCGTTACTAGGAGCGAAATTACAAGGGCTCGTCGGTAGACGTGCCCGGGCTGGCCAAATTCTAGGCGGAATATGACACTCGAATGTCCGACATCGAACCTTCCGGCGCGCGGAATGACGGACGTACCTTCTGCCACATCGCATCCACGCGGAAAACGACGAAGCAAGGGCGCAGAGCTGTTGCCTAATTGCCCGTGGCTACCAAAGGAAACATTCTATTTTCGTTTCCTCCGCATTGTAATGTGCTTTAATGCAGCGGGTGATTAGCCTATTGGGTGGGTGTGGTGGGTAAGGACTGAATTAAAGCTGAGTATCGACATTAACCATCATTAACATTAAAACTGCGTGCTACGCAGCTTTCCCCAAAAATAAAGATTCGCGGAGAAAAACAAATCTGACATGTCACTATTTAACAAATTTCAATTTTCGTTTATTTCGAATGATATAAATGAAAAATTCTGCAACTCGAAGACGTAGCTCTAATTTTCATCACATTTCCGTAAAATGGATGAAAAGCCCAAGCATCTCACCACGTAGCGTTCCAACCTGAACGCGGGGATCTTAAATAGGGATGTAACTTGCCCCTCCCGATTAGTACTAGTTGATGGTAGAGACAGCCCTGAACGGGCAGGTACAAATATCTAACTTATCATTAAAATAGACTCATGATTCGTTTTAGACTGAAGTGAGCAATGCGAATGGCAGAATGGGGTGTAGACTAGCTTACCCTGTTCGGTTTAGAAATAAGACCAGTAGCTCCTGCTTCTCCGATGATTCCAGATTAAAAGACCCCGTGTCGCTCTCATGCGCACCTATTTAAACCCTCGCTTGGCCCCTCGTCACCTCTAGCCAAAGGCCAGTGTTCTTACCATTTTATGCAGAAAGCTTATCCATCACATTTCTTGAGCAGGAGCTGACAAGGTCTGCAAGGTCAATATTTCTTAATCGAACGGGTATGGTACGAAGTGTTCCCCTGTGCTGCGCCATGAAGGCGTATAGGGGGTGTGGGGTAACGCCCCACACTTTCTTGATCCGGTCGTGAGTGTGGGTGATGTGATCAGCATCACGCCCCTGACCGCCTTTACCCCCCAGGGTTTCCCCCAGGTACCCATGTTAGTCGACGCTGGGTGGGGCCGCTTCCAACGTTAGAAAAGTTCCCGGATTTGAACCGGCCGGGGATCGAACCCGGAACCTTTAGCATGGTAGTCAGACGCGTTACCGACTGAGCCATCGCGTCTCGTCTCGGATTTTGAAAAGCCTGTTCCGTCTCGTGGGCAACACTAGTACGAGTTGGCCACAGTGCGAGTGGTGACTGATGTTCGACTTGGCAACAACACAGCTTGTTGTTTGTGGCTGGCAGTCGTAACGTCTTTTTGTCCGGGTTCTGGTGTTATTTAGCTTCAGTATGGTAAAAGGGAGGGAAGGTGAAGGTGAGACAGTTACGGAATCATTGAATCATCGCTGCTCTGTTGAATGGCGAGGAGTGGTGTGCAAAGGTAGCCTACTTGTCTGATATTTTTCGCCATTTAAATTACCTGAATGAAAGTATGCAAGGAAAGCAAGAAAACGTGCTGACGTCAACTGATAAACTCAACGGGTTCTTAAAAAAAACTTGGGATATGGAAATCACATGTGGAGAAGAAAAATCTTAAGATGTTTCCTCTGACTTTCGAGGCAGATCCGCAGGGGAATATTACATCGCAACTAATTTTAAATCAACTCATTGCTCTTCAGAATAACATGGCACAATATTTCGCCTCCATCACTGTCGACAATTATGATTCGGTGCGCAACCCTTATGCTATGCCCCCAGTGGAGTAGATCGCAGAACTTCAGACAAACCGAACATTTCAATTGAAACATGGTGAACTATCACTTATCAAGTTTTGGATGTTAGCACGGAATGAGTACCCAGCAATATCAGCGGAAGCAGTTAATACCCTGTTACATTTTTCAACCACCTACTTGTGCGAACTGGGCTTTTCGGCACTAACAAACATCAAGAACAGAAAGCGGGAGAGATTTCTCTCAGTTGAACAGGAAATACGTGTGTGTCTTCAATTCCACCAGGAATTGAACTTTTGTGTAAGAAGCAAGAAGCTCAAGTGTCTCATTAATAATTCAAATGTTTTTCTTTAAGGCTTTAGCTTAGCTGTTAGCAAATACATCACCTGTAAAATATGTAAATTATTCTTGAATATTATTTAAATTTATATTGCATATTATTCACTTGTTCTTTGCGTAACAATGAATATTGTGTTATTGAGTGAAATTATTTTAATAATTTTACCAGCAATATCAAAAAGTCTACTAAGTTTTGCGGCACACCTGGAGATTCTCGTGGCACAATAGTGTGCCGCGGCACACACGTTGGGAACCACTGCTCTACATAATAGCAAAAATATCGCTTCTCTTGCATTCATAAAATCCAACTTCGCTGACTTTCCTGCTACCATTGAACACCTGGAAGGTGCATCACTTCCAATAAACGAAGCAATGAACATCATTAAAGCACTTTCAAAAAAGGAAGTAGAGTGCATCACACATAAATTTGCCGTTGCGTAGAAACGAATTTTCGTTTCGTCTCCCTCTCTCTTAGCATCACGTGTTCTACCCTGCTCGAAAACCTTCGCTATTGTTGCCATATTGTCATTCCATTCCTGGATACACTCGCGCAAACATCATTGAAAACAATTGAATAGCGCTCCAGCTCGCGGTTCCCACCGTTCGGCAGGGACGGTAATGTGGCAATATAGCACGGCGTAGTGGTTGCTTCTTTTATGCAGTGCATGTTCATTGGCTAGCTAGTAACTAGTGTTGCCAACTGTAATAATGAAGCACTATTTCTGTCACGGAAGGGGAAAGGCAGGTAAAGTGGCGGTGAGTTTTGTTGGATTTGAAGCACCATATTTTTATTTTATACTAAGTATTTGACCGGTTTGACGTTGTGTGCGTGTATTGCGCGTGTGTATGTAAAAGTGTGTGTTTGCTAATGAACGTTAAATTCCATAATGCCTCCAGTTCTGTCGAAATTGAAATCAAAAACCTTGCATAGCCAAGCTCGGGAAATTCTAAGCAACGTGCACGAGTTCATGAAGGAGGAAGCCAGTCATGGTGTTAGCATCCCAATAACTTTAATAAATACTTACTTTTATATATTTAAGGAAAATATACTTAATTTTACATATTTCAACAGGTTTAATTCACAAATTGTTCATATTTCATAATTTTGGAATTATTCAAAATAAATAAATTATGTGGCTCCAACATCATTTCAACTCTGGCTCCGGCACGTGTTCTTGTAGAAATTGCATAGAGGAGGCTGTCATTTTTGCTGCTTAATGCGATACATATTGTTTTCTGTGTTAAAATTGCCATGCTTTGATGGGTGACCAAGTTCATAGCAGGGCCGGCGGAAGGGGAGGGCAAACCGTGCCATCGCCCAGAGCGGCAAAATTTGAAGAGAAGAAAAAATAAGCCTATTGAAAACTGTGATCGAGCGAGATATTCTTTTGCGCTGCTGAATAGTATTGAAGTAGCATAAGAAGTCTCATTATTTATTTTATATTTTGATGTTTTAGTTAGGAATATATTGATTTTCAATTTTCCGTTGCTGCGTAATGACCGGGGTGGGGGGGGGGGGTCGAAATAGAGCGGCATCTGCCGCCACCTCCCAGGGAGGCAAAATGACTAGCGCCGGCCCTGGTTCATAACAAAAGAAAAAGCCGCGCAGCTTATCGTCTAGTGGCAGTATATGTACTTGTTATTGTTGTGGAAGCCGGCATCCTTTGTAAATGTACAACAAAGGCAACCGACTGTCGCCGATCTCAGAGAGGAAATAATAATACTGCTTGAGGAGGAGTGTTATGGTGCAATTGTAGCGGTTTAACACGTTGGCATGTTATTATCTGCCATTGCAGTTCCATACCAGTGTATACGGGTTTTGGGAGTGAAAAGTTAGAACGCCACCAGTGCATTAATGCAATGAAAAATAATATATATATATTTTTTATTTTGTTTGAAATCACTCAAATAAGGAATCGTATGAAGAAGTCTTCTTTGCAGCATTTTTGGTAATTTTACTTATGTGTTAGTTCATATTTTGCGAATTTTTAGTCCATATGTATGTAGCTACATACAAAGCCACTTGTTAGTACATATTAATCCTAGTCCTGGTATAATGCATGACGTTTAAAACTCAACGTTAGATAGACCTGAATTCTCTAATTTTATTGTTGTACGTAACAGCTGTGCATCGGCGCACTGCAGCGATTTTTCTATCTGCTCCATTAGCAACACTGCTTCTTTAGTTGTTTCGCGCATTGCACGGCAGAAATATCTGCGCTGGACTCTACCAGGGGTATTGGGCGGTGTACTCTCTTCAAAGCTCTCTAAAAGTCCAGGAACGAAATCCTGGATACGTGAAGATGAAGGACATATCTGCAGCTCTCCAAGGAGAACAAATAAGTGGAGAATTACCATGGGGACCTAAAGAACTTGCATCTATGAAGTATGCACCAATCACTTCATGTTGCGTGGAACGAACCTTTTTTCAATACAAAAATGTGTTGAGGGACAAAAGGAAATCTTTCACAACAGATAATGTGGGATTGTACATGGTTGTTCATTGCAATACTTCATCTTAAAAAAGTGACGATTTTGTTTTGTATGATAACCTTTAACTTGTTATTTTAAAAACTGGAACTTTAATTTTTTATTATTTTCTGTATTTTCTAAGAACTGTGCTTCTTGTATGCTTTAAGTTTAGTAAACATGTAATATGTGAAGGAAAATGTATTTTCAGTATTGGTGCTCATGTATATGCAAAGATTTATGATTGATTTCAATAAAAATACGGATAGGGAAAAATCCTAAAAAGGGCTAAATCATCTCTTTTAAATAACCTAAAATGATGTCTATAAAATCCTAAATGTCCGGGCCCTAGTAATAACACATGTAAGCAATCAAAACTTTTCATTCTAATACAAGACATCCATTCGGATTAACGTATTAAAAACAACTACTGTATATTAGCTTCCGAGCAAGTCATGCACAAGAATAAAATAAACAAACAAATAAATAAAGAATGCAGTTATTGTGAATTATCATGTTGAATACCTCTTGAATGCACAACTGCTTAAATGTAACAGATTAACAAATAATATTACACCAAAATAAGAATTTTCGTTTCGTATGAGCCTTAAATGATTTAATTTAGTAACATTTCAATATATTACAAGTACAGTAATCTTCTTCAAGAGCTAAAAATACATTGAAATCTAATATGTTACAAGATATACATCTGCAAAGATTTGAGTAACAGATCGTACAGGGGAAGAACACAATATTACTGTATTTTCAAAAGTGTGCGTATTCTCACCCGACCCAAAATAGGAACAGTTTTTTTCAAACGATTTTGAACGTCTGCCATTCTCCCTAAATCCATTTGTTAGCATGTTTATAATCCGGCAACGTTAATTCCATGCTGAATCTGTAAAGAGGTCTGGTGAAAATATTAGTTCTTTCTATTAACATTAAGTACGTGAATGAACTCTTTGCTACTTGTCTGTTTCTCACAGTTGTTTCGAGTATCTATGCTCGTTGTTCTTTATACGTGCATATTGCAACACTGTTCTTTCACATCTTGTAGGTAAGTTCACAGACATGTAGAAATGTATGCTTCAATGTAAAAGCTGGTCCTACATTTCGTATCAGATAACTGACTGATGTTATAAACCAGTGGCGTGCGGTGACGTCGACACTTGGGGTAGCAGTCAGTGGCGTGCTCAAGGGGGGTTGGGGTTGGTGTGGGTCACACCCCTCCCCCCTTTAGGGCCCAGTATTCCTAAAAAAAGGAATGTCAATAACAGGAAAAGATTACAAAATGATGAATGAGTACTAAAAAAAAGTACACGTAAACTCCACCCACATTCGAAAATAAAAAACGATTTGATTTGTCTACTAAGCCAGAGATCCTGGGTTCGAATCTCGGCTTGGCCATGGGTATTCTTTGTGTGTGTCCCTTCATCAATTTTATCGTATCATCTTCACGATTGGCCAAAAGTGGCGGAAAAACGAAGTAAAATAAACCAAATCGAGCAATCAATCAATGATTTGATTTAATTTTTGTTACTTAGCGTCGCTTTTTCGTCACATTTGGTTAATTGCGAAGATGATACGATAAAATTAATGAAGGTACAAACACAAAGAACACCCATGCCCAGGACGGGGTTCGAACCCGGAATTCCTGGTGTCGTAGCGCGCTGTGATAACCACTCCCGCACAGTTGGTTGATTTGGTGTTTTAAGTCCACTTTATGCACAGAAACAAAGCAGGAAACAAAACACACTATTTTGCAGTTTCTTCAATAATATTCATTTGGCTTTTTGAGTTCTGAGATACAATTTTCATTCCAAATTATTTCATTATTCACTGCAGAGTACAACACATAGGACAAGAATGCGCACTCATCACGAGTTCGAATCCTGGCCTGGATTGTTCATATGAGGTACCTTCATCAATTTCATCATATCATCACTCATCCTCATTTTCGCAATAACCAAATGTGGCAGAAAAGCGAAGTAAAATAAACCAATCCAACAACAATATGAACGCGCGTCCTCTTGCCCAAATAAATACATCCGTATTTATGACTGTTAGAGACCATGAGTAGTATATTTAAATAAAACGCTACTAAAACGAGAGTGAGAGAGAGCCCGAGCACATATTTGTAATTTAATCATTATATATTCCATACTTGAAAAAAAAAGAAAGAAAGCATAACATTATTGTCTGCACATAACACGTTCCCATTTCATAAATAATAAAACTACATCCCATATTATACAACGTGTAAAATGTTGTGTAAATACAGAGAAGTGCAGAAAATTTTACCCTGAGTTCTTTAGAGGATTTACAAAAAAATCTATGAGAAAACAATCCCCTATCTGTCCTATAGGAGATAGACTGGGGGACCTGAAAGCCTGGGCTTTCAACCATTGCAGCGGGGAGAGGGGGCAAGGAAGGTAGAGGTAGAAATCTTCCTTTTCTTTCGGGCGTCCGTTTCTACCTGGAAACTGGTCAGGCGGAAGAAGAGCGAGCTAGGGTATCCAGCCAGCTTTGCCCGCGGAGAACACCGATGGACGAGAAGCGCGTGGAAAAGAAAGTGTTGCGTATGAGCTGTGGTGGCTTTAACAAGACAATAAATATTGTGATTTGAATATAATTCGAGATGTGAGATTGATTGATCTATCTCTGCTAGACTAGCTACTCCTCAGTGCACGTCACTGTTACAAACAAGAAAAATATGGATTTTTTATGAAGTACAGTGGGTAAATGTCTGTTACATCGGAGACACTTTTCTTCAAATTTACAGGAGAAACTACTTACGGAAATGAGTTTCTGTTGCATTTATCAAACTTCGTGGAGGTATTTTGTCAGCATGGAATGCTGCACAACAGAAAATAAGCACTTTTGATAAAATAAAGTAGCCTTTTGTGCGAAGCGAAAACATTATGCCGTTGTTTCCATTATGAACCTGCAGATGGCACGAGTGTCGAAAATCACGCGGTCTCGCGAGAGGAAGAAGTGTTTCCAAACGTGCCTTTTTCTACCAGAATTTTTTTATTTTTATTTTTTTAACTATGCTTACCTAACCTAACCTAACCTTGCCGGAAATGGTTCGTGGGGCTAACGTGAATGGTTTTTGGGGCTATCGTGAATGGTTTTTGGGGCTATCCGTCAATGGTTTTTGGGGCTATCGGGAATGGTTTTTGGAGCTATCCGTCAATGGTTTGTGATGACATAATGAACACGAAAGTAGGTATTTTTCGGTTAAGAAGGTTACAACACTGCACGCCCACTCCAAATCGACAAAACACAAGCACGACGCGTGATGATCCACAGCTGTGCGCGAAATATTCTATGTTCCGCAACGGAAGAAAGGCCCCAAAAGAATTACTCGTAATGTGAAAAATCGAAGTTAGTTTCGTGTAAAAAGCATAATGGCACCTTGAAATAGGTTCCGCAATACACAATTGGTAAGTACGAACCATTTGAAACTGAAAATATGCGTTAGAAATGTGTCTCCGATATAACAGACATTTACCGTAGAGTGCACGATGGATCAGGCATTGTGCATTTCTCTTCTGTCTGTGGTTGATTAATCCATACATGCTGTATGCTCCCACAAAATGCATCACTTCAAATATTAACAGTTTTCAGAATCAAATACGAAGCAAATTAATCACGCGAAGGAAAGTTTGTCATATTTCAACTTCGATTTCAATGTTCGTTACGAGCAATTAACACAGAATGAACTTTTTCATATGAATCTTCGTTTAAGCAGAACATTACGCACTTCTCGTCAGGGGGTGCTCGTTGCTATGTGAAGTACGTATGCATTACGTCATCTGGGAGGATCGGGTTTGACGGTACTCGTTGCTATGTGCAGTAAGTTTGGTGCGGGGTACATTTAGCTACTAACACGTCGCAAAAATCGGAACAAGCAGGTTATTGATTTTGTCGCATTCGATATATTTTTATTGTATTATTTCTCTTGAAATGAGATTGTTTTGTTCGTTCCACCTACAATCATGCCTAATTGTGCAGTAACAAGCTGTGAGAATTATAACCAAAAAAACTAAAGGAAGTGATATAAAATATAGATTTCCAGCTGATAATCGTGTAAGTAAACAGTGGATTCGTGCTTGTGATCGAGAACATAATATTAATATTAAAAATGCGAGAATGTGCAGTGCCCATTTTTGTAAAGAAGACTATGTGCGAGATCTAAGAGCAGAACTTCTGTGTTTGCCAATAAAGAAAGTACTGAAGCCAACTGCAGTGCCGTCACTAAAATTACACCGTATTACTTCAGTGCAAAATAATAGAGAATGTGGTGTAGCAAATTCTCCTGAACCTTCCTCTTCAAAACATGAATCATTTTTAGGATGTGCTGATAAAGACTGTGGAGATGTACGCTACGAAAGGTGTGAAATAAGAAAACGTTCCTTACATAAGCTAAATACTATGTCGCCGAAAAAAAGAAAAATAGACGTAGGTACAGAAACTGCTAGCAATGTTTCGTTGTTGGAAAATACTATTCATCGCTTACAGAAGAACAACACACGTTTACATAAATAAATTAATAAGATAAAGATTAAGAACAAGCTGTTGCAACTTGCTTTAACCAAAAAAACTAAACAAGTTCAAAATCTTCAACATAACCTAACCGACAGTGTAACAAGAAGACTCACAAATATCTTGGGGAAAGTGTTCAGTGACACTCAAATACAATACTTAGTACACGGTAAAACGAAATCCCTATGGACTAAAGATGATATAAGCAAAGCGTTGACTCTTCGAGCAGTTTCAAAAAAATGTTACGTTTATTTGAGAAATACAGTTGGTATACCTTTACCTGAACTTTCTACGTTAAGAAGATGGGTGTCGAATTCATTTCGTTGCCGGCCAGGTATATTAGGTGATGTTTTGCAATTGATGAAATATGTGTGAACTCTCTCTAATTGTAAATCACATTACACTAATAATTTGTTTAAAAGTTTGTTTTATTTAATTTCGTATTAATTATGTTCGGGTCTCTGAGTTCCATATTTTCGGAAATTTTAAGTACAGGAGGATGAGGAAATAGAGTGTAAGATTGGCATTTCGTGCTACAAAATTTGTGTTGTAAATAAAACCCCAAACCTTGAAAACGCAAGCCCAGTTTGTAATTTCCATAAAATGTTAATTTTCTATATCAAAGTGAGGTTGTACAAGTTACCGTGCTGATAAATTACAGTTGTGTGAAATCGTTTTGCGTATTAAAAGCTATAATACGTGTACGTGCAAGCGAAGAGCGAAAGTGTACAAATACGAATGCAACACCCTTAACTAGCCGAACCTATTCGAAACTGGATGCTAAGAACACGAAACCTAATTCACCTAACCTACTAATTCAAACGTACAGGAAGGGATTTACGAACACACAGAAAATTTAGCTCATTGATAATATTAAGCAAAGCCAAAGAGAGATGCAAAGGACAACACGGTAAGCTCACGTATAGTCAGGAGAATGTTGCCACTATTACTGCATTTTTTGTTTTCAATTCCATATAATTTATATTCATTTGCGGTGGACAAGCCAGGTAATGGTAAAAAAATCAAACAGTAATAATGCCTTTGAGGATAGGGCGTGAGATGTAGAAATTTCATGAAGTCCCTAACATGACAACGGGAATCTACTTCTGGCATATATGCAGTCATATAGTACACATGTACCGAAATCTTGTCATGCGATTTTGTGTGTAATGGAGAGATTATCACCCTGCAATCTAAACTTGGGCCAAATTACGAATTCAAAGGACATAATTAATTCTTCAGAGAATAGTTTTTCTATTAACTCTGTCCATTTAATTGATAATCATTATTTAGATTTAACATGATGTTCACTGACATTTGGTTAATAATGTTGATAATTATATTTCTTCCTTGTACATGTGACATTTAGAACAGGTTAAGATAATATATCTGAAGCATAGAAGAAAATATAGCAAATAAGTTACAAGAAATCACAATGAAGGACTGTACAAGGGTACGAATCGTTAAATAGTAAAATTTCATTTTTGGACTTTGTCTTGGATTTTCCTATTACATTTCCAAATACATTTTACTCGTCTATAACCAGGAAAAACTATTCTATATTCCGAGCTCGTGGCACAAGTATATAGTTCGTCAACTACACCACAAAGAGCTTACTGTTTTAAAGAAAATTTTCCACGAAAGGAGAGTATGACATCCAATGTTTACACTGAGTAGAAAGGTACAACATCATCCACATTATATTTGTGAAATATTAAATTGAACGAAGTAGAAAAACTTCATTAATGGGCATTATATTTATTTCATAAAATGCTCAATATCGTGTACATAATGTTATAAAACCGGAATTTACATTTTATTCAAGAAGTATAATTTCCTTTACTGTCGTTAGAAGGCAAGTACGTGACATTTTACTATCTTGTCTTCGCCATTAGCCCAAGTGTCAGAAAAGCGGAGTGAAACAAATAAACAAAATAAATCTATGAAACGATCATTTCCTTTCTTAACTCTTTCATTCATTCAATTCTTCTTTAGCATGTTAAAATTATAGTATACTATGATTATAGAATGAAGACATGGTAAATTAGAACATGCGCAACTATCTTTGTAACACATCGATCAGAAAGTTTGAAAAGTATGGATTTTCACAATACGTTTGCGAGTTTTCAATTATGTTACTACTAGTACCTTCCAGATGGCGCAATGGTAGTGTCGTTGCCTTGTAATCAAGGAATCCCGGGTTCCATACCCGGTGGAGGGACATAGTAGTTCGGATCCCACTTTAAACTGTAGATCCAGTCCCGATTAGCCTTTCCGTGCATAAAGTGGACTTGTTGAAACACCAACTCAATCAATCAGTCATGTTACTAATCATTAAAGGAATGCCTCAATACCATCCCGAAGTTTCGATAATTAATAATTCCCCCTCCTCAAAGTAATAAAACACTTTCCCTCTCTGAACCTCGCATCGCATAGAAATTATAGCGGCCGTTTGCTTCGGCCAAGCCCCGAACGAACATAACCGAAGGGGCACCGAGCATAACCGATCCTCCCATAAGACGTCACGCGCTCGTGCATGATCGGCAATTTTCGGATGGCGCTACCTTATATATTAAGTTACCTTGACTTCTCGTATGTGAGATTTGAAGATTTGATCCCACGATACGTCACGAGCAAGGAAATAAGCAATTGAAGCACTCCTTAGCTACCGACCGGGGTTTGGTATCCATAACTGCAGCACATAAAGGTTAGTTCATTTGATCATTAATCTCATGATTGGTGAGTTTGCATCACAAACTATGTCATTCAACATGTCAATTCATGAACAACATTAAGGAATCAATGCAATATTAAACCTTTTAACTTTTGACCTTTACATTTTTAATTTCATTTGAATGTCATGTAAATGTGCAAGGACGTAACAGGCTTCTCCCTCTGTGGTTAAAAGAAAATTTATGTAACAAGTGTGAAGTAAATTTTCATTTATCAAAACCTTTCCATTTTAAAAATATACCATTCTTCTAAATTCTTTTGTGAACTTCAATAATTTTCGAACTAATACATCAACCTTCGTAATTTTTACAAATTACAATAAATTACTTTCGAATTATTTCCTATTATAGTAATGATCCATAAATACTATTACTTTATAACAGGAACAAATTAATCTTTTAACGTTAAAGATAATATGTTCGAGACTATCAAACAAATAGATATACTTTCCTCTTTCTTTCTCACTTATGTACAATTCTTAGATAAGTTCCAATTTAACGTTATTTTTTCAACTCGAACAGAACTTATTGAAACCTTCAATCATCATAAAAGTACCAACTATTAACAAGGATTATATATATGAGGATAACCCAGTCCCATAAGCCATGGCGAACGCGCAGATCACTAAGAGGATACGGAAGTTGCTATACGACATTTCCGTTGGAGACGGAAGTTGCTAGCGCCATCTAACCGCTTGGACGAGAACTAACAGCCCTAAACTGATGTACAATTAATGGAATCTGCCCTGTCAAGGTTGCCATTAGTCCATAATCAGAGGCTAACTCATAAAACGATCGTATAAATTAGGGATGTACGTACATTATAAAGTATATTTGTATTAAATTTATATAGCACTGTGTTACGTCGTACATATTCAAGCACTTGAAACTTTTAATGAAGCTGTTGCAAAGATTTTAGACTTTCATGGAAGATTGTGACGCATTTCACTATTCTCAAAGTTGGTTATTGACTAACCTATGGTAACGCATCGTGGATCAAGTTTTTGTTATAAGTACATCACAGATTAATGAGTACATTTCGAGGCAGTTAGAGAATTTTTTTTTCATGGTGGTATCGTTTGGATTCTGTGTGAATAGCGTGTTGTATTGTTTGTTTTTCTAGTTTGAGATCTAATTAATTGAAGTTTGATTTGAGAATAATAGTTCTAGAGTTACAAGATTAAATCTCTCTATACAATTTACATTTGATATTTGAAAGAGAAAAGCAAAATAAAAACGCTTGTGATTTCCCAAGATAGCTCAGGATGTGAAGATTAATGAAGAAAATGTAATGCAAGCAGTCCAGAGTGATATGAATGTGATTGTACCTGAACAGCTAGGGGAAATGGAAGTTAGTGATAAGACTTCCTTCAAAAGAGGTCGATCTAATGAAGAATGCACGGAACCTGAAGTGGAGAAAAACCCAAAAAATGCGAAAGTAAGTGCAAGTACAAAGGTTGGTGTTGCCAAATATAGAAATGAGGCATATGATATGTCTTTATATTATGAGGGACATCAAGGCCCATATATCGTGTTGGTGGACAGTACATTACCTGGATCACAGAGCTTGAATACGGTAAAATTAGGTTATAATTTGTGTAAGGAGAAGGTTGATGTTGAATTCGTTAAACAAAGTGGTTTGAAGCAGGCAAAATTGACATTTCGCACAGCATATGATGCAAATAAACTTGCTAAAAATGAATTCATCAAGGAAAAATACCATTTAGAAGCCAGAATCCCTAAAGGTCTAGTAGTGAGAGAAGGATTAATATATGGTGTACCTACCGACATCCCAGTAGACGAGATAATCGAAGACATTAGAGCTGAAGTTCCAATAATAGATGTAATAAGGATGAAGAAAACTTTTTTCAATGAAGAGGGTGAAGTAAGGCAAGAACCTACTAAACTGATTAGTGTAACATTCCAATCTCAAGAGTTACCAAAAGAAGTGAAGTTGTGGAGCCAAATATTTGAAGTGAAGCCAAAAGTAAGATCTGTGATTTTATGCAAGAAATGTTTCCGTTTCTCACACTCACAAACACAGTGTAAATCCTCTCCCGTGTGTTATAGATGCGGTCAAGCGGAACATGGAATCTGCAATGCCAGTCCTAAATGTATTAATTGCAAGGCAAACCACTTATCTACCGATAAGTCTTGTGTAAGATGGGAGCAAGAGAGAGAAATACAAAGGCTGATTGCTTATAACAACATCTCCTATCACGATGCAAGGAAACAAGTACTTTTTGAAATTGATCCACGAAATGAACAGCGAACATATGCAACCTCTGCTAAAGACTTTCCTAAATTGCTAGAGATAAGAAATGAATCAATAAACAAGGAAAGCCCTTGCACATCAGAAAGTCCTACTACAATCAGATTAAATTCTGTTACAGATTGGGAAAATAGAAGAAATGACACATATCTGAATAACCTCTGTTGGAAGAAAGTGCCACCAGAATCTGACCGGTCTTATGAAAGTTTTAAAAAACAACACGGGGAAAATTTTAGACTGCATTCTGCTTCACAATTGAGGAAAACAATTAAACCTGTTTTGATAAAGGACAAAAATAAACACAAGGATCCACAAATTGCGTCAACATCATCAGCAGTGGCTAATTCAAGTGAACCTGTGAGCACGACGTGTTCCTCTAAGGAACAGGATAGAAAATCAGATTCGATTGGACCCCGGACAACAGCGGAGAGTCCTTCTCAAAAAGAATCGCTAGTAAATCTGCTACATCTGATATCTGAACTTACCACAACAATTTCAGTGAGTGATGATATATTATATATTAGGAAAATAATCTTAAAATGTAACGAAATTTCTGTACAAATTTTAAAACTAATTCAAGACTTACAAGATTTCGGGGACACCCCTTAATTTAAAACAACAATGTGTTACCAGCAAAGAAAATTCGTGCCATTAATAATACAATGGAATTTAAGATCCTTCTCTGCAAGGAACCAATCAGTACTTTCAGCCTTTATTGGTATTCAAAGTGCACACGACAACGTAGATATTACTGTTCTATTGAGACAACTTCAATTACTAAAAGTGCCACATTTTATACCCATATTGACATGGAAATTGTTATCTAAAAGACAACTTTATTTTCATTTTGGTTCAGAAATGGTAGGTCTAATATACATTGGACAAGGACTACCACAGGGAAGTCCTCTTAGCCCATTATTATTTAATGTTTATTTATCAGATATTAAAACAATAATAGATTCCCCATTTCAGTTTCTACAATATGCTGATGATGTATGTATATATTTAGACTCAAACAATCACTTAAAATATTTTTCAATGTTTGAATATAAATTAATAGAATTTAGCGAATGGTTAAAGCAGAAAAAAATATCAATATCTTTAGAAAAGTCCAAAATAGTAGTATTTAAGTATAAGGGTTTTCAAAATATTTTCAACATTATTCCTAGGAGATTACAAATTCCAATTCTAGGTGTATACTTTGATGCTTCATTATCATGACAGTATCAAATAAATATGATGAAAAATAGATCCGATAAAATATTTCATTTATTTAAAGCTATGGCGAATACCAAATGGGGAGCAAATCCTACCAGCACGCTTATGTTTTATAAGAATTATTATCGAATAGTATTAGATTATGGATTAATGGTCTTGTGTAATCTTACAGTAACAAAACTTTCTCCACTAGAAGTCCAGCAACGAAAAATTCTAAAAAGATGTTTGGGATTAATGAACAGTACTTCTAATGTAGTGGTATATATGGAGTCAGTAGAATGTTCGGTTTCTGTGAGGATAAAGTTAATCGCAATAAAAATTTTATTTAAAATTCAAAATTCACCATGGCATCCTTTCAATGATGTTTTATTAAATCTTTTAGAGCTGCATGATTCAGGAATAACCAATGATAAATCAGCTACGCTTTGGGTACAACTATTTAGTAAATATCATCATGAATGTAGTCAAGTAGGGAGACCGGGGCTAGTTGACACACGGGTAAGTTGACACGCTGCCGATAAAATCCATATTCTGCAGTTGGTAGTCCTGATGGCTTTGCCGTGGAAGCGTGCGACGGAAACGCAGTTGCTGGTGTAGTTTGGAGCGGATTGCAACCATTCAGAGCTTGTGAAAAGAAAAAGACTGTTTTTCGAGTGGGTAAGTAAATTTTGACATCATCAGATTTTATGTTTTTCTGTATAGTTTATTTGAAGTTATGGAGATGCCGGGTATTGGCTTTCAAGCAACCATATTTCGTTGATAAAATGTATGAATAGAGAATCTTTCTTAGTAATGGTTGTTGTGAAGGAAAGTACTTTGTTCAAAATGGCGCAATGGGGTAAGTTGACACAAAGCGCTTGGGGCTGGTTGACACAGTGTGTCAACTTGCCCCATGTGCGAAATAATGATCCATAGATATTCGTTGGTAATACTTTTCCGCAATAAATATATGTTTTATTGCTAGTGCTGGATGTAGCTATTGGCTACATGTAGATCACTTTTTGCCAAGTATTCCACAATTTGATATTGTGAAATATAATAAAGAGAAAACTAAATTTTACAATAATATTTTCCAGTTTAAATTTCGGTTTCAGAATAAATTCTGAATTTGTCATTGTCTGAATGATCATTTTTGAAATTAGGATTTTTAAATTTCTATCTTTGTAATTCCGTATTTTCATGACAATAAACTCTCATTTGATCAAGTACATGTGTTACATATCTGCTTCTCTTTCCTTCCAGAAAATGGTATGCAATTATCGTAGGAAGACTGAACGAGCAAAAACTTCAGCAGATGTTATGCTGCGTGCAGCAAGAGCTGTTCAGATCGATGGCAGATCTATTCGGGGGGCAGCCAAAGACTTCGGGATACCATTTAAAACATTGGCTAGATACGTGAAGACGCTGAAGGACAAAAATGATGTAAATACAGGTGCAAACGATAATATAACTTGAAGAGTGGGTTATGTGAAGAGTAGAATGGTGTTTTCAGAGCAACAGGAGGAAGAACTTGTAAACTTTTTAAAGAAAGCTTCGGACATTTATTTTGGACTCACCCCTAAAGAAGTTCGGAAAGTTGCCTTTCAGTATGCTAAAGCATTGGATATTAGAATGCCTTTATATTGGAGTGAAACTGAACTGGCCGGAGCAGATTGGTTTTCGAATTTTTTGAAACTTCACAAAGAGCTTTTGATCAAGACACCAGAATCAACCAGTTTAGCAAGAGCATCTGGCTTTAACAGAGTAAATGTTGATGATTTTTTCAGAAATCTGAGGACAGTTTATGATCGTTTGAAGTTACGGGCAAGTGAAGTCTGGAATATGGATGAAACTGGTATTTCGACCGTTCAAAAACCTGACAAAGTAGTTGCTAGAAAAGGCTTGAAGCAAATAGGGAAGATTACATCTGCTGAGAGGGGACAGTTGGTTACCTTGGCAATGGCTGTTTCTGCTACCGGAAATAAAATACCACCCTATTTTGTTTTTCCTAGGGTTCATTTCAAAAATCATTTTGTAAGTAAGGGTCCAATTGGTAGTGTTGGAGGAGCCAACCCATCAGGATGGATGAACGAAGTTAACTTTGTGGATTTTATGAAACACTTTGTGAAAGAAGTAAAGTGTACCAAAGAAACTCCTATTCTGCTACTTCTTGATAATCATGATTCCCACCTTTCAATAGACGCCCTAAACTACTGCAAAGAAAATGGAGTAACATTATTATCATTTTATCCACATTGTTCTCATAAACTTCAGCCCCTAGACAGATCCGTATTTGGTCCTTTGAAAAAGTTTATTAACTCAGCCACAGACGCTTGGATGGCAAACAACCCAGGACGTACAGTTACCATATACGATGTTCCTGCTCTAGTTCAAACAGCGTTACCTTTAGCAGCCACTCAAATCAATATCCAATCAGGATTTGTAGCAACGGGAATAATGCCATATAATCCACACATCTTTCAAGATGAGGATTTCATGCCAGGATATGTCACGGACAAACCTAATGTTCAATCTGAAAGTGTTAAAGAGACAAAAGTCGACAAACTTACCAGCACAGAAGGAGACTCTGTTCAGGATTCGGGAAATATGGACATACAGGCAACACCCGGAACATCACAAACTGTTAGCAGTGTTCAAGAACTCACTATTAGTCCTGCAAATCATTCAAAATCCCCTGAAGATATACGACCATTACCAAAGGCAGGACCAAGAAAAGAATTGCACAACAGGAATGTAAGAAAACGTGGCTCTGCTATATTGACAGACACACCTGTGAAGGCAAAATTAGAAGAACAGAAGAAGAAAACATCAAAACCAAAGCGACTCTTCAGTGATAAGAGAAAGTCAGCAAAGAAGCATAAACAGTCAAATAGTTTAGATATATCTTCTGATGAAGATGATGTCTTCTGCTTGGTTTGCACAGATCTTTATTCTAATAGTAGGCCAAAAGAGTCATGGATTCAGTGTTCCCGTTGCAAGTACCCAGGAGGAGATTTCTATGTATGCCACAACTGTGATTCCATGGATGATTTATCTGACTGAAACATAATGATAAAAGACTGATTACTGCTTAGGTAGAAGAGTGGAGTGTACATCATTTTAGTATAATCACTAAATTATGATTGGCCAATTTGTGTTAATCTCATTACTAAGAATTATACTTCAATCTAGTATTAGCAATTCTATAGTAACTAACTAACTAACTCTCTAGCCTTCTCAAACCCGAAGGTTCATGGCTGCAGCAACACAGGTCTTCCATCTGTCCCTATCTTGAGCAAGATCTATATACTCTTTTCCATCCCTACCGATTTCCCTTAGGTCCATCTCGACGTTGTCCCTCCATTTTCGTCTTGGCCTTCCTACTGGTCTCTTACCATCAGGTTTCCCAACAAGAATCCTGAAAACTCCTCTTTCCTCTCCCATTCGTGCCACATGGCCTGCCCACCTAAGTCTTCTTGATTTAATTATTCTAATAATGTCTGGACATGAATACAAATTATGTAGTTCTAAATTATGTAACCTTCTCCACTCACCTGTCTCCTCATCTCTTTTAGGTCCAAATATTTTCCTAAGGATCCTATTTTCAAATACTCTCAATTTATGTTCCTCTTTCAATGTAAGGGACCAAGTTTCACACCCATATAATACTACAGGCAAAATTACGGTTTTGTATATTTTAACTTTTAGATTCTTAGATATTAAACGAGAAGACAAAAGTTTATGAAGAGAGAAGTAACATGCATTTCCTGAATTAAGCCTACTTTTTATTTCCTCTTTAATATAATTTTCATTTGTTAATATTACTCCTAAGTATTTGAATTTGGAAACTGTTTCAAACGAGTTGCTATCAATAATTAGATTTTGATTATTACCTAACACTTGGTTTCGGCCTGTAAGCATATATTTAGTTTTCTCTTTGTTAACTTCCAAACCTATCTCTTTAGCAGTTTTGAAAAATATTTTAGCATTATTCTTAATTGTATTCACATCATCCCCCAGTAAGTCTACATCATCTGCATATGCTAACAACTGAGTCACACCATTTAATTTTAGTCCTTCTTTAGTTTCTTTTACCTTCCTTACAGCATATTCTAAGGCAAAATTAAAGAGCAATGGAGATAATGCATCTCCTTGTTTTAACCCATCATGAATTGTAAATTTGTCAGACATATTAATACCCACACGAATTTTACTTTCTGTTTCACTGGTGCATATTTTTATCATACTAACAAGCTTCTTAGGTATTCCAAACTCTACTAATATATTATATAATTTATCTCTTTTGACCGAATCATATGCTTTTTTGAAATCAATGAATAGCTGATGGACATTTTGATTATATTCCCACTTTTTTTCAAGTGTCTGTCTGATGTGAAAAATTTGTTCTGTAGTTGATCTGTTGCGTTTAAATCCACATTGATAATCACCTATAATTTCATTAGCATATGGGGTTAGTCTTGTTAAAAGAATGTTAGATAATATTTTATATGTTGTTGAGAGTAGAGAAATTCCACGGTAATTATTGCAGTTCATTTTATCACCTTTTTTAAACACAGGAACAATTATGGATTCTTTCCACTGTTGAGGGATTTCTTCTTTATTCCATATTAAACAAATTAGTTTATGAATTTGACAAATTAATGAATTTCCACCATATTTAATTAACTCAGCTGGTATTAAATCAATGCCAGGTGCTTTGTTATTCTTTAGCCTTTTAATAGCATCTTTAACTTCAGTCAAGTTAGGTTCTGGGACTAAAGGTTCTGCTGTGTGTACTTCATTCACTTCTGATTTATCTCCTACATGGACATTTAAAAGGTCATTAAAGTAGTTCTTCCATCTATTTAGAATATCGCTTGGGTCAGCTAGAAAATCACCGTCTTTATCTTTTATCAAGTTTACTTTAGGTTGCCACCCCTTTCTAAACTCATTTACACCTTTATATAAATCTCTGATATTTTTATTTTTGCTGTTTGTTTCAATTTCGTTAATTTTGCTTTTCAAGTAATCTCTTTTTTTACTTCTAAACGTGCGGTTAACTTCTCGCTTTATTCTATTATAATTGTTTAGATTTGTATCATCAGAGTTATTTAACCACCTAAGTCTAGCCTGATTTCTTATTTCTATTAGATTATGACATTCATTATCAAACCATGGCTTACTTTTTCTCGGTTTATGGTATCCTATACTTACTTTAGCTGCTGATTCTATTGCATTACGTATGTGCTCCCAATTCTTATTTACGTCTGTTTCATTTATATTTTCATCATCATTTAAATCCTGCAAAACATCAAATCTATTTGACAGTTTAATTTGGTAATCTTTCTTAATTCTTTCATCACTAAACTTTCCTGTATCAAATTTTAGAACTTTTAGATTTTGTTGCTTATGATTTATCACTGAGAGTCTTTCTCTTAATTTAGCAATTACTAAATAATGGTCACTGGCACAGTCAGCACCTCTATGTGTACGAACGTCAATTATACTAGTATGCCTTCTCTTATCAATGAGAATATGATCTATCTGATTATGAGTTTTACCATCTGGAGAAGACCAGGTATATTTATGGATATCTTTATGTTTAAAAGTGGTACTTTTCACAATTAAATTCTTTGAGGTTGCAAAAGTAATCAATCTTATACCATTATCATTACTTAATTCATGAAGACTTTCTTTACCAATCGTGGGTTTAAATGTCTCTTCTTTCCCAATCTGTGCATTACAGTCACCTAACAGAATTTTCATATCATACTGAGAAAATTTATCAAAGACCTGTTCTAACTCTGTATAAAAATCATCTTTAGTATTATCATCTTTATCTTCCGTTGGTGCATGTATGTTTATTAAAATAATTTTACACCACCTACCCTGTAAAACTGCATATGATATCCTATCATTAATAAATTCTATTGTTTTAAGAGCCGAGATAATTCTATTATTTATGAAAAAGCCTGTTCCAAAATTATGATTTTCAGTACCACCATAGAAAAAAGTATAATTTTTAGTTTTACAATTCCCTTCTCCTGGCCACCTAACTTCCTGGACAGCTACTACATCTAATTTATACTTGACTATCTCATTAACTGTACACTGAAATGCCCCAGGCCGGTAAAGGCTCAGAACATTCCAGGTGCCTAATTTAATATTTTTCTTATTCCTAACGTAGATCTTATCCTTAGTCCAGGGACCTCCCAAAGTAGTCCCCACCCGGAGATCCGAACGGGGGACTATTTTACCTCCGGAATATTTTACCTTGGGAACATCCATGGCCTTATATTGCTGATTCTTGACATGGCTTTTTACAGTGCAGAGTTGTCAGCTCTACGCCTAACCCCCAATATGAATGGAGGAACTACTACACAAGACAAACACAAACACATTAGACAGCACAACTACTACACAAGACACACACAAACACTTCACAACTATAACACAATATAAACACAAACACACCACAACTACTACACAAGACAAACACAAACAAATTAGACAGCACAACTACTACGTAAAACAAACCTACTAGACAGCACAACTACTACACAAACATACTAGACAGCACAACTACAACACAACACACATTTCCTCGTTGGAAATAAGAAGAAGATTTATTACACAAGCATCGTCATCGTCGATATCGCTTATCCTGACGGGATGCACGAGATATTTATCTGACGTGAAGGAATATACATTAATAGCGATGCGTTTTCCTGCACGATTTTCAAACTTTGTTATATCCGACAATGTCACCGGGTATTCGATGCCAGACATTACACTTTTATATACACACACACACACACATATATATATATATATATATATATATATATATATATATGCATGTGTATATATATATATATATATATATATATATATATATATATATATATATATTCTATAGTTTGAAAAACAATTGTGTATTGATTGTATCGTTTAAAACGGAACAATGTATGAGCTTCAAATACAAAAGAGGCAGACAAAACAGTTTTTTTATGTTACCTTTCAATGTGTCAACCTACCCCACATAGTGTGTCAACCAGCCCCGTGTATGGGGCACATTGACACACTTCACATGCCTCCATTTTTGTGCTCATAGCTCCAAACGTATTGGACGAAAAATATCTCTGATTATTCTCTTTAGTAGAGGACACTATGGCAGTTCTTGCAATAGTTTACTTTCTTACTCTGGATAAATACTTAGGTAGCTGTAGGCAAAAAACAAAAAAGTGTGTCAACTAGCCCCGGTCTCCCCTACTCATAGCAAGAACATTGCCAGTGTACTCGTTAGAATTTCCCACACAACCAATTCAAAATATATATTTCCCGAAATATAATCATTCAGCTGATTTTAGAGAATCTTGGGAAGACTTTTATCACATATATACAGATGGGTCTAAAACTGAAAGTGGAGTAGGAGCAGCTCTTTATGATACTGAAAGAAATATATCAAAAATGTTTAGGTTACCAGTGGAGGCATCCATATTTACAGCAGAAATATATGCGGTATATCAAGCTTTGATTTATATTGGTACAGTTCCTGAACAGAAATTTCTAATACTAGTTGATTCGCAAAGTGTTTTACAAGCAATACAATCTAGTTATAAAAATTTATTTAAAATAACACCATATGTCATCAATTGTATTCGTGCAACTAATAGCTTAATAAGCAATGGAAAAGTTGTTCATTATGTGTGGGTAAAATCACACATTAATATTTATGGGAATGAACAAGGAGACAGATATTCAAAACAAGCTGCTCAATTGAATGAAACAATCCAGTTACCATTGCATTACACAGATCTTTTGCCGAGGGTTAAGAAGAAAATTTTTGAAGAATGGAACTTATGGTGTAATAATTCATTACAAAGTGTTGGTGAAAGTTTTCGTCCTTATGTTGATTACACTATGAAAAAACCTTGGTTTTATAATTGTAAAGGTTCAAGAAATGCAATTGTTTTAATAAATAGACTAAGAAGTGGTCACGCGAGAACATATCATCATGTATTTAAAATACACATTTTGAAATCTCCGAATTGTGACTGTGGTGATTTAAGGGGTGATGTGACTGTGGTGATTTAAGGGGTGATGCTCGTCATATTGTTTTGGAATGCCCAATTCACTCAGAGAAAAGAAAGCCCTTATATAAAACTTTGTCAAAAATTAATGTTCCTTTTCCCATTAATATGACTTCAATGTTATATGCTCCAGATGTTAGAATTGGATATGTTATACTTGCTTCTTTGAGAAAAGCTGATATAAAATTATAATATATTTTTGTTACTGAATGAGTTAATGTAGTTATATAAAATTGTATTTAAGAGCGTTTATGAACTTTGTGTGTAAAATTTATATTAAGGGGGTTCTAAAGCCATGCTAAAGCATAGACCCACATTTCTAAGGGTAACCGTACAACTAATATAGATTCAGTAAGGAAGAAATTTTCTGATATAAAAGATTGTTTTATTCACTAGAACATGTGAACCTTATAATTTTGTTACGATTAAAGGGATTTAAGTAATTAACAGAAAATATAAGGTCTCCGTCATATTCAAACTGCTGCGTACAGATGGCGCTGAAGTGGTAGTTTTGTTATTACCGGTGCATTTTCTTTCTTTTATGACTAGTATGGAAGATTTCGTGGTGAAACAAAGATCACATGTTCTTCCCGTAAGCATCTTAAATACTATGTGAAAAAATGAAAACATTTCGTACCTTCAGAGAGTAGTGCCTATCATTAAAACTTTTGAAGTGGCGTTTCGTCGCAATATACTCCGTGGTGCAGATTTAGCATACACTGTTGCCAATATTTCATTCCGTGTTGTCTAACGATATGATCAATGCAAGTTCTTGAAAGAGTGAAAATCAAACCAAGCTACCAGAGGATATCGAATTCCGTACAGATACGAGAACAAGGGAACAAATATTCCACGGAGGATGTTAAAAATCTGAACAAGCTCGAAGGTAAGTCTTAATATTTAATTGCTTGTTGCTTAATATTATCCATCAAAGGCAAAATGTTTGAAATATAGGCAAAATGTATAATTTATTTACATGTTGAAGAAATATCTTCTGATGTAATATCGGTGAGAATATCGCTTGACACTGCATGACTTTTTTAACTTCCAAACGAAGTTGATAATTCTTTGTAAATGTAAAATCAGAATAGAATGTTATATTTTACGTTAGGCATAATCCTAATAACTACCGTTTTGAGATCATTACTATAGTATAAAATATACGTAGCTTAATATGGATTATATCTGATATCATTAAATCAATATTGCATAAAATTCTCTATTTTCATTCCTGTAAGTTAATTTCCAAACCTACGAAACTCGTGCTATTCACATGTACAACATCGGAATGTTTATTACAAATCAGTAGTTTGTTTAAATGTTTTTTTACTTTGTCCTTGTACATGGTTGAAACGAGTACTTGCTGGCCTATTTTCTACAAGAGTTTGTCTCTTTTTATTTTTGAAGCAGCTCGCAAATATTCATATGTATTAAGTAGGTCAGGTTAAGTTAGGTTTGATTCGAATAGATGAAATGGGAGATCCCTGAATGTTGCAAGTTTCGGACACAGTTCTGTTATCTTCCTTTACAGAAACACGTCAGAAAACCGGTTTTGTAAACTGTATGAAGCTCTTCTGTTTTCTTGTCCTTTTATAATTTAGGACGGCTCATAATGAGAGTGCATTTCGTCCAATAACTTGATGCTGTATATATTTAAAGTGTAAAAGTACACCCTAACAGTTATGAGACTAAAATCTTACCGTCTATCGAATACAAGTCTGTATGTTTACTGAGAATTTCAAAATGAGTACCGGTATAGATAAATGTTCCCATACTTGCAAGTACAAGGGCAATAATTTAATTGTGGATGACACAGAGCTTTATAGAAATCATAATTTGTCCTGATTATGCTACGCATATTTGGTTCAATATCAGATTGGATTTCAGTAGCCGTTTGTACTAAATAGTTTACTTCAAATACCAGTGAGTTTGAAGCTTGACTAGTTTTTCTCTCAGACCTATGACTGATTGATTTTGCATGGATGCCTATTATTAACATTCCATGCAGATAAAAGTTTTTTAAGCTTTTTTGTTTCTTGGCTGGTAAACTATAATAATTCAATAAAAATATAGTAGGAACTGAATTTGCATTTCATAATGTATTTCTGTTATTTTACCTCCAACTTCTGCTCCTTGGAATAATGATGATGAATAATGATTTGATAAAATGGATGATTGGAACAAAGATAATGATTAAATACATACATGAAACCATGATTCGAACCTGGAGGAACCTCACTCCATATAGCGTTGCAATCATCACTCTACTATGAAAATATTTCTAACAATTATTTTGCCAATTTTTGTTTTAGGTTCATCATATTTAACATTCATTATAAAGTTAGATCATTGAAGTGAGCTCATACCGTGAACCAAACTGCCCTTTAATAACAGGACGATATCGTTAAGCATTATAGTGCAAATTGGATCCATTATTTTCAAATCCATTTACTCAACATCTGTAAGTTCCATTATTAACTCAACTTGTCTAAGGTTGTAACAATGTAATATCAATATTTTTTAAACATGTTTTGAAAGTTCATAGTCTCATATACGATGTTAAAACTATTTTTATTTGTTCCTCTTGCAGATGTTCATTTGAGAATCTAATCGAAGTGTCTTCTACCAATAGTAAAGAGTATTATTGAAATTTGTACAAAAGGACAATAGGTTTGACCGACAATGTCAGTTGCGTACATTCTACGGAATATACTGTAAATCAACAAAGTGGACTGTTTGAACTTTACATGGAAGAGTACATACATTTTTGCTTGCTAGCGTAGACACTTGATTGAATGGTGATGATTTACTAGAAATCAAGAGTCCAAAATATGCACATGAAATTATGTTTCAAGCCTTAATAATATCTGATAGCAAGTGGTCATCAATTGTAAATTGTATATTAGGGGAAACAGGAGAAGAAGAAAAACAGTGCCAGGTGTGTGTGACTTACTTGTCTTGTCTGTCAAGCATTGGTACGCATTCATTGATATTCTTGCAAGTTTAAATTTTTAGAGGTATTTTCAAAAATCCTAAGGAAATAAATTTCTTCCTGAATACGATGATGATTTGCAAAAAGCATATCTCTCAGACAGTAGCGGCAATTAGGGGGAGGGGCAGATGGCCCCCACTTTTACCCCAATACTATACAAAACCTTATCTACCAATGGAAATTAAAGTGTCCCTGCCCTCTCCCAGTTTTGGAACCCAATCGCCAACACTGCTCTCAGAGAACGCAATAATGTTTTACAGGGTACGATAAAGAAAAATAATAAATATGCATTGAAACAACAACGTAAATATGATTTTATATATCCCGAAAATCTCGTTTTAGTAGTCCCTGTAAACAATTATTTTGTAAGCTATTGAACTTCTATTCTAATGGTATTTATTACTGCATTGTATCTTCCCTCGAAATACGTTTTTTAAATCTTCTTTATACACAGAAAGGCTAATTGGGACTGGACCTACAGTTTAAGTGGGATCCAAACCACTATATACAGTCACCGGCAATAAAAATGGGACACCTATATTCTGAAATACCTGCATCCCTGCAATGCGTTATGTGTGTTGCCTAACTCAACGGCAGTGACAGAACTTGCCATTACATCACTCATCGCCGTAGATTTAGATAACACACAAGACGCATTGCAGAGAAGGGAGACTTTCAGGATCTAGTTGTCCCATTTTTATTTGACGATCACTGTACACTCACCGTCTATCGAACTTGGGACTCCTGTATTACAAGGCGATTACGTTACCACTTTGCCAAGGGGGAGGTTCAACTTCCCTCGCAATTCATACTAATATGTTGCTGAACTCGATGATATATCAGCAGTGTTTGAATAGTTACTCTTTAAAAGTAACTCCGAGTTAATCACTTGAGAAAGTAATTCGCATATAATTACTGATATTACTGGTCTTTATAAAGTATTTGACATAGTTATTATTACAGTTACTTTACTCTAAATTTGTTTCATCTCGTAAGACGTTGTTCGGATCGTGAGTTGCAAGCGCGATCTTCTTTTCACCACCGATGACCACTAAATGCTAAGCATTAAGTTTCATGAAATTATAACTTATTTCTTACATTTCATGTACAAACATTGAGGCAATAAAATTCACAGTAAACTTCTGTTACAAAGCAATGACGATTAACATTTCATTTCATTTTGTTGAACAAACCAAATATTTTTTAGAATTTTTGTTGAACTATAAAGTTACTGTCCATGAGGATTGTTGGAGATTATGTATGTAGTCTTATATGGTAAGTGTTCTAATAAAAATAAACTTGGGATACATCCTGGCTCTTGACGAAAAAAATACAAAATTGTCCTCATGGTCTCGAGATTTTAATAATCATCAATTGATTGATTTGCTTTATTTTACATAGCTTTTTGTGTCACTTTTGGCTAGTTTACGATGATAGAGATGAGTGGATATGATGGAATTGATGAATGGACACTCACGAACATCCATGCCCGGGCCAGGATTCGAAACCGGGACCCCTGGCGTTGTTGCGCGATGTGCTAACCACTCCGCCACGGGGGCCGGCTTTAATAATCGTCAATTTACCCATTCTTTGAGGAGAACATTTGGTTCCATTTAATATTTCTTTCCATGCAGTAAAGTAATTATACAACTTACTAGGTTAGGTGGAAAAATAACTGAGTTACAATTACTACTTTCATAACGTAAGTAGTTTACAGTTACTCTTACTTGAAAATGTTACTGATACTTCCAAAGATTCTACATCAGCTGCAGAACTGAAAACCAGAATAGACCAAATCCGTAAAGAACTATGAAACAGGACATTGTGTGGTGACATGTCATGCAAATAAATTAGATGAGCTACAAAACTGTATTTAATATTGAGCTATTATAAAAATAACAAATATGTGTTCTATTGTGTATCCAGGATTCTTCTGACATTTTTCTTTCAAAATCGCGATATTAAAACTCAGTAAAAATAAGGGTGCAGAATTACATGTTTATTCAGTTGAAGGATAAAAGATTGAGGATCGTTAGAGAGCGCTAATATTTATAAATATTTACAAGATGTTCACTGAAATTCTGCAAATTTATGAAGAAAATCTGTTAACGTCAGCGATAAAAGATATAAATATGTTCAAGTACTGTCATATAAAGTGAATTTTACAGTCAATGCAGCATTCGCTTCAAACGTAATTGCAAAATGTTTTCAATTATTTCAATTACTCTTCTTATTTTATGCATTTCGTGTTTGAATTAACTACAGCTATCTTTGTATGTTCTCTTCTGCTTTCGAAATATTAAAAGAAATACATAATACAATACAAGGGATTTTATATTACTATTACGACTATTACTATCTTGCATTGCTGATAAATTGTTGTATTTTTTTCAATAAGAACATACAACTAAAATCTCATGATAAACAATTACGTTGCTCCACATCTACTTAGATTTTTCAATAAAATCTGCTAACCAACGTGACGTCATATCCCATCAAGGAGTACCCTAATCGACCAACCTGTATGTATCTACCTTGATTACGCGGAGATCTGGCAACATGGCCCTCGGTTGCCATGGCAAACTGTGCTGCCATCTGTTAGCGAAAAATTACCACAAAATTGCCTTTAGTACGGCCTTAAAACTGTATCTTATGTACTTATAATGTATGCTGGGCATAAACAGCCACCTGTAAAGCTGTAAGTCCAATAAATCTTAGTTGAGTTGAGTTGAAGTACACTTCTCAACTTCTTATTTGACCGCCCCGAAAGAATTCTAAGTCCGAAAATCGTAAACTTAGCAACATTGCACTTCAGCGCCAGCTGAGAGTAGCCAACTTTGAGTTCGTCATTCAACTAGACGAAAAACGCTGCGGTGAAAGGATTCCAATTTCGCACATTCCATGAACTTATAAACTATCAATCGCTAATATAATACACACTGAAACTGAAATAGTAAATTGAAATAAGAATAAGAATGAGAATCGTGCGAAATTGTAACAATTCTGCGTGCTCGACTTGATATCACATAGGTTTGAAACACTGAACAGGGGTTTTCTCCTCCTGGAGTAAATCGCCATCAAGTTTGAGTAGAAAGAGGCAAATTTCTGAGGAGTTTATGCGACATTTTATTTACAATGCCCTGCACAATATCGAACAGATCTAAAAGAAATCATTTATTTCACGACTTGTGGAGAAAACATGCTGGAACACAGGACGATCGATTTTATCATAAACATCTACGTGTTTGTAAGGGAATGTTGTCATTAAGTTAACGTAGAGCAGTTGGTTAGACGCTGGTATCCATATTTTTCAACATACTTGAAAGGTCGCGGGTTCAAATCCCACCCTCTATTTTTTTTTTTTTTTTTTTTTTTTTTTTGTGTGTGTGTGTGTGTGTGTGCTAAACAGAGACAATTGATATTTCAACACTGTAAAATATCCGATGCACACTTCAAGGGATGTCTCTTCTGCACATTTTCTCCCTAAGAAGGTTAATGCTTATTCAGTTGCTTGCCAGGATGTAAGGTTAAAACTTTTTGTATTTTAGCTATTCGTCATAAGCTGAGTTAACACACATTATGACTAATTTACATATAATATATATGCATTCAGGATGCTGTAGGTAATGGTATTTAATCCTGGGTTCGAATCCTGGTCAGGCATGGGTGTTCTTTGTAAGTGTTCCTTCATCAATTTCATCATCCCATCACCCATTCTCATCTTCGCGATGAACCAAAAACGTCACAAAGGCGAAGTAAATTAAACCAAATCATCAATCAAGTAATGGAATTTAAGATAAGTATTGTGTACGCTCTTCACTCCACAACTAAAATATTAATTATTTCAAAATACTAACACACAAACACACACAATTATAATAGGAAATAATCCACTACATTGATGTATTGAATTTTTGTAACGAACGGGAGAGTTTAATGTATTCAATTCGCTAAGATTGGTTATGTGATGTCGTTTATTTAGTAATGACTGTTCTTGTTCCCCTCACTTCGATCTTCCAATGCATCTAAATCTAATAATAAATCCCCAATAAACGTAAGTAAATACCTTTTGCGACCGAGGCCGATGCGATAAAAATCTACTAATAACTATTTATATATTACGTGACATCTAATAAATGCAAAACTTGAGAATGATCATTAATTCGGCACTGCTTTATATCCAAAATACTTGTCTAATTTCAACAAAATAATACTGTTATTTCAACAGAAAGTATATCTAACGAACTTTCCACCAAATTCGCAATATTCAAAACAGCCACCCTCAGACTTGCTTATACGTTACTTGATTCTGCCATTCCACGTGGCACGTGATTCAGTAATATAATTGAAATGGTTTCCGAAAATTCTAAACGCTTCATCATTACTGCCACCTCCTGATATACACAGAGAGATCATCCAAGAACAGTATATATATATTTTACGTCCGATGCCATACTCCTTCCGAAAATAAAATTCGGCAGCATGAGGAATCGCAGTTACGACCACGCTTGCCAGTAACAAGCACGTTATCCGTCATCCCTTCAATCCCTGAAGATAAAAGAGCTCTCGAAACCTCGGAAGCCTATCCAGAAATAACCTCGTTGATATCCCGGTAAATCCTCTTCATCAAAGTTCGCATGAGTTTAGGCAAAATTTGAGCTAAAATACACTGCAAAATACCGGGCATTTGTGTAGAGAGGAACTTATCCACAATCTGTGGCAAAGAAATGTTTGGAGCACTGGCAGGTGGTTGTTGCCGCAACCATGTTAGGAAACTTTTTGTCTATTTCCTTGTAGAACAGTTGGTAAGACGTGTATTTTTTTTATCTAAAATGAAAGATCACAGGTTCAAATCCTAGCCGCTCAATTTCTTTTCTGTTGAAGTGAACACAGAAGTACGATATTTACTGAATACAAAAAATTTGAAATAATTAACCTTGAATATAACAGATTACTCTATGAAAAACAAATCGCATGATTACAACTCTAGAGTTTCAAGAGTATTCCTTACGCATACTTTCATTCGACGTCTTGTGTATATTTCTATAATAACATGAGGTTTTATATAAAGCAATGTGTCCCCAAAACTGTTTATTGTTCAATTTCCAACATGAACATTGATACTTGAATGTTTCGGTGATGTTGCATTAAGACCCGAAGGAATCAATTTTATGAGTGGAATAGATTTATTATGTGAATAAATATGATGTTGCAATTATTGTTTTGGGGAGAAGATGGTTTAATTATTGTTTTTATTGTTTTTTTTGTGGACGAAAAAATTGTGACAAAAACTTTACTAAGTATTACATAAAAAAAACGTGAAAGCTGAGCCGGGTTTGAACCAATACCTCAAAGAGAAAAGATGAACGTAAGAAGATGTATGCTTGTCTGAAACGTTACAACTACGCTACAGATGTTCCGAACGTGTGTGTGTGTTTAGTAATACCAAATACTTTTACACATGGATGTAAAGAGCACTCGTTGTAGCACATTTGTCATAATTATTCTTTATTTATTTGTTAAATGAAAGTAATGTAATTGTAAATAATGGTTAAATTTATTTTATTATTCTTGACATCCTTTTCTGGTATGAATTCGTACGAAACTTTTCATGGCTGAATGTAATTGGAAGTCGTCTTTGAACCAACTGCAGCATCACGTGATTAACTATACCAATAGAAGACCTTATTTCCTTTGAACTACGCTCTAAACAGAGGCATGCAACATTTCTTTCTTCAACCTCGCGAAGAATGGAGCACTACAACAAATCCACAAGAGAAAGAGTGATCGGTTTGATCGAGGGAGCTGGATTGTCACCTGGTTTAGCTGGCGAGCAGTATGGCGTTCCAGCACGGACAGCAAGGAGGTGGTGGGCTCGATACGAAGAAACTGGTGAGGCATCACGGAAAAGACGCGAGAGCTGGGGCCGTGTTTCGACACCAGTGCAAGACGATCGGCTGATAGCGGAGTGTGAAGCCAATCCATTCCAGTCAGCCACTCAACTCAAGGCAAGGGCCGATTTTCCTGGTTGCCCACAGACAGTTCGGCGGAGGCTGGCTGCTTCTGGTTTACGGGCACGAAGGGCAGCAAAGAAGGAGGTCTTGACGGATGCACACAGAACTGATAGGCTAGCATTTGCTGAAGAAAATATTGATAGGATTTGGGATAGAGTAATCTTCTCAGACGAGAAAGTATTTTCTACTGCAAATGATGGTCCGGTTCTGGTCTACCGGCGTCAAGGACAACGATTTGATCCCCATTTTCTTGCTAACTCACGTCGGCGTGGACGCGTGAGCGTGCCTGTCTGGGGTTGGATATCTCTCGGTGGCGGAGGTGACCTACACCGCATAGAAGGACGTCTCAACGGGATACAGTATGTGCACATTTTGGAGCATGTTATGGTTCCTGGCGTGCGAGCTTTGTATCCCGAGGGAAATATTGACTTCCAGCAAGACCACTCCTCCATCCATGATTCAGCCATCGTTCAGCGTTGGTTTTCTGAACGAAACGACATACATCTAATTGACTGGCCACCCATGGGATGCGACATCAACCCAATTGAAAATATGTGGGCCGAGGTCGTTCGATGTTTGAAAGAAAGCTGGCCCGATCCACCACCTCGCAGAAGTGATGAACTATTTGACCACGTCAACAATGCCTGGAATGAAGTGTGCACTTCGCACAGGTATATTCGACATCTTGTGCAATCCGTTCCTCGACGCCTGAGACATGTCATAGATGCAGGTGGCTACTGGACAAGATATTAAATAAATGTTCAATTTTCCCAAACAGTCCTTTTCAGGACTAACAAATTAAAAAAAAAATACACTCGTGTAAGAAATAATTTGGAACCTTTCATATATTATTGTCTTACAGGCCTCAATATAAATAAAAATATCCAGATGAAGTGAGGCTCGAACCCTAATCAAAGACACAAGTGGAACTGGAAATGGGTGCCTTTACCGGATGTGCCACAAAGCTACAACAGAATGAACTCCACAGCTAATACAATATCTTAATTTTTGTTTTCTATTCATGCATACACCTATTCTATCTGGAAAACGGTTTTCTTTTAAAGATTTAGATCACCTATTTTTAACCCTAAAGATCGTAAAGCATAACCATTCATTAGTTATTTCCTTGCTTTGTTGGGGATTTTCCTGTAACGAAGACACTGATTTGCAGCTAAAATCGAGCTTCCCTTACCTGCTGATCTTACCGAATTTAACACATGTTCGTTTATCGTTTGTGCAACAATGGCCTTCTTAAATTATGTTACATTGCACCTCTGAGTGAGAGAGAGAGAGGAAGAAGTTGTGTAGCTTGTGGAAAGCAGGCTAGAATTATATTCAACACTTCATAGAAAAATATATTGAGAAACTGGAAACTATGGAACGATGTTTTCGCGAAAGGAAAACTTATGTAAGAGGAAAGTGAACATGCAGATAGAGTAATTTTAATCACAATGCCGAGCTGGACACAGTAACGACGTTACAAGAAAACAACCTCTAGTTACCTTCAGTACAGAAACGTCTTGTCAATTTCTTAACTTATTATTATTGACTCATAATGTGTGTTAACACAACTTATGACGCACAGCTGAATGAATTTGATTGAATTTCTGACGAGTATTGACGAGCATATAGGGCCTTGGCCTATCTCCCGACTGCCAGTCTCCTTCCCACAATTCTACCTAAAGGTGTGAGTTCTTCAACTGGTATGAGGTGACGTGGGGTCAGCACGTCGAGCCCTCAGCCGTTATAGAAGATTTTTATGACCGGGTTACGCTACTCACTCGTAACTTCCAAGCAAAGAACATTCTATTTGTATCAGTGGTGTATGCTGGTTCTAACGAGTGGGTAATCTCCGACCTTTTGATCCTCAAACTCCAAAAGTTTCCGTGCAATTTATGTCAAGCTCCATATTGGATTTAGGAATATTGTGTCGGAATATTTGTCTTATTGCTACGATCACAATCAATTAATTCTCGTTATTGCAGTTTACTATACGTGTAGAATTTCAAATAATAAAACAAGACAGTATTATAAAGCTATAAAAAACAGCCTGTGAAATATAAAATGAAAGACGTGCACTAGTGAAATAAAAACCCGCAATATTAATTTAAGTGCAAAATTCAACTTACTCCAGGACCCGATCACTTGTGCCGTACCACATCCAAAGCACGCTGTTTGTCCAGTTCACGTCAATACGTGTCTTTGCGAAAGATTGCAGCTTAACAAAGGAAGTTATGTGACTTTTGGATTTTTCATGTTTGACACAAGTGTTGCAAAGATTACAGTATCAGCCACGCGTCCATACATTCTTTTCAGCCCCGAAAAGTAAGCACGGCCAACAAAAATGCAAAGCTTATTAACACTTATACTTCCTGTCAACCATGGTGTTTTGTCATAATTTGCTTGCGAATATGCCTCACATATTCCCGATTTTTGTCTTTGTGTGTAGAAATAAGTTCAAGCGATCACACTGGACTACCTGTATTAACAATTTGCAACTTCTCCTGAAAAGATCTTGTTCCAAAAGGTTTCACCAGCAAATCTTGTATCACATCCATTACCCTTTAACACAGCACTATCACGACAAACACTAACACCTTAATAAATAATAAACACGAAGCCAACGACTACACGCATTCAGTTTCACGCGCCAAACTTCTGTTGTTGTGCTCCTGGCTCAGAAAGAAATTCCCTATGAATGATAAAAAAAAATCCCTTTCCGAGCTCGAAATGACAGGTTTTTAAAAGTTCGAATCATTGCAGGTCAGAGCCAGAATTTTATTTCGGGATGGGGATCATCCCTTATTAGCAGCCGCCACATAAAGTTGAAACAGTGGGGTTAGAAGTCCTGAAGATGAATCTCAGATTATTACAACGTATTATGCAAAGTGTTTAATCCTGCTAATGAAGTAAAATTAATTATCACTATACACTTTTTAAATTAGATATTTGTAGGATTTCGGGAAGGGGGGGTTTCAGCCCCCCCGAGTCCTCCACCTGGTTACGTGCCTGATGTGTTTTTTTCGTTTATGTTTAATTCCTTCATCTTCATCACTATTAATCTAAACAGGCGGAATATAGCAACTTAAATTAACTAATATATATAATTTATTTTTCATATCTTTCCCTTTAAAAAATATTCAGTTCCGTGAAAGAAGTATTCTCGCTGCTTTTGAAGATTAGAGAGGAGAAACAATCACTATTTTTGTAAATACAAGGATTGGGGGGAGTCAGCAAATAGGTGCTTTAATTTCTTAAGCTTTGAATTTTAATTCAGTTTGCTTCATCTTCAATATTTAAGTTTTTCCCTTTTGATAAATTTATGTTCAAGTAACAGAAATCAGCAAGACAGAAGCAAATGTAAAGTGAAAATTAGCGTAGAATTGGTTTGCCCATGTTATTCAGTTTTCCTGTTCTTCGCACTCTACCGGGTATGTTTTCCCTATTCAGCGGAGGGAATGGAGAGGCTCTGAAGGTTGAGAGTGCGACCGGTGGACTCTCACAAGAAGGAGCTTACCCTGGGCACGGAATCACCGCGCCTGAAAAGCAATGTTTCCTCCCCCTCTTTCCTTTCTCCTCCCTCCTCGCCAAGGGTTGCAAGGGAAGCGGGAGGAATGACGTCAGGGTGAGATTCCCTGTAGACATTCCACCGGCTGGAGAAAGGTTCCCGGACATTCGGCGGCAAACGATTGGAAGTATTCGCGCGCTGGAAGCAAGGAAATGTATGCATCGAAATTGGTTTGGAAGAAAATTGGGAAGAAATGTGTATATATATACATTTTTTTTTAAAAAAAAAAGAAATACAGCCGGGTCATCTGCTATTACCTAGATGACCCAGAGTATACGCCGCTGATTTGTATATGTTTCTCTATTGTTGTTTTAAGTCTACTTGCTGCACAGACAGACTATTCGGTACTGGATCTATATTTTAAACTAGAATCCGAAGCAACGTGCCTCCACCGGGTGTTGAGCCCGGGACCCCTTGATTACAACATCCTGTTTAAGAACAGATATTAATGACATATAAGTTCTTAAAATACGCGTATGTGTTAACATAACTTATGACAGCTGAATGAAAGGATAAGTTTTTCCTACATCCTGCCAATCACTGAAAGTTTAAAAACATTAGTAGAAATATTATTTGAGGCATGCACAGTGGCAACGATTAGACGGGGGGGGGGGGGGTAGAGGAACAGTTGCCCTCCCACTATGCTAAACCTTATCTCCCAAGGGAAACCCCCAGTTTTGACACCTTGCCCCATCAGTTTTGGAACTCAATCGCCGCCACTGAGTATGCATCGCATAAATATTTACAGTAATATCATATAATCTTATATTACGTTATTACAACACTTCGTATTCGGTAAATAAAAAAGAAAACATAATCAGGAAGGGGTGGGATTTGAACCTACGATGTTTCGATCTTGACGAAAACAGTAAAAAATGAAAAGTGTTGTTATCTAACCAACTACTCCAGGAGATTTCTAACGAAAACCTCAGTAAAGCACGTTGATCTCAGTTGAAGAAACCTTGTGCCGGAGTTTCGAACCATTTTTCGCCAATAACCAAGGAAAAGACACACTTTGCAGAATCGTTTGGTGTTGTGCAAGGTATCTTTCATAAAAATTTCGTATAAAATCATCATGAATTTGCCTCCTTGCATTCAAATGTGACGGCAATTCTTTCCAAGTGGATGAGAACTTGTTCAGTGTTTCAAAATGCACATAAATTTACCTCTTTTCAAATTCAGAGCGAGGAATCTTGAAATATTTTCAACATTCGTATTTCTACTTAACATTTTTTTGTCTACTCATGTATTTTATTAGTGCTTTAGGGTATCTTTACTTTATGGAATGTGAAAGAATGAAAAAAAATTTACGAGCGTTTTCATTCAGGAAGAAGAAATGTTGCAAAGTTGGCTACTCTTAGTTGGCTCTGAAGCGCTATGCTGCCAAATTTACGAATTCCGGACTTTGAAATTTTTCAGGGCGGTCAAATAAGAAGTTGCGAAGTGTACCATACCGTTCGATTAAGAAATATTGACCTTGCAGACCTTGTCAGCTCCTGCTCAGAAATGTGTTGGGTAAGCCTTTCACAGGAAATGGTAAGAACACTGGCCTTTGGCTAGAGGTGACGAGAGGCCAAGCGAGGGTTTAAATAGGTGCGCATGAGAGCGACACGGGGTCTTTTAATCTGGAATCATCGGAGAAGCAGGAGCTACTGGTCTTATTTCTAAACCGAACAGGGTAAGCTAGTCTACACCCCATTCTGCCATTCGCATTGCTCACTTCAGTCTAAAACGAATCATGAGTCTATTTTAATGATAAGTTAGATATTTGTACCTGCCCGTTCAGGGCTGTCTCTACCATCAACTAGTACTAATCGGGAGGGGCAAGTTACATCCCTATTTAAGATCCCCGCGTTCAGGTTGGAACGCTACGACTTTACTTTTTTTAGACGAGACGTGACTGACCACCTGGCTCAAAAAAAAGATAAAGAAAATAACTAGCTAATCACTTGCAAATATTTAGGCCTCTCCCGTGGCGCATTGGTAGCGTCGTCGCCTTGTAATCAAGGGGCCCCGGGTTCGATACCCGGTGGAGGCACATAGTGGTTCGGATCCCACTTTAAACTGTAGTTCCAGTCCCGATTAGCCTTACTGTGCATAAAGTGGACTTAAAACAGTAAATCAGCAAATCAGCAGCAAATATATATTTATTCGGAATAAAGCATTTCCTTTGGAAACCCAAATCAGTTTCTATTACATGAAAAAAAAATCTGTAAGATTCCCCCTCGAAAAATCCTAATTCGTCACACGTTGTCCGTAACGCATTTGACAGACTTTAGCCTAATATCCCAGCTATCTTAACTTGCAAAATTCCTGCCCCAAGAGTTCTCTTCCATTCATCCTTGCGCAAAACGATCCGGAGGTAGTCACTGCCATTGTTTACTACGGCCCTGTTCCAGCCATACTGGCGACAATCGTCATAACATTTCTCGCCCAAACAGACCCTTCTTTCATTTGCGACCCTCTTCTCAAAATCCACAGCAGCCTCGAGTGCTGGTTGCAAACTCCTAAGATTTCGTACTAAAAACCTAGGTAAAGGTAAATTTCCAAGTGCATATAGCACAGTGCCATTTACGAGATGTGGGGGAAAGGTCATTTTGGAGGCGAAGTGATCAGCACCACACTCCGGCCGCTTTTGCCGTCCAGGATTGCTCCCACGCACCCATTGATATGAGGCTGGGAGCCCCGGAGCTGCTTTATGCTGGGACCATCCGACATTTATTCACCCACTCTGGGAATCGAACCCGGGTCTCCCGATGGCAGTCAGACGACCTAACGACTACACAACAGCGGCTCTAAAAACCTAGTAAAAAGCTTAGATACTCTACTTTGACGCAACGAACATAAAATTGCCTGAAGTCATAGGAGTAATAAACGACTTGCGACAGCAACAAGTGTAGCTTGGAAATGAACCCTCAGTAATAAATGCATCCTTCCGAACGGAAGCGACTCGACCGACAAGCGGCACGGGTTGCTTTGTCGCTTGCGTGTCGTTCGTACTGGCCCGTTTTCTAATAGCGTGCATAGTGTCGTGTCTGTCTGTTGGTAGTGAATTCACAGTGAAAGCTTCCTTATAGACTAAGGGAGATTTCACATCCAAGCGACCCGCGACCCGTAACACGTGTCGCTTAAGGATTTCACCAATCGAACGCAGGTTTGTGCGGTCTGCCATGCCACTACGCTGTGAAACGTTGCTGTTGATTGGCTCGTTCCAAAGCGACATTTGTCGCGTGTCGCTTGTCGCTCCGGTCTGAAAGATCCCTAAAGGAGCTTGTCGCTTTGGTGCGAAAACTCTGTGTCGCTTGTTGCCTGTTGCTTCAACCTGAAAGTTATCTCGACAAGCGGCAGGTATAATTCACACAGAAGCGACAAGCGACACAATATCATTCAGTCTGAAGGAAAACATTCACCGCGCATCCGTGAACAACGGACTGAGGCGTCAAGAGACACATGCAGCTTCTCGTGTGTCTTCTGTTCGAAAGGTTGCATTGACGACTGAAAGTTCGCTTTCAAGCGACTCGCGTCGCTTGTCGCCTGTAACTTTGGTGTGAAATCTTCCTCACAGGAAACTTCTCGAACCGAAGCGATACAACAAGTTTCATGTCTCGCTCGTCGCTTGCATGTTGTTTTGCTTAGGCCGTTTTCTGGATACCATGTATCGTCACGAGGGTTGTTATCCGCGCATGCGCTCAAATTGGATCGTTTTCTTAATATCGAGCGTAGAATCGCCTCGATCTGTTGATACTGCCCGTGCGGTGAATACTTTTATCATAGACGAAACGGAAGGTGATCCTGTCGCTTGTCACTTCAGTGTAAACCCTCGTATGGCTTGTCGCCTGTCGCGTGTTCCTTCTGTCTGAAAGGATGGATAAGGAGTGGATGGGAGCCAGAAAAACAAGGCAGATACACTATCTAGCTATTGATAATCAACAAACTTTATTTGAAATACTCATGTTCTTATGATTAAGGAATCATATTTATTTTCGTCAAACAGTGAGCAAAGTGATTTAAGGTTTAACCCATTTTCGAGAATAATATTTTGTCATGTCTCCCAGTTTTAACTTTTGTTGGCATAATATCCTGCATTAATTTTCGAGACGAGACAGCATTTCCACGAGACGATACCAGACAGATACACACTCGTACGTTAGTGTGCCGCGGGATCTCAATACATAGTATAGTGCGCCGTGAGCAAAAAAAAAAAAAAAGGTTGGGAACCACTGATGTAGAGCATTCTTTGCCGTCGAGATGCAAGCAGCTTTCCTGCTGTCAAATTTATCCAAAACACTTTTCATTTCCTGATAATGTTCAGCGTAGTAGAGTGCAGCTGACAACCAAGTTTCCCAGCGAGTGATGATTGACTCTGGAGGAAGAGGTATTTCTGGTAGCAACTCTTTGAATGTCTGAATGTGAGTTGGTGATTTCAGGAAAACTTTCTTGACAGAATAAACAATATCATTTACTCCTGGGAAATTGATTGTTATTTCTTCTGCATACTGATGTAAACCATGAGCTAGGCACGTCGCGTGGATCACATTCACATAGAAATTTGGCAGAACCTCTCCTGCTTTAATCATATAGGCGGCACTATCACTAAGCAGGAGAAGAAACTTTGCATCCCGATTCTCTGTAGGCCACAAGATACGTAGGGCTACTCTAATAACACAAGCTATAGTGCTGTGATTTGTTTTCTCTAGTTCTTTGCATAGGACTAGATGCGGTTTTCCAGGTTCGGCAGAATCGAGCTTCCCGATGACAACATTGGCAATGTAAGGGCCGCAGCTATCCGTGGTCTCATCAACACAAAGCCACATGAAATGGTCACTTATGTCGGCTCTTATGGTATCTAGTTAGTGTCTTCTCATAGAGGGGCTTCAAATAGTGCTTCCGCAAGGTAGACTCATCTGGAATTTTGGGACCACTAATATCGTCAAGGAAACTGTGTAAAACCTTGTTCTTCAACACATTCCATGGCACGTTTGCTGATACAAATGCCTCACACAACTGCATATTAAAAATATCCACCGTATAACTTGTCGCAGATGAAGAAATAAACGATTGAATCAATATTTTCTGCTTTTTTTGTGATATTGTTTTTCTGGGTTGTCGACTCCTTATGTTGCTCAAAATGTGCCTTTTTGTCACAACTTAATTGTTTTTGACGCACTCGACAAAAGATCTTACTATCTGTTGAAAATTGGGAATCTTTAACAACCCATTGTCGAAGTAAATCAATTTTTGCGGCTTTCACTTTAGGCATGTTGCAGCAGGAATAACTTGGACTGGCTCTGTTCTCTTCTCTATTCTAAACTGTAACTGCTTTTCTTACATTTATAATCTTAAACGGGAATCTGTTGGAACACAACAACAATGAAATTTCTGAAAAATTTAAAACGTGTCATTGTTAAGCTATTTCTTTTGTAATGCCAACTTTGCTTCCCTTCACTCATTTCCATTCCCCCTTCTGTGTGTGTGTGTGTGTGTGTGACAGAGGGGAGAGAGAGAATACAGTTTCATATAGTCATACAGTTAACAATGTATTCACTCTCATGAAACAAAACAAGGTTTCAGCATTTTTTTGATTTTTCCATTTATTTAGCTGAAGAGTTCAATTTAGCCTTTTTAGGATCTTAACTCCTTTTAGCCGTTTTTAGGACCTATAGGATTCCTGTATTTCACTAAGAAATGGCTAAAAAGAAAATATATGTTAGAATAGTGACGTTACCAAGTAAGGAATAAAATAGGTTAAAACCTGAGAATCCGGGCCCTAATATTACCTTTGAATCAAGGTGTCCTGAATTCGGTTCAAAGGATTATATCCTAATTTAAGCTGTAGGTCGGATACCGATTAAACTATCGAAGAAAAAGGCGAGTTTAAAAGGGGAAGAAGTTGTTATTAAAAAAATATGGAATCAATTGGGAAGTGACTAGGTTCATTTATATGCTTTATTTAAAATTTATTTAATGCACAATAATCTTGTTAATATTTTGCGAATAGACGCATCATACAAAACGCCAAAAAAAAACACTAATAAAACGACTTTGTTGGCGTCAGCTAATGGTCCTAAACTCTCTTCCCATAAATTAAAGTTATTAACTTCGTCAAAAGGTGTCCGGAAAACTTTGCTTATTGGCCGATGGAGAGTTTGTTAAAATTAGAGATGGTGAGGAAATGAGAGAAATCTCTGTTATATCTCAGTCCCGTCTCGAATTTTGAGACTAGTTGCGGTTATATTTTAGAACTTGAGACGAGGAAAGTGAGACCAAACCTTTCGAGAGTCTTTGAGACGAGATCGAAGAGAACCCCCCCCCCTCTCTCTCTCTCTAAGAAAATCAAAGTCCTGATAATTCAAATAATTAATATCAGTAATTCGTAGTCACGTGGAGTCAATGCTGTTCACATTTCTTGTGAACACACGTTTACGAACATAACGGAGGGGAAGTGTTAGGTAAACAAGTCTTATTCAAATAAGGCGTTTCTTGACCCTGCATTCGATTTTAAAATCATCTTAGGCACTAGAACGTTTAGATTCCGCCACTGGTGTGCGGAGAGGGGAATTGATGGGGCTATAGCCCCTCCGAAATTTTAATTCATTGATTGATTTAGTTTATTTTACTTCACTTTTATGCCACTTTTGGCTAATTGCGAAGATGGAGATGAGTGATGATATGATGAAATTGATGAATGGACACTCACAAACTTCCATGCCCAGGAACCCTGGACCCCTGGCGTCGTAGCGCGATGTGCTAACCACTCCGCCAAAGGGGCTGGCTCAGAAATTTTGAAAAAAATCAAGAGAAACAAAGTGATAAATGCAAAGTCCCCTTAAAATGACACCAGATAACCAATCATTCTTGTCTTGGAACAACTTTTAAAATGAAATATTTTAGTGTTGTATCCTGCCTCCTAGAATTACATCTTTACAATTCCAGCCCTTCCGAAAAAATCATGCGTGTGCTAGTGGACTCCGCACATAGTCTTCTGCATTGAAATATAAACTATACGCGTTTTTGCATGTTTTATATTGCTAGGTCCTCCTCCTTGGCCGTGCAACCTAAGGCGCTCTGCTTTGGACTCCGACTGCGGGACGGCATGGGTTCGAATCCGCCTGGGTTCAGTCTCCGGCCTCTTGGCCTGTGTATAGGACAGGTGGCAGGCAACCCACCATCGTGAGGAAATTGGAGAGCTACGAGTGAGTAGTGTAACCCGGTCTCGGAAATCTCCTATAACGGCTGAGGGTTCGGCGTGCTGACCCCACGTCACCCCATTACCGGTTGAAGATCTCCGCACCTCTAGGTAGTATTGTGGGAGGGAGACTGGCATTCGAGAGTGATAGGCGAAGGCCCTTCGAGGGCTGTAGCGCCATGTGTTATTGAACATTATTATTTATATTGCTAGCATCTTTACGCTTGCAAGCACGAATTCACCGGTCACAAAGGAGACGAATCCTTTGGAGTATTACTGTACGAAATGTTTATTGTTTGTATCTTTGGACCTCAATGGCAGAAACTAGTAGTATTATAACGTAACCATATTAATAAAACAGCTTAGTATACTGATAAGCACAATATAACTTCTCTCACGTGTAAAAACTGTTTATGAATTGTTGATGGTGGTTGAAAAAATGATGGCGTATTCAATAAGCTTTGAATATGCGTGGTTCAATAAGCAAGATTGTTCGCTAGATTGAATCGAGTGTTGTTTGAACTTAATTGAAGGACTTGTGTGGTAAGACTAAGTAGTGTTTAGATTATTATCTATTGTGAAAGAAAAGGACAAAAGTTGATTGATAATAATCAAATCAATAACAATATCCCTTTGGATTGTATAGAGATGTGCTTTAACTGTCTCGTTTATTTACCATAATGGATCAAAAGGGAATTGTTGAGGACGGACATAGTGCGATATGCATTATACTATAACCAGTGATAATATTGATATAATATCATCTGATTCAAAACATGAAGAAAATTATGGAAATGATGTTATGGACACTTCACACAAAGTAAATGGGCCGAATAAAAGAAAGAACAATACAACACAAAATGAAATGGGTAACAAAAGTTCTAGGATGGAACACACTTCCAATCATGAAGACAAAATATACCAGTATGACATAGGTGCCAACGAACCCTATTTAGTGATAATAGAAAGTAGAAAGCAACAGTTAGAAAATTTGCATCCAGTAAAAGTTGGATATATGTTGATGGATAATAATGTGAAAGTAAAGTATGTAGATCAAAGTGGACGAAATAGAGTTCAAGCATTATTCAACACGTCACAAGAAGCAATAACTTTGTGAAAAATAAAGTGTTATTAGACAAGTTAGGAGTAAATGCCAGAATTCCTAAATCTTAAGTGGAGAAGGAAGGCCTTGTGTTTGGAATACCCACAGAGTTTGAAATGCAGTATTTGGAAAGCAGTATAGAAAGCCCAGTGCTAGTGACTAAGATGGAACGAATGAAGAAGAAAATATGGTGGAATGATGGGTCATTTAAGCTTGAACCTACTAAAGTCTTATGTGTGACTTCTAAGGGGACAGTTTTACCACAATACATTTATTTACGACTTTGTTTACATGGCGAAGTTAAGGCATTAATGCCTTCTCTTCCACTTAACCATTAATTGCAGGATCATTTTTTCTTTACAGTTAATTGTACACAATTAAAAAATTAAAAAGATAAATGAAAAATAAAGTAATAAAAGAAAAAATAAAGTAATGAAAGTAAATGAAAAAAAATATGAAAGCAATACAGTTTGAATACATAACTCCATTAAGCCTTGTTTCCATGATTATGAAAAACTAAATATGCTGACCAAGGCAGTAATTTATTTTATTAAAAACATAAACTAACGTAACGTTTCAACCTTCTAACAAGGTCTTCTTCAGACTCTGTATCAAGTACAAAAGTAACCAGATACAACAAGAAGGGTAATATATATACACAAACATTACTCCCTCCAGACTATTTAGAAAGTTGTTTGGAACTTTCTAGCAGATGACTTTCACTTTCCAACTTTACTTTCACCTAAAAGGCTAAACACAATTACTTCCATATAGAATGTGGTTGGACTTTTTAATCTCACGCTCTTTTCCCTTCATTTTTCTTCCTTCTCCTCTCCTCTTTTTCTCTTGTCCTTTCCACTCTTTCCAACATCTTCTTCCATTCTTTGTTTAACTTCAGTCCCCCATTCCAGTTCATTGTGTCTTCTTCGCCTTTCTTCTCTATTTCCTTGGCTTCCTTCCATTTTCTCACTAGCTTTCTCTTCTCCCTTCCTATTTGCTTAGCCTCATACCACTCTATGTCATGTCCTGTTTCTCTCGTGTGTTTAAATATTGCATTTCTCTCTCTCTTAAGTCGTACATCATCCCTATGTTGTTTCAACTAGGCAGAGGTTTCAAAATTAAAGAAAGAAATGTAGATTATGAGGAAGTTATATATGACATTGAAGAAGCAGTGCTCCATATAAAAGAAGAACCAGAAAGAGACAAGATTAGAAGAAGAACAGCAGCCATACTGAAGAAAGAAATGGGAAAACAAGGAAAAGTAGATAATTTGAGTCAAAAAGAAAGGGAAGGGATGAAGAAAATCAAAACAAGAAATGATGTGGTGATAGAGCAGGCAGATAAAGGTGGAGCAATTTTGGTGATGGAAAGAGAATGGTACGAGAGGAAGTTTGAAGACCTAAAAGAAAATGGATATGAGGAGATTTGTGGAACAGGTGAAGAACAAACTATAAACGAAAGAATCATTAAAGACTGTAGGAGGAGTGGATTCAAGAAATGCATAAAGGAGACAGGAAGACTACCAAGTTTGAAAGGCTTTCCAAAGATACACAAAGAGGAGATAAAGTTAAGACCAGTAATGAACTGCAGAAACAATATTTTGGAACCCTTAGAAAAGAAATTAAAGAAAGTTATTGACGTGTTAGTAACACAGCAAGAAAGCAGAGCAGTTAAGAACAGTGAAAAAGTAGTAGACCTCATAAAAGGACTTAAGTTAAATGAGATGAAGACGACAATGTTTAGCTTAGACGTGAAAAGTATGTTCCCGAGCATCAAGAGGGGACACGTTTTGGACATTATTAAAAAGAGAATGGGACAAGAAATTATAGGAGAATGGGATAGTGAAAGGGTAGTGAAGGCGCTGGAAACCATTTGGAATAACGGTTACAGTATAATGGGAGATAAAATAATGTTAATGAGTGAAGGACTAAATATAGGTTCCAGTCTAAGCCCAGCATTGGCTGAATTGGTTATGAATGAATGGGAAACGAAAGTGATAGAAAAGGGAGGTGACAAAATGATTCTGTTTTGCAGATATGTGGACGACTGTTTTGGCATATGGAAGGGAACGAAGAGGCAGCTTGACATTTTTGCCAAAGAAATTCAAGATGAAGAAAGAGGGATATTATTGGAACTTGAAATAGAAGAAGAAGACAAGTTAAGCTATCTAGATATATTGATGAAAAGGAAAAGAGGACAAGAAATTGAAACCACTTGGCATCAGAAGAAGTGTGCAGCAGGGGTATTCTGCCACAAAAGAAGTGATGTAAGTGAGGTGACAAAAATAAATTTTATAAAGAATATGGAGGACAGAATCAAGAAAATATGCATGAAAGAATGTGAAAAAGAAGGCAAAATAAATAGCCTATGGAAACAGCTGGAAAAGAATGGCTATGAGAAGCAGGATAGACTGGACATAAACAGAAGAAGTAAGAAAACGGGCAGGGGAGAATTGGAAGAGAAAGAAAAAGAGGAGAGAAGGTTTGGAATAAGGAGTATGGGGAAGACCACAGAAAAGATATGCAAAGTGCTTAGGAAAGCAGGAATTAAAACTTACAGGAAGGGAGGGAGAAGCATCTTAGGAATAGCGAGGAATGCTAACAAGAAAAAGGAAAACAGAGAAGAGGAAGAAGAAGGGATTATCTACGAAGTAAAATGTAAAGAATGTCAGAGTGTGTACATAGGATAAACTAAGAAAAGGCTGAAAGGTTAAAACAACATAGGGATGATGTACGACTTAAGAGAGAGAGAAATGCAATATTTAAACACACGAGAGAAACAGGACATGACATAGAGTGGTATGAGGCTAAGCAAATAGGAAGGGAGAAGAGAATGCTAGTGAGAAAATGGAAGGAAGCCAAGGAAATAGAGAAGAAAGGCGAAGAAGACACAATGAACTGGAATGGGGGACTGAAGTTAAACAAAGAATGGAAGAAGATGTTGGAAAGAGTGGAAAGGACAAGAGAAAAAGAGGAGAGGAGAAGGAAGAAAAATGAAGGGAAAAGAGCGTGAGATTAAAAAGTCCAACCACATTCTATATGGAAGTAATTGTGTTTAGCCTTTTAGGTGAAAGTAAAGTTGGAAAGTGAAAGTCATCTGCTAGAAAGTTCCAAACAACTTTCTAAATAGTCTGGAGGGAGTAATGTTTGTGTATATATATTACCCTTCTTGTTGTATCTGGTTACTTTTGTACTTGATACAGAGTCTGAAGAAGACCTTGTTAGAAGGTTGAAACGTTACGTTAGTTTATGTTTTTAATAAAATAAATTACTGCCTTGGTCAGCATATTTAGTTTTTCAGTTTGAATACGAGCAGTCAAGCCCTGGATTAACCATTAATTACGTGCATTGCTAATTATTTTTACTAACACAATGAAAAAATATAACTTAGAAGAAATTAAAAATAAAAGCAATTCAGTTTCTACATGGACACGCACACACACACACACACACACACACATTCACACACAAATACATACATAGAAAGCATATTTCGTGGGCTAAATGTATACCGCATTTCTTTCTAGGAATTTAATCTAGGGCCAATTGTTTAGCATGTATAATTTTAATTCTTTTGAATGTTACAACTGAGGAGGAGGCTTGGGTTTCGGGTGGCAGTTTGTTCCAGTGTCCTGCAGAGGTAACGGTAAACGAATTGGTGTAGAAGTTAGATCTGTGGATAGGAATGGATAACAGAGATTTTTCACGTGATCTGGTGTTGCAGGAGTGAAAGTCCAAAAGATTTTGAAACCGCCTGGAAATGTATTTGGGTATTTTATTGTTGTGGTAAATCCGTTTATCACTTAATTTCAGCCACTGGACCTTCGCATAATACGGTGTCAAATGTTCGGAATATTTTATGTCGAAAAAGAAGCGGACACAGGCGTTCTGGATTCGCTGAAGGCGTTTAGTTTGCTCGTGATTAACGTCCGAGTAAAAAGTGTCACGGTAATCCATAATAGGGAAAACAAGAGATTGGACAAGTTTGGTTTTTATACGTTCGGGGAGGAAGTTTTTAAGCCGGTAAAGAGAGTGTAGTGCACCGAAAGCTCTTTTACACATGGAGTTTACGTGTTCTCTCCAGGTAAGATTATTGTTTAGCGTAATTCCCAGATTTTTAACCGTGGTAGAGAGAGGCAAGTGTTTATCATTGACCGTAAGCTTAGGGAGATTTAATTCGTCAATTTTGTTCAGAATCTTTGAGGAGCCTACGAGCATACACTGGGTTTTGGTCGGATTGACGTGCAAGCCGTGGTCTACAGACCACTTGTTGATTTTTTTCAGGTCGTTGTTTACACGTTCGGTTGCATTCAATATTTCTTGAGGAGGGAAGGAAAAGTATAATTGAAAGTCGTCGGCATAGATGTGATACCTACAGTGATTAAGCACCGACGGGAGGTCGTTAATATACAGTGTAAACAGGAGGGGCCCCAGTACGGTGCCTTGAGGGACGCCACAGGGGATGCTTTTCCAGGATGACCTTCGATGTGGGTCGACGACACATTGTTGACGTCCATGCAGATAGGAATGGAACCAGTTAACCGTAGAGTTCGAGAAGCTGAAAAGGGATGATAGTTTTGTGAGTAAAATTTCGTGGTCAATGGTTTGGAAAGCTTTGGTAAAATCGAGAAGAACAAGGATTGTCCACACCTAACCTCATGTCGTCGGTTACGTTGACGAGAGCCGTCCATGTGCTGTGGTTGCTATGGAACCCAGATTGAAAGTGGTTTATTAGGTTATTTCGTGCTAGAAAGTCACGGGTTTGACCACTAATAAGATGTTCTAGAGCCTTAGACAGAGCTGGGAGGATGCTGATTGGTCTAAAATTGATTTCGTTGCTTGTTTTAGGTATAGGGCGTACCTGGGCTAGTTTACAAAGCGACGGAAATGTGTCAGAAAGCAAGGAGAAATTGAATATGTCCGTGATGGGAATAAGGACATGGTGGAGGATTTTTTTGATCATGAGAATGGAAACTTCATCTACTTCTACGGCCGACGATTTTATCTTAAGTAAAGATTTTCTAACGTTTTCCGGTGAAATCCAGGAAAAGCAAAATTTTGAAGCATTTGTGGAGTGCGTTGCGATGTTTCGAATAGTTTCACGTTTAACATTATTTTCAAAAGTCGGGAGGTGACAAATATGATTATTCAGTACATCTGGTGCAAACTTAGGAATGTAGTCGACCTTTTTCTGTTTCTCAACACCTAGAATTTTCAACTTTTTCCATAGAACGTCCGGTTTATTTTGGTGGTTGAGCAATTCGTATGCGAATCGGCGCTTGGCTTTTCTTACTTCCTGATTGCAGCGGTTCCTCAGGGTTCAATAAATTTCGAAACTGCATGTGCTAGGGTCACCTTTTTTAACGTCATTTCTGTATTTGGTGTAAGCTCACAGTGGCGATGCTACATAAAGGGCAACTAGGGCACTGCCCCACAACAATTTTAACATAAAAAGTTCATCTGAAGAGACGATCGGTATATACGCGTAAATATTTTTTTTTGTTTTTTTTCCTCAACCCCTACGTTGCTGCAACCAGACTTACAGGGTTTGCACCCTGTGCGAGGTTAATATATTTCCCCGTCCTGTTGAGAGAGTCTAATCTCGGCTCTGCCCCGGAGACGTGACGTCACTGACTGATCCAAACATTTACAGCATAGGCAAGGGACGGTCCCCTCACAATGGAAAAGCGCAAAATTCGTAGCCGTCTCTGGGCAGTTAACGAGGTGCCCTGTCCATTCATGTTTCCCTCGTTCACCGTACAGTGTTTCCAACGCTTGGCAGGCAGTTCATTCGTTCTTCCAGCCTGCAGCAATAAGATAGAAAAAAATCCCTCGAATGCTTTTCTTCGCGCTTGTTCCGGCGACCTGAAAAGTTGACAACACTTTTTATTGCACAAACTAGTCCCTCGTATTTTCAAAAAGATCCTCCTTTCTTCCCATTGTAATACGGATTTGGATTTGAGTTAGTGTGTGAGTTTGCGTTGCGTTCCGTCTGTGCGTATTGGTCGCTTATGAAATAATTAGTTTTTCGCGATTTTATAGTTACTGTACGTGTTTAATTATTTGTGTAATTGTGTCTGTGTTCCAGCAACTTGACATGCAGAATATCTTCGTAAGTATAAACGAACTTTTTGGGGGTACATGGCCAATGTAAAGTGTTGTAACTGAACTTAACGCTGCATCATCTTCCTAGTTAGTCATTGATATTAGTGGATACTTGGTGAATATGACATTGAATCATGTAGAAACTTTAATATCTACGCCTTTCAATTCATTGACAATGGAAGAGAAACTGCAGTGTAGTAACATTTTCCTAATCATTCCAGTATCTACCCAAAGTTTAGTTACTGCAAGCGTATAGGGTTCCGACGTCAGTATTCGAGTTTTTTTTTTTATTCATGTAATTTGTTCCATATGTTGCTGATTTTTCGTATTCCTACGTAGTGAGTATTTAATGCTCTTTGGAGAGATATCTTGATCAGAATGTTAATTTTATTCCAAATTGTTCGAACAATTTACTTACTCCATATCAAGGAACTCCCCTCAAAAACCTTAAAGAGGAATATAGAGGTAAACTGCCCCCCCCTCCAAAAGAAAAATGTGCCCTGCCTGACAGAAAAGGCACGCGCCGCCCCTGTAAAGCTCTGTCCCTCATAACCATAAGTCGACGTACGCCGTCCGTCAGCCAGGGGGCTGGGGGGACGTGAGACCCGTTTCTTTCTGACGGGAGCATGTTTATTGAACAGTTCAAGAATAAATGTATTTAGCAGGTGAACTTGCTCGTCCACTGTTGGTAACGCGCTAATTACGTGCCACGGAACGAGTGCAGCGTCTTCGTTCAAGCGGGTTTCGTCAACGTTCTTTATGTCCCTGTAAGATACTTGTTTAGGCTTAAATTTTGGAACGCGGATGTTATATGATACGTGAATTAAATCATGATATGAAATCCCAGGTACCGGAATTTGGCCATGGCTCGTTACGCGATTTTCGTCCGAGACCAGAATGACGTCAAGCCAGGAGTCTGAAGTGGCCGTGTGGTGGGTTGGATTTAGGTGACATTGTAAGATTTAAGGCTGAGAACGTATCGTGGAACTGCGTAGCCTCCTCTTTGGTGGTACACAAGTCGACATTCATGTCTCCCAAAATAATTGGATGAGAATATTTTGGTAGAAATGTTGCGATATCGTTTTCGAAGTTTTCGAGACGAGTGCTAGGTGGTCGATAGACTACGGCAAGGAAGAGTTTGTTGACAGACGGTAGTTTCCATAATTATATATTCGGACGATCGGTCGTAGTCGCCGGGTGATTCCGAAAGGATTTTGGCAGGAATATCTTCGCGTAGATAAATTGCCACTCCCCCGCCCCTCTTCCCGATCCTGTCTCTTCTGAATAGACGAAAAGCTGGAAGGTGCACCAACTCAGTCGAAAGGCTCTCCTTCAGCCACGAGTCTGACACGAGCAGAGCATGCAAGTGTTTGTTTATTTGGGCAATGTTTTGGACCTCTACGAGATGCGCGAGAATGCTTTGTGCATTGACGTGGATGACGTTGAGGCAGCCCGAGGGGAGGTTCAGCTGCGGGAGCGGCCCAGGAGGTGGGTTGCCCATTTGTCTATATTCCTTGCCTTGCCCATTTGTGACACCGGGGTTGGGGGGCGAAGGTCCGAAGGTCGTTTTCGCTTGCTGGGGAAGTGCAGATATTTCGCAATTGACTGAAAAATGCCGACGTTGGGGTTGCCGGAAAGTTGCAGGCGGAGAAATAGTTTGAGCGGTTGGAAAGTGGGTTTACGGTCTGCCGTCGGGAGGGGGGAGGTTAATGATAACTGAGGAGGAGGGGGGCAGGTTTTTAAGTTCTCCAGGAGCACCGGTTGTGGGCGTTGCCAGATTTACATTTACCAGAAGGTCAGTTTGAGCCATTGGAAATTAGAAAATAATAAAGAAAGAAAATTAACATTTGTCACTACGTCTACCGAACATAAAATTTTGGAAATTGAAGATTCACTTACCAAGCCAGCAGAAGTGATGTATTTAGGACCTGCAGGACACCGAAAACTATATTCCATATACTTACGCACACACAAACACAAACAGACACAAGCATAACAGTTAACGTTATAACGCAGTCACAAACACTAATACACAAAAATAGCTACGTTTACGAAATATCGTGGCGCAAAATAAACGTTCTGAGCGGCTGCTTATTTCTTGCACGTCATCTTTTTCCTTTCGCGTTCACTTAACTTTGTCCAGTTCCTCCAGAGTGGTGACGGAGATCTTCTGATTGATCTTCAGTATGACGATTCTGCCATGCTGAGTCCACACGTTCCTGAGGTCACGCTGCCCCTTGGCCTTCTGCAGCACTTGCTGCCGGGCTGCAGTCAGGGATTCCGTAATAAGAACTCTCGTTCCCTTCAGCGCCTTGTTGTTCTTCCAGATGGCGTCCCTGGTTCGATAGCTGCAAAGCTATGGGCCTCTTCCCAATTTTGACCGCGTCCGCCACTGTTCTTCTCCGGGGCCCGATGCGGTGGGAGCGCTCGATGTGATCCAGGGTTACGTGCTGCAGGTGAAGATTTTTATGGATCATCAGGACAATAATAATAATAATAAATTCTTTATTTCCGTAGACCCATATCCATGGGTGTGGAAAACGTCATACAATACTAAATATTACAAATGGAGAAGGATTACAATGAAAAGAACAAAATGCAAACACAAAAATACAAAAAAAATAATCATATGGGTTAAACATAAAGAGTTATAAGTGTCACATACTAAACTTGTAAAAGAGAAAATCCAAATATAGGAGACATACAATATCAAAAGAATTTAAATGCTTCAATTTACTAATCCAGTTTAACTATTGAAATTCATTGAGATTATATAGAGGTATATCTGTTAAATACTGTTTAATTGATTTCAGTTTCTTGTGTGTTTCTGTAATTTGTTTGATGTGTGTGGGAAGTCTGTTATGGTATTATATTCCTGCCACATGAGGTGATTTGTCTGAGAGAACAAGTCTGTGTGCTTGCATGTGGATGTTCTCTTTTTGACGTGTGTTGTGCTGATGGACGGTCGAATTATTATCTAATTTACGGTGTTTTAGAACATATTCAATTACTTTGTAAATATATAGGGAATATATGGTCATAAAATCGGGAGCTCTTGCTACACGTCCGCCATTCTCTCTCACACATAGCAGTTGGAAAACAAATAGTTGAGGTAATGCCACGTGTGAAACCAGTGTTGCAATGTAATAGATGTTTCATATTTGCCCACACAGGTCAACAGTGTAAGGGTAAAAAAATTGTGCCATAGCCTAAATGTGGCCAAGATTATCACGAAGGAAACTGCGAAATGAATGAAACATGTATAAATTGCAAAGGAGATCATAACGCTTGCAACAAAATGTGCTCAAAATATCAGGATGAAAAGCAAATTCAAATTATTATGGCCGAGAAAAACATCTCATATTATGAAGCAAAAGGTATGGTGACGGGAAATAATTCAAGAAATATATCACGTGAACAAAAAATTAAATTATTTAGGGATCAATTTCAACATGAAACTGTTCGAAGAAACGACTGAAATTCCCTCCCATCAAAAAGAGTTATGTGAATGAGAAGAATGCACCAACAAGTGATAGTTGCAAGGAAGGGAGAGAGAGTTATTGTGCGAGTTCTGTAACTCAAATGGCGGAACAAAGGAAAATATCAAAAGAGAATAATGGTCAAAAAATGAGAGTACAATACAACAAAGTTGTTATATCACCTCCAAAGAAGATTATGAAGACGGCTACAAGACGTATTGTACAACTCCCACGGGAAAACAAAAAGGATGTGAATGTAGATTCTTCATCCTCATCAGACACAGAAAAAGAACAAATAAAATACAAATATCCAGTATATTTGAGAGAATTCCCTTTTAGTAAGCAAGAACCAAATATGGACAATATAAATTGTAGAAGATATTCAGATCGTAAATCAGTTTCTTGTAGACAAAAGGAAATATACCAGTCATTGTTGGACCTTTTACCAGACATTATTGAATCAGTTCGTGATTTAAATGATTGGAAGAAACAGAAAATCTTAATTTCAATGCAACAAACTATAGGAAAGATAATTGCAATATTATCAGAAAGCTAAACTTGTAAAAGAGGATAAATAGGTGTTCTCTTATAGTGCAATGGAATATAAATTCATATACAGGGCGTACGCTTTTAGAAGGAACATGAGTTCAGCCAATACGCAGCCAGTGCTGTCGCGCTGCTGCCAAACCAACTGCTATAGCTCTTTTCAGTTGTTACGGCGTGCGCTCTAGAAGCTGGCAGGGGAAGTGGAGAGCGGGGAAACAACCTATCCAGCGCAACGAGACAGGCCGGTTAGAGAGAGAGACTGCAGCGTTGCCAGAGTAGCGGGAAAGGGGAGTTGAATCGAAAGAACCATGAAATACAGACATCCCATTGTTTGCGTATGGCCTGAGAATGCGTATTATCCCCATCTTGTGGTCAGTAGAATACCGATAAGTGTACGATATCAAGTGTATACGTTGTAGGAATTCTTTTCAGCTGTACCGAATGTTAGCTAGCATTGTCCATTACAATCACTGCGTCTTTGATGTTCCTTTCGTCAAGCGTATCTAAAAACTGCAAAAAGCACTGAAAACTAATTTACATTCCTGTAGAAAACCAGCGTGACTGGAACCTACGTGACAAACAATAATGCGCCCACCTTTATGCACGGGCACTTTTAAACCCCCTGTACCCTCTTTATTTTGCCAGATTTTCGTTGGAGCGTAATTCTGATGTATGTACGTTTCATCTAAATGAAATATCTATAGGGCAAAGGTTCCTTATTTTTTAGAAGATGCATTTTTTCGCAAAAACGTTACTCTGGCTGTAACTATATCGGCTCTCTCCATCAGAAATCGTCTACCGTCATTGCTCTTTTTGTACTTGAACCCCATATACTTCAGTATCCTCCACAACGACGAAACTCCCCCCTGAAAGCTTATTTGTGTATGCAAATTAACGAAAACTTGTTCAGTGTTGGATATTCACCCTTTACATAATACCCGAGGATAATTCTTCTTATTATATCTTTATCGCAACCGTCGATTGCCTTTATGATCCTGTTCCTTTTGATTCGTTTGCGCGGTGATTCAAATTACGTTGAACCCGACGCCTCAAGACTGTCTTTGCCTTCCCTAACAATACGCTGCACAGTTCGCGTACTCACTCCACAAGTTTCCTGCCTTGGCTACAAACTACCTCTTTCCTGTTCGCCATCGCACGATACTTACTGCGTTAATAAGCACAAAGCTCCCTATGGAACAACGAGAGTACAAATAAACGTCACATCACATGCCACATACACGTTTATCGAAGAAACAATGCAGTTAGGCAATACACGACGCGACAACAATTACTCCCACGTATGTTATTCCTACATTCCGCTCATAACAAACAGGAATCAACACTGGGGCAAAACACCATCAGCAACGCGGTGAATTGGCAACACAGCAACGTGCAGAACGAAGTTAGCGCTGCAGCTTCCTCCCGCAACTGCGTAACTCTCGGCTCCACCGCTAGGTGGTCTGTTCTCTGGTTGGTCAGCGGCACGTTCCCCGCTCCCCACTTCCCCTTCCAGCTTCTAGAGCGCACGACGTAAGAACTGAAAAGAGCTATAGTGGAATGGAAACGCAGAGATTTCGCCGTGTCCAATATTCAGCTTCTTATATATAATGCATGCACGTGATACTTGAGTGCAATGAAATATATATAGTAAAGAATTCTACACAGGATTATATCATATCACTTCGGCATATAAGAGAAACTTGTACCTAGACGTTTGAAGGTATTTATTATAGAGGAACTGCAAGGCCATCATCATCACTCTCATTTCTGTTTTCTGTCATGTTTCCCAGGAGATTTGAATAGGGGTTCGCCAATTTCTGTGGTAGATACGTTACCCTGTTTTATAATTTTGCAACACAGTATGCACACAGACAGCACACGCTTTAGCCGTAAGTTCTCGACTCTGCGAAAACACTGTTTCAGCACGCACTTCTTCCGACGCCAATTCCTTGAATCAAGAATACACTAGATTTCTGTCTTGTGAACGTAATATTTTACCCTTGGTGCCTGTACTACTTGTAATAGGTTTCGAGAGCGACAATATTAATTTGATTTGATTTACTTTATTTTATTTAACTTTTCTGTCACTTTTGGCTAATTGCGAAGATGGGAATGAAATTGATGGATGGACATTCACAAAATCCATGCCCAGGCCGAGATTTGAACCTGGGATTCCTGGCGTCTTAGCGCGATATGCTAACCACTCCACCATGGGGGCCGGCGCGAAATTATTAAGTAACACTCACGGAACACACACTATTGCATAACTATCGAACATAAGGGCTGGACTTCACAGCGCGCTACGACGCCAGGGGTCCCAGGTTCGAATCCCGGCCCGGTCATAGGTGTTTGTAAGTGTCCCTTCATCAATTTCATCATATCATCATCCATCCTCATCTTTGAGATTAGCCAAAGGTAGCAGAAAAGCGAAGTAAAATAAACCAACATTTAATCAATCAATAAGGACCATATTGAATCGTCTCACAACTGTTCTTCGTGGCGTACGAGTACAATTATCTTACACCGTCCTTGTTACGAAAACGCTGAACTGAAAGTGACTCAGACTCGCATTGTTCGTAAATGCCCACGACAATGAAGGACCATTGTTCATATTCAGCCGAATTTGACACCCATGGCTTTATACTTGCCTCGTTCTTTGGATCCCCAGGCGGCATCAAAGCGCGCCGGTTTCCTTCGGAAACCAGATCCTCCCACCCTTGAGAATATTGCAATCCTGCGACGCGTGCAGGGTGAGCATGCTGTCAACAGGCTGGACGTTGCCAAGTCACTTCCTCCCCCAAGGCCTTCTCTTCGCTGCCTTTCACATTCATAAACTCAGCAACAAGAGAGCAGTGTGAGGTGCGTATGCGAGTTCGTATTCTTCGATTGACAAAGTGTATTTTTTTTCTAGTTTATTGTTATATCTTAGAAATCTTACGGGAAAACAGAGTTTGTATCGACATGTGGCGACCGTGGGACACAACAGAAGTTCCAGATCATTCAACGAACCAAGATAATCCTCAACCAAGCACTTCCGGAGTACCGAACAGAAAAGTATCCAAAACCAAAACGTTGAACAAACAAAGTCAGTTATTTGTGTGTAATGTGCACGAATATGTCGAAAAGAAAAAGTTAGGAAAAGGAGCCATTGCAGAGACAGCCAAAATATTAAAGTTAGACAGAAAAACCGTGCGAAATGTGATTCGGAGAGGTCCAGTCACACCAAAGAAGCCTGGAAATAAAAGAAGAAAGTTTAACAAAGTGGACGAGTTTAGTTGTGATTTCATTAGACGGGAGATTTACAAGTTCTATAGTAAAGGACAGTCACCGACAGTGAGTGAACTATTGAAACTTTTAAAAAGTGTGTCGGACTTCCCTTATGAAGAAACAACGCTTCGAGAACTAATAAAAAAACTTGGTTTTCGGTTTGGTCTTTTAAGGAAAAAGAATGTAATAATGGAATCGGCGAGAATTGTTGCTTGGAGATACCGGTACCTGCGGAGACTACAGGACCTGCGTTCGGAAGGCTGCAAACTCATTTACTTGGACGAGACTTGGTACGACACCTACGATGCAGTCAAGAAGGGGTGGGACGATGGTACATGCAATTGTATTTTGAAGTCGCCATCAGGGAGGGGAAAACGTATTATGGTGCTCCATGCTGGGGGCAGTGAGGGATGGGTACCAAATTGTCTCTATCTGTCAGCAAAGAACATTGGAGATTGCAAAGCGGACAGCCACGATGAAATGACAGGAAAAGTTTTCGAAAATTGGTTCGAAAATTATCTTTTGGCAAATATGCCAATCGATACAAAATGCGTCATTATCATGGATAATGCTAGTTACCATTCGCGCCTGTTGGTCAAAATCCCAACAATGAATACAAAGTTGCAGGATATTGTATCGTTCATGGAGCAGCACAGGATCCCGATACCAAACCCAGTTCCAATAAAAGCAGTTTTATTAGATGTCATTAAATCTGCAAACATAAAAAAAAAGATATGTAGTGGACGAGCTCGCACACTCACGTGGACATGAAGTGTTGCGTCTTCCCCCTTACCATTGTGTGCTGAGTCCAATCGAACTAGTATGGTCTCAGCTCAAATTGTTCGTGCGGAAAAACAATGTAACCCCTACACTGAGTGCTAGCGTGTGTCAGCTATTGCGGGATGGTGCAGCGACAATTGACTCCCAGCTCTGGTCATCATGCATCGAGCATGTTATCAAGGTTGAAAGCCAGTACATGCATCACGACACTGATCGTAACCAGGAGCGATTCATCATTCACGTTGGAGAGAGTGACGACGATGAATAAAGGTAAGCCACATTAAATTCTCTTATTAAACGTTACAAAATGCTATGCAAGATTGGACGAATCAGATGATTATTATGATGTATTTTCGTGTCACAGAAATAATGAAACACCATAATTAATTATCTGTGTCGATTTATTTATTTATGTCACATGCTTTGAGTGCAGCGCGTCGACTTTCCTCCGCCGCCCTCTCAAAGAATGGCAACAACGCGTTGCCTGGAGCTTTATTGGGGCGCTCTTGCTAAGGAGGTCCTGGCTCATTAGGAGAGGGGCGGGCAGGGTAAGGTTCCAAAGGCAGCCGCCTGGGGAACCAATGAACGCTCAGCGGAGTTCATAACAAGGTGGCAAATAAAAGAAACAAACCAGACGGAACACTGAAGGAAAACGAAGGGTCATTGTGTGTGTGTAGAGACGCGCTGTTCCCCTTGTTTCTTCGAGAAACGATATCTCCGGCTGTAGGCGACGGAAATGCATGGGACTTGGACAGTCAGGTTCATAATGTCGTGTCCCATGCAATGATGAACCTTAAAGTGGCGATTTTTATAAAGAACGTCTTGCGCGCAAAAAAATCACTGAACACGCGCTTAACTTGCTCGCCGCAGTGTCCTAACTGTACAACGTTGCACTTCTGCTATTGGGTGGTCGCCAAGGACACGCTCTCCGTAACTCCGCCCGATATCGCTTCTAAAACCGTGCGTCGTATAGAAGATTAGAAGTAATACAAATTATAGATGAGCATCATTCAAGTATGTTGAGTTTATCCGAATTTCGTGGTAGACAGCATCATTATTATCAAATACCTCATTACGAGTTAATATCTAATTTACATACTAAAGATACAAGAGGTGTAGGTTTATACAGGGTGCTCGGAAATTCCCCTTACAAACACCTAGGGCTCGTAGAGGGGACTGAGTAGACAATATTTGGAATAGGAATGTCCGGAAACCTACCGTTTCCATGCTACAACCATGACAATGTGTCGGATGTGCCTGTGTTTATATGCAACCGGGTAGGCAGAAATTGACGTCAAAAGATCACCTGATGATCTAAAGTGTAATCATTTATTACAACCATGTCTTGATTTGATTTGATTTGATTTAGTTTATTTTACTTCGCGTTTTGTGCCTCTTGGCTAATTTGCGAAGATGGGGATGAGTGATGAAAGGATGAAATTGATGAATGGACATTCACAAACAACCAAGCCCGACCGGGATTCGAACCCGGGACCCTTGGCGTCGCAGCGCGATGTGCTAACCACTCGGCCACAGGGTCGGGCTACAACCATGTCAAATGAGGTGATACGTAAGGTACAGAATTGAATTACGTGTGACTCAGTACATAATACAAACAAATTTAGGCCTACTTGGTAACAATGCCAAGGGAACAAAAAAGAAATGTACTATTCATTGATCACAATAACACTTGACTTGTATCGACAGAAGAACGCAACAATTTGTTTCTGTCTTATGCACTGGATGTTTCGCATACGGCACTGCTCAGCTATAACAGTGGCTCAATGTGACGACCACCAACGTCGTTGCCCACATTTTACCGACGAATCATGTTCCGGTACACTCAGTCCATCACACCTGGTGTCCCGTCAATCTCTTGTGCAACGACCATAACTCGTGCCAGCAGTTCTTCCTCTGTCTCTACAGGAGTCTCGTACACCATACTCTTCATACGAACCCACAAGAAATAGTCCAATGGCGTTAAATCCGGCGATCGTGGGGGCCACGCGGCTGGACCACCTCGGCCTATCCATCTTCGCCCGAATCTTCGGTTAAGATGTCTCCGAACGCCACGTGTAAAGTGAGGCGGTGCGTCATCGTGCTGAAACCACAGTTTCTGACGGACGTTCAATGGCACAGCATCCAAGAACAGGACCAATACTTCCTGTAGGAAGATCAAGGCCCGATCTCATGACAGTCCAGAATACCTGCCCACACATTAATAGTAAATCTGTGCTGGAATCCCCGGACATGCCTCGCATGAGGGTTTTCGTCTGCCCAGAGATGGCTGTTTCGAGAATTGAGAACACACTCCCTAGTGAATTTACATTCATCTGTGAGCAGAACTCGACGTGGAAACTGGGGTTCGTCGATGCAGCGGTGCAGAAGTTAACACGTGTTACAAAATCGGCCGGTCTCAAAGCCTGTACTCTTTGGTGGTGGTAAGGATGTAGTTGTTGCTCATGCCGAACCTCCCACACGATGCTGCGAGAAACACCCATTGCACGCGCAATTGTTCGCGTACTTGTTGACGGGTCCTGTTCAACGTGGTGCAGTACAGCCCCTTCCAATTCAGTCGTGCGGCATCTCTTTGGAGCACCACAGATCAGGTTATCTTCTGACGTCATATACTGCCTACCCGGTTGCATATCAACACAGGCACATCCGACGCATTATCATGGTTGTAGCACGGAAACGGTATGTTTCAGGACATGGGTTCCTATTCCAAATATTGTCTACTCAGTCCACTCTACTAACCCTAGGAGTTTGTAAGGGGAATTCCGAGCAACTTGTATATACATGAAAGTATAAAATTGAAGATAGTAACATTACCAGAATCATTAGGGTAGATAAAATTATTTAATGTAGAATTAATAGCAGTGAAAATTAAGATGAACACATTAGAGTGTACAATAGTATCAATTTATATTCCATCGAGTTATAAATCTCAACATATTAAAATAACACACTTTAATGAATTATTATATTATGTCCAAGGCAATGTCATTATCACAGGTGATATGAATGTTCATCATGAAGCATGGGGTTGTAACTATAGAGATGCATTAGGATGTAGTATTTTGGACTGGGTTGATGATCGATCATTACATTTCATGAACGATGGGTCAGCTACTCATTATCCATGGAATGGTAAATCACCAACAGCCATAGATTTAACTATTGTGTCAAATAATATAATAAATAAATTGTTTTGGGAAGTAGATTTTGTGAATAGGGGTAGTGATCATTTGCCAATTTTCATTACACTGTTAAATGGTGCACACTCAGTACCTAAAATATATTCATTACCAATTAGAAGGTGGCAGGTTAAAAACATCGATTGGGAAATATATTCTGTAATTTTGGACTCTTATATCTAAATGGAAGATATTAAACAGGAACAAAATATAACGTGTCAACGTTATTTATAATTAATAACGTATGCAATGGATATTGTAGCTAAACGGAAGAAAATGAATAATAATAATAAAAAATCCTACTATAAGTTGGTGGAACGATGAGTGTCAAGATGCAAAACAAAAAAGAATAAGATTGCCTGAAATATTTGCTGAACAACCTTTGCCAAATAATTGGATAAATTTAAAAGAAGTAATAGCTAAAGAAAAACGTGTATTTAATGAAGCAAAAAGGCAAACATGGGAAGAATTCTGTGAATCATTATCACCATCTGTTAAAACAAACACAATTTGGAAAAAAATAAATTATCTTAGGAAAGGACATAAAACTAGAGTTTCATCTATAACAACAATTTGGCAAGAAAATTTTGAAAGCAAGTTTGCACCTTGTTATGTAAGAAATAAAAAAAACAGACATTATAAATAATATAAATTCCAGTGATGAATTTTATTCGGAAATAACATTGCAAGAATTAAGAGAAACCCTAAATAAGTTGAATCATATCGACCTCTTACGTTGGCTCCTACAATTGAAAAGATATTTGAAAGATTACACTGGTCAACAATGAAAATGCTTCGGAGATGAAAATAACCAATTCTTACTAATTTGAGGGTGCTGATAACGAATACATTAGTTTTTGAAGATTGGTTCGAGTTTCGAAGAAATACATTATCGCCGAATGTGCTCCGCCACGCAAAATAAGGGTTCGTGACAACAGCGGCTGCCTCCGTATTTCAATAAATATCCATTGTTTGACGGTTAGCTTTATCACTAGAGTGCGGATTTTGCATATTTGCATATTTTATTCCGGTCCTCTAATTAATATGCAACCGGGTTCTAAGGTTGTTTCAGAGCATTCCGAACCGAAGTAGGGGGGTTTTAAAGTGCATATAAATGCATATTTAATGTGTTCGTGCATATTTACTGCGTAAGCGCATATAAATGCATATTATGTGAAAAAATCATTAAATTGATAGTATTTTTAAAATATATTTGTTTACTTGGTTAATGTTTCGTCTGTAGAGTGTTTCTGAGATTAAAATTTTCAAGCACAGGTGTTCGAAAATCTCTGTTTATGCGCTGCGGGGCAGACGGTCCCCCCCTCCCTCGCTCATACCTGGCAATGACACAGAGAACACGTGCATCCCCTCCCCCGGCCTTCTTCCTTGGCCTATATAAGGCAACGGAGATTTTTGATCATAAAGAGTCTGTACTCCGTTGAATTAGTGTAGTTTGCATTGTGTGAAGATGCCGAAGGAAAAATCATCGAAGATTGTTTTACTGAAACAGTGGATTACGAGGATCACTATTTATATTTTGAGCCTAAAAATGAAAAAACAGGAATTTGGCATTGAAAACTGCTTTATTGTTTTTCGAAGTATTCTCCTTTATGGTCAATACACTTTTGCATTCGTTCGAACCATTTGTCAAAGCAGTTTTTCCAATCTTGAGACACCTCCATGATATGGTTTTTGAACGCATCAACGGCGTCTTCCGCCGACGAAAATCGTTGTCCACGCAATTTATTCTTGACATTCTGGAACAAAAAGAAGTCATTGGGTGCCAAATCAGGACTGTACGGCGGATGACCCATCAATTCGATTTTTTGACTGTTCATAAAGTCGGTTGTTAGACGAGATGTGTGACAACTGGCATTGTCTTGATGAAGAATGATCCGACGGCGTTTGTTTGTTTTCCGTATTTGACCGAAGACCTCTGGCAAACAAATTGTTGTGTACCATTCAGAGTTGACCGTTCTACGTTCCTCTAAAGGCACAGTTGTTACATGACCAGTTTTCCCGAAAAAAACAGGCGACCATTTGTTTCGATGTGCTTCGAGCGCGAACAACTTTTGTTGGATTGGGTTCATCTTGAAACACCCATACAGTCGACTGCTGTTTACGTTCCGGCTCATATGCATATATCCATGATTCGTCACCTGTTACAATCTTATAAACGTCTTTTGAAGCACCGCGATTGTATTTATTGAGCATTTGTTTGCACCAATTGACGCGAGCGTCTTTTTGAGTTTTTGTCAAATTGTGTGGGATCCAACGAGAACATACCTTTCTCACAGCTAAATGATCATGTAATATTTTATATATGCTGGTGGAACTAATGCCTATGGTTACCTCAATCTCACAGTATGTCACATGACGATCTTGCAGTGTTAGGTTTTGCACAGCATCAATGTTTTCTTGAACAACAACTGATTTTGGACGACCTTCGCGAATCTCGTCGGTGAGCGAATGGCGGCCACGATTAAATTCGTTATACCAGCGTTTCACAGTGGCAAAGGATGGGGCTTCATCGCCAATTGTGGAAGTAAGTTGATCGATGCACTCTTGTCTTGATAATCCACGTCGAAAATCGTAAAAAATCATCGCACGAAAATGTTCACGAGTTAATTCCATTTTATTGTTGTCGCGCAATCTCCAAGGCAACATAAACAACACAAATGAAGCTATTGACAAAACATTTGAAGTACGTTATGGTCAATAATGCCAGACGATTCCGTGCAAACGTCAAATCGCGCCTAACTTCAATCAGTGTTGCCAAGGCTCAAAATATAAATAGTGACCCTCGTATAGGAGAGCCTACTTTACAAACGGATGGGAGAGCGATTTTCTGCAGAGTATGCTGTAAGGAAGTAAGTATAATATATTTTTCTTTTTTATACTGAACTTGGTCTCCTTGTTTTTAGTGAACCGCAATAGTGTGAATCCAGAAGTTATTAAAATATTTTATATTGTTTCAGATACCATGTGACAAAAAATATCAAGTAGTTCAGCATACGAAGACTGCCACCCACCTAAGAAATTCTAGCAAGACCTGCAAACAGCAAACAATAGAAACTGTACTTAATAAACAAAAAAACAAGTGAAAATGGTTTCGCTGGTGACCTGTGCAAAGCGCTGATAGCAGCTAACATTCCTTTAAGAAAGTTGAGCAATCCCGAATTTCGTAGCTTCCTCGCAAAGTATTGCGAGGAAAAAGTTCCAGACGAGTCAACACTACGAAATAATTATATTGGTCCACTGTATTCCAAGGTAAGTTGTTTTCTCAGTGCTTTCGAGAACTTAGTGATAAAATTGCAAGCGACGTTTTATTTAACAAACGAAAAAAACAAACTAATCTACTTTTATTTTTTTTTATTCACTCTGAAGGTGTATAGAATAATAAAAATGCTCAAGGAATATTATGTTTTAAATTATTAATTTAAAATTAAATATTTATTTCGCAGGTTTTACAAAGTGTCAGGGATGATATCGCAGATTTTCCAGTGTGGCTGTCTATAGACGAAACCACAGATTCGTGTGGTCGATATATCGCTAATGTGGTCGTTGGAAAGCTCAATCAAAGTGAACCAGGAACACTACACCTGATTTTGACGAAAGCTTTGGAACAAACAAATCATTCAACTATAGCAAGAGCAGTTCGTGATGCACTACGTAAGTACGATTTCCGATTGTATTTTTATTCTTAGCCTCTCTCCTTCACATAAAATTACCACATAAACATGTTTTCTTTAATAAAAAAAATTAGATTCGCCATTTGCGGGTCTTTTTGTTTTTTTTATTTGCAAAAGTAACACATTTTCTGAAGTTAACATATTTTGAACAGTTTTGTGGAATTTCAACTCCTTCTCTTTCCAATATCATTTCTTCATTCGGGTATCTTGAGTTAAAATTGCGTATGTCTTATTTTCAGAAATTTTATGGACAAGCGGAGATAGAGAAGACAAGTTCCTAATCTTCGTCACAGATGCGGATTAAAGCAGGAAAAGCATTACAAGTGTTTTATCCAAAGTTGACCCATGTAACGTGTGTTGTACATGGTCTTCATAGAGTTGCGAAGAAATTCGTGCACAGTTTCGAGATATAAATAATGTGATTTCTGCTGTGAAAAAAGTATTTCTAAAAGCACCTTCTAGAGTGAGGATCTTCAAAGAAATGTTACCCGACACACCCCTGCCCCCTGAACCGATATTAACAAGGTTGGGGCACATGGATTCAGGCGTCACTGCATTATAGTAGACATCTCCAGGACGTCCAACAGGCAAGTAATTTTTTCCAATAATTTATTTTAAGGACGATGCTAACTGTGTATGCTTTTGTAACAAAGGTAGAACACTGTCGGTGTTAATACATACGTATTTTATACCGTGCGTCCATTTCGATCTGCAGCCGAGAGATCGGGAGAAGCGTGGCGGGCGGCACTGACGGAGATGCCGACATTTGCGGCCTGAAATGACCGCTTATTTTTATGGACATATGCAGACATTTATATAAATATTGCAAAACGAGCACTAACCTGTGTTATAAGAGTATGGTTTTAATTTTAGTAGCTTAGTGACTGTATGTGCCGATGATTTTGACACGCCCACCTCTTGTGAAACACGGCGTAGAGGTTTGTTTGGAGAACGTTCTAACGCTGCACCAATATCATCGAGTTTTGCTTCGGTTAGAATCCGTCGTTTTTGCTTAGGTGTTTTAAAATTTAACGATACAGTTTCTCGTAATTTAAGGACAAGATGTCTAACCGTATCTCTGTGTGGAGTTGAAACGCATGGGAATTTCTGTACAAATTACCTACACACGTCTCGACACGAGTTTGTTTTCACGTAGGTACGTGTCATACATAAAAAAAATCTTTGTTCTAACGTGAATCTTGCGGCTGGCATTCCAATCGTCTCACTGACACGTCACACATACACACTACAATAACACAAACAAGTATCTGCAAGTAACCAAGAATAACACTCTTGCGCACAGTACGAAATTAACACTCTCTTGGTTTACATTGCTCGCCACTATATTTACAACTCTGTCTTCATCTAGTCGCGAAGGAACAAAAAACTCGAGCTCGGAGATTTCGGATTGCAAGGAAGCTCACAAACACTATTGACTTTTAACGGTTTCTTCTACAGCGTAATCTTGATACAGTGTTGCACATTCAAAACCTCCAAACGATCCCTATCGGCACAAAACTCTTTCAAGGATATAAACTTAAGCAGGACGTTACTGGTCAAAACTATGATTAAAATGTTTTATTATCTGTGGCTCTTAACATCGTTTCTAAAGCGTATTTTTTTGTGTATATAAGAGCAGAACTTGGATGAATTACAGAAGAACTTTTGCGTGTTATAACACAGGTTAGTGATCGTTTTGCAATATTTATATAAATGTCTGCATATGTCTATAAAAATAAGCGGGCATTACAGGCCGCAAATGTCGGCATCTCCGTCAGCGCCGCCCGCCACGCTTCTCCCGATCTCTCGGCTGCAGATCGAAATGAACGCACTATTTCAGGAACTGCTCGCACTCGATCCAGAGGAAGCAAAGTGCATCTCACAAGCGCTGGATGCATGCCAGAAAGAAACTGTGCAAAGCTTTCGTAAATGCACACTTTGCATCCCTCCCTTAGATTGTGACGCAACAGGAGACAGAAGGAATGTCTGTGTGTTCTGCTCTCACTCTTTGGGAACATGTCAAGAAAGAAATTGTATCCGTTCCAACATCAGTGGGGAGAATTATTGCAGAAAAGGCAGATAAAGTGACTTCCAAGAACCCAGGTTTGAATTTTTTGTGCAAAGTGAAAGCTGTGCTACAAGGTGAATCAACAGAACTAATACAAGATCTCACGCCAGAAGACATAGCTGCATTGAAATATTGTCCAGTGACAAGTTGCAGTGTGGAGCGCACTTTTTCTTCATACAAGGATATACTAACTGATAATCGGAAAAATTTCACTCTAACCAATTTAGAGAGATATGTTGTAGTGCACTGCAATTTACATAAATTCAAAACTACTTAACGATTTTCGTTATATTGTGTTGAACAACTGGAAATAGTAAATTCAATTTAATACAAGATATTGCAACCTTACTTGACATGGAAGCTGTTGTTACTTCGTCTTTACCTTGAATGGTCACCATGTGTGTGTAGTACTTTAAAAAATAATTGTATTTCGAGAAATTTTTTTGTGCCTATATATTTTCCTTTAGTGCATAATTTGCATATTTGAGTGCATATTTTACTTGTTTTTAGTGCATAGATGCATGCATATTTTCCACTTTTTTAGTGCATATTGATCCGCACTTTATTTATCACTATCCTTATCGCTAGCACGTGATCACTGACCGAGAATCATCAACCACATCACGCTTCAGTTTGTATTGAAGATTTTGCCAGGGGAAACGTGTTGTTACGCGTTCCTGCGTAGTTCCAATTTGAACTCCCGGACATGGTTGCGGCAAAATTTTGTGTATGTTTGTGGTGTATTTTTTTATCGTTTTATGACTGTACTGACCAGAAACTTGTCTCGTAAGTGTGTTGTTCTGGTGAGATATAGGATGAGTGTGTGGTGTTATTTTTTTTAATGTTATATGACTGTACTGACCAGAAGCATGTCGCGTAAATGTGTTAACAGTGCACACATTTTTTTTTTGTTTGTGGCGAAATAACATTTGTCGATCAAAAAAGAAATTTCACGCCAATCATCAACAAAGCCTACCACTTGTACGGTACTTTGGTTGTATAGTGGGAGATATGGACAAGATTTGGGCACCACACATTTGTTGTAATATGTGTTCGACAAACTTGCGGGACTGGCTACATGGAAAAAGACCGTGCATGCCGTTTGCAGTTCCAATGATATGGAGAGAACCGACAGATCATACTTCAAACTGCTATTCTTGCATGGTTCCTCCAATTAATGGCCTATCCAAAAAGAAAAAGTGGACTATCAATTATCTGAATATTCCTTCAACTATTCATCCTGTTCCACATTCTGAAGAACTACCTGTTCCACAACCTCCCGCATCGTACTCCAGTGATTCATCCGACGAAGAGCAAGAGGCGGCCAAACTCGATGCAGGAATGCCAAATCCTGTTGCAGATTCCTCGTCATCCATCGATCCTGACTTCACAGCCAACATATCATCATCTAATCGCCATCTGATCACTCAACATGAATTAAATGACCTTGTGAGGGACCTGGGGTTGTCAAAAAGTGGCGCAGAACTACTGGCATCTAGACTCAAGCAGTGGGGAGCTCTTGTTGAAGATGTTAAAGTATCCGTGTTTCGGACACCGACACGTCAGAAACCCTTAGAAGAGTATTTTTCCGTGGAAGGTGACATAGTGTGTTGCAATAATGTGACTTGTTTTATGAGTAAACTTAACATAGAACATAATCCCGATGAATGGCGGCTGTTCATGACGCATCAAAACTAAGTCTGAAAGCTGTGTTAGTGAACAATGGAAATGTGTTGCCATCAATCCTAATCGGTTATGCAGTGCACTTGAAGGAAACATATGCCAACATGGAAAAACTGCTGAAAGCCATAAAGTATATCGAATGTAATTGGAATATTTGTGGCGACTTCAAAGTTCTAGCCATACTTCTTGGCCTGCTGCTCGGCTACACAAAATACTGCTGTTTTTTATGAGAGTGGGATAGCCGTGATAAGGCTTCCCACTACTTAAGGAAAGACCGGCCACTCCGTAAATCTTTGGAACCAGGAATAAAGAACGTTCAACATGTTCCTTTGATAACTCTCAGCAGGGTTTTACTTGCTCCTTTACATATTAAACTAGGTTTAATCAAGAACTTCGTTAAAGGTATGAACCAAGCCAGTGATGCATTCAAGTATATTCTGCGTAAATTTCCACGAATTAATGAAACTAAAATCAGGGAGGGAATATTTATTGGCCCTCATGCTCGAGAACTCCTCAATGATCCTGAATTTGACGCACTGTTAGAAGATAAAGAGAAGATTGCATGATTGCATGGGACTCTTTCCGAAACGTGGTGACAATTTTTTTGGGAAACGTGCAGGTTCAGAATTATAAGGAACTAGTGGAGCACCTAATATCTTCCTACCAAGCAATGGGGTGTCATATGTCACTAAAATACATATGTTACACTCCCACATAAACTTCTTCCCAGAAAATTGCGGAGTAGTCAGCGATGAACATGGGGAACATTTCCACCAAGTTATTTCTACAATAGAGAAACGGTATCAGGGTCACTGGCAGGCCCGTAGCTAGAGGGGCGGGCAGGGGGGCAACTGCCCCCCCTGAGCGCCTGCTCTGCCCCCCCTGTGAAAATTACAGAACACATTCCTACCTGGAATTTTCACTAATCTTTACAATTATATCATGTATTACTCTAGCAACATTACAAAGACACTTATTGATTTTGTGATTTATTAGGGTGTATGGGATTCCATATAATGTTGTATCAGGATTGTGGGAGGGGGAATTCCCTTCCAGATTAGACTTCGGGAAATGATTTCGCAATTTTCATTATCTAGAACAGTTGTGACATTTTGAGTAGTATCGGGTGGGCTGAAAAGTTCGTAGGCTGACTCATAGATGGCGTTACTAGAATTAAATCCATGTGATTTTTACTTAGTACTAACCTTCAAAAGACACGTGTATAAATTTCACAGCTGCCGGATAATTAGTTCGTGAGATATAGCATTGTGAGTGAAGCAGCTTTTGTTATTGTGAAAAAATGGATAAAAAAGAATTTCGTGTGTTAATAAAGCATTGCTTTTTGGCGAAAAAAAATACTGTTGAAGCCAAGGCTTGGCTTGATAAACATTATTCGGACTCTGCATGGCCAGATCCGGATCCGGTTGGTTCCGGATCCTAAGGATCCGGATCCTAAAATTTTCAGATCCGGATCCGGATCCGGTACTTTCGGATCCGGATCCAGAACCTTCGGATCCGGATCCAGAACTTTCGGATCCGGATCCAGAACTTTCGGATCCGGATCCAGAATTTTCGGATCCGGATCCGTTTTGCCATCCCACATGCGCTTCTTTGGAAAGTAAGAATGTGCTTATAAAACATATTGTTACCTGCTAATATACGTATATATATAATATACATACACACACACACATATATATATATAGTGTGTGTGCGCGCGTGCGCGATTTGTAATTAATTAATACACTTACAAGGGAGGTCTAAGTCTCCCCCTCCGATTTCCATGAAACTTGCAGGGCCCAAATGAAGAAATACGTGTTTTTTTGTTTCGGCAAAAAAATTGTTCTAGGGGGCAACCACCTCTCAAATGTCAAGATGAGGACAAATTGAAGTGGGGAGTGACCCCTGTGTTCCCCTCCGATTTCCATGAAACGTGGCAGGTGTATAGTAGGGATGGCCAGATCCGGATCCTAGCGGATCCGAAATCCAGATCCAGAACTTTTTTATTTTAATTTGTAGAACTGTAACTGTAGAACAATTGTATAATTTTTGTATAACATTTCTATCTTGTTATATGTGTTAAAGGTTTCATCCTGGAATGGAATGTCTCACATTTATGTGTGTTTTCATTTCCCCCCTCAAATGTCAAGATGAGGAGAAATTGAAGTGGGGATCTGACCCCGAAACCACGTAAATATGGCATAGGAAGAAACAGGGGGGATAGGGCCTCTCTATACACCTGTCAAATTTCATGAGAATCGGAGGGGGACACAGGGGTCAGATCCTTACTTCAATTTGTCCTCATCTTGACATTTGAGGGGATTTTGCCCCCTAAAACAGTTTTTAGCTGAAACAAAAAAACAAAAACAAAACATATTTCTTCTATTAGGCCCCACTATACACCTGCCAAGTTTCATGGAAATCGGAGGGGGACACAGGGGTCAGATCCTCACTTCAATTTGTCCACATCTTGACATTTGAGGGGGTTTTGCCCCCTAAAACAGTTTTTTAGCTGAAACAAAAAAACACGTATTTCTTCATTTGGGCCCGTTTATACACACACCTGCCAAGTATCATGGAAATCGAAGGGGGACACAGGGGTCAGATCCTCACTTCAATTTGTCCACATCTTGACATTTGAGGGGTTTTGCCCCCTAAAGCAGTTTTTTAGCTGAAACAAAAAAAACACGCATTTCTTCCATTGGGCCCCACTATACACCTGACAAGTTTTATGGAAATCGGAGGGGGACACAGGGGTCAGATCCTCACTTCAATTTGTCTTCATCCTGACATTTGAAGGGGTTTTGCCCTCTAAAACAGTTTTTTAGCTGAAACAAAAAAAAACGTAATTCTTCCTTTGGGCCCCACTATACTGCCAAGTTTCATGGAAATCGGAGGGGGATACTTAGATAACCTCCCTTGTTAGTCTTACACTTTGTAATTATTTAACACTGCATATATTATAATGTTTTATTTTAATTTGTAGAACTGTAACTGTAGAACAATTGTATAATTTTTGTATAACATTTCTATCTTGTTATATGTGTTAAAGGTTTCATCCTGGAATGGAATGTCTCACATTTATGTGTGTTTTCATTTCCAATACATTCGAATGAATACATATTCGTTTCAATGGCATTTACAAAATCACCTCTGACATGTGTGCACGAGTGTGTTAGCCGATGCGTAGCAAAGTATTTTAGGAACAACACTTGAAAAAAATTCTTGTAGGACTAACGAAAAATTTCTTTGTAATCGAAGATCATAATACCTTTTAAGGTGTGGTAATATTATAATGGGATTGAGATACGAAACTCTCGGATCCGGATCCGGATCCGGAAATCTCGGATCCGAATCCAGATCAGGAACTTTCGGATCCGGATCCAGATCCGAAACTTTCAGACCGGATCCGGAACTCTCGGATCCGGATCCAGATCCGAAACTTTCAGACCCGGATCCGCGGATCCGGAACTCTCGGATCCGGATCCAGATCCGGAACTTTCGGATCCGGATCCATATCCGAAACTTTCAGATCCGGATCCGGATCCAGATCCGTAACTTTTGGATCCGGATCCGGATCCGAATGGATCCGGATTTTTCGGATCCGGATCCGTTTGGCCATCCCTACTCTACACCAGGAAAATCAACCGTTGAGAAGTGGTTTGCTAAATTTAAACGAGGCAAAATGAGCATCGAAGACGATGCACGCAGTGGACGCCCCAAAGAGGCTGTTACCGACGAAAACATCAAAAAAGTCCACAAAATAATTTTAAATGATCGTAAAGTGAAGTTGATCGAGATAGCTGAGACTTTAAAAATATCAAAGGAACGTGTTGGACATATTGTGCATGAATATTTGAACATGCGAAAGCTGTGTGCAAAATAGGTGCCGCGTGTTCACAATCGATCAAAAGCAACAACGTTTTGATGATTCGGAGCAATGTTTAGCGATATTCAACCGTAATAAACACGAATTTTTCCGTCGATATATTACAATGGATGAAACATGGCTCCATAACTACACTCCAGAGTCCAATCGACAGTCAGCCGAGTGGACTGCACGTGATGAACCGAATCCAAAGCGTGGAAAGACACAACAGTCGGCTGGCAAGGTTATGGCATCAGTATTCTGGAATGCGCATGGTATTATATTCATCGATTACCTCAAAAAGGCCCAGACCATCAACAGCGATTATTACATAGCGTTGTTGGAGCGTTTAAAGGATGAAATCACGAAAAAACGGACCCATTTGAAGAAGAAAAAAGTGCTGTTTCATCAAGACAATGCACCGTGTCACAAATCAATGAAAACGATGGCAAAATTATATGAATTAGACTATGAATTGCTTCCCCATCCACCATATTCTCCAGATCTGGCCCCCAGTGACTTTTTCCTGTTTGCAGACCTTAAAAGAATGCTCGCTGGAAAGAAATTTAGCACTGATGAAGAGGTAATCGCCGAAACGGAGGCCTATTTTGAGGCTAAAGAGAAATCGTACTATAAAAATGGCATCGAAAAATTGTATGACCGCTATAATCGTTGTATCGCCCTCGAAGGCAACTATATTGAATAATAAAATCGAATTTTGTCAAAAAAATATTTTTTACTATGTTAGCCTACGAACTTTTCAGCCCAACTGTTATTGTATTAAAGGTGTCTAATGTGTTTGGATGTTTTTCTTGGATGTGTTGCTATGAACTTTGAAATGCTTAAATTTTTGTTTCCCAAGTCTATCTTTTGGTAATAGTGTGGTAGAGAGAGGGAGTGGATATTTGATTTTTTTTACTTTGCGTTGCTTTTCTGTCACTTCTAGCTAATCGCAACAATGAAGGATGACGTGAAATTGATGAAGAGACACTCATAAACAGTGCCGCAACTACAGGGGGCAGGGGGCATTGTCCCCTCCCCTGACCTTGGACAGAAGTCCATTCTAGGGGAAGCAAACATTCAAGTAAAAAAAACAAGACTAGGAGAATCTAAGAATAGGAGGACAATTAATTGGATACTCATGATGGAATTAGTTTTTACTGTTATTGCATTTTTCTACCCGACGACCAAGGGCACTTGCAAGGGGCACAGAGGGGCAATTGTCCCCCCTCTATTTCAAATTTTATACAAATAGAAAAACATTTCGTAAAATTTTCTTCCTCGCTTCGCTCGCAATGTCTGCTCTTCTTATAGTCCAAGTTCAGAGCCATAGCTATGGGGCGGCAGGAGTCGGTCCTGGGAGACAAACGATATGTATGGGGAAAAAAATGTTAAATAGAATGCCATGGTGCTCCGTGAAATTATTGCACCCTATTAAAACAATTTATTTCTATGAAACTTAATATGAAATATTAATGATGACACTGTAATCCAAGAAGTAATTGATCAATCACGGGATTCCTATTTGTTTGTCAGGTGTCAAAAAAATGTATTTCAACTATAATATAATACAATTCACACAATATTTTGCAAAATGGTTAACGTAACCAATAGGCAAACGTTGTCTGTAGTGATGCATGAGTCTCCCCTTTGAAAGAAATAGAGTCCGTAATGGACTAAGGGACCCATGTTTTAATATTTTAGCAAGTACAAAAAAAATGTATTAGCTACAAATTTTTACACAATTCATCAAAATGTAGGTAATATGTAATCATTATTATTTAATTAATTCGATTTTTCTTGCATAACACAACACAATGGTGTTGTTGGATTCTCGTTAGATTCCTTTGTGCGTAAAAACCATGCATACTGGAAACTAGAGGAAATCATTATGAAGCATGATTTATAAAGGGCTCCCTTAATCAGTTCTGCAGAGAGGCCCAAAGTTGTTGGTGCATATTAATCATCTATTAACATTATCAACCTGTAAATATCAAGTAGATACAGTCCCTATTAGCCTACCTAGGTATTTATGTTAAACTTCATATTCTTTGGCAATCTGGAAAGGTCATTATCGAAATATTGCTATTTGATGTTGCTCGAAGTTATTTTGTTCGTTGCAGTTTCAAGATATCATCCCTTTTCTGTTACTTATCTCTTTTGGGGTAGGGGGCAAGTGCCTCTGTGTACCCTGTTATATCTGCCAATGCGACACAATAAATTAAAAATTTGCCCCCTCTAGGATTGACTTCGCCCCCCCTACAAAGAATTCCTGGCTACGGGCCTGGTCACTGGAGCAAGTCTATGCTTGCTGATCATTGTTGGACAATCGCCAGAGATGTTCCAGAACCACAATACAAGCGACATTCTAAGAGGCGCCGTTTGTAATATCCATGTAAGTAATGTTTTTAGAACTTCCATTTTGTAAACGTGTTAATTTCCTATTAACACCACATAACACATATTTCTTTCGATTACACTTAAACTCGAACCAATTTACCATCTTTATTATTATTTTCGTATTAAGCACCCTCAATTCCATAAGGAAATGTACTTTTTATTTCCGAAGCATGAAAAAAGTTAAAATGTGTTGTCCAGTGTTATTACTAAAAAGATTAGAGTGGTATTTTGAGAAGGAATAATATTTTTTTCCATATCAGTTTGGTTTTAGGATAAACAAGGGTTGTATTGATTCATTAGCAACATCAATATTTCATGTTCAAAATGCAATGTATAAGAAACAATATACGTTTGCTCACTTTATAGATATACAAGGTGCATATGATAGCGATGATCCTAATATATTAATTGATATGTTAAATCAGACAAATACTCCGAAAATAATTATGAAGATAATATGGAATTTGACGATAAATAGGAAGATGTTGTTTTGGTTTAGGATTACCTCAGGGAAGCCCGCTCAGTCTATTATTATTTAATATATATATGAGAGGAATATTGCAATTTCATAATTCTCCAATACAAATAAAACAGTATGCAGACGATTTGTGTATATTAGGATCATTTTGTAATCCATATGAAGGTGTTCAGAAAATAGAAATTAATTTTTATGAAGTGAAATGTTGGCTGGAGGGACGAACTTTATCATATCACAAAACAAGTCAGCAGCTGTATGTTTTAATAACAAAAGTGAACATAAATTTTCAAATACGTTGACACAAATTTCTGGTATTCCATTTCAAAATGAAATAAAATATTTAGGAATTAATTTTGATAGAAAATTGACGTGGTTGGATCATATAAGGTATTTACAAGCTAAAGGTGAAAAAATTTCAACATGCTAAAGATTTCAGCAAATACTAATTGGGGTGCTCACCCAAGAATAATGCTGTTATTTTACAAAAAAACAAATTAAGCCTAAGTTAGAATATGGATGCAGCATATACGGAAATGCTACAGAAAGAATTGTATGCAAGATAGATAGTTTAGAAAGGAAAGTCTTGAGGAGATCATTGGGACTCATGAATTCAGCTCCCAATGTAGGAGTTTATTTAGAATCCATAGAGAAACCTTTTAAGTATAGATGCAAATGGATTACAAATAAATTTGTTTTCAAGTGCTGGGAAACACAAGAACATCCAGTAAATAAACTTATGCAAGACCAATGGATTTTATACCAAGAGAACAAAATATAGGGACAATATTGAACTTTCCTACAATGTAAAATAGAATTACAACATTTATTTTCAACAATACTAACGCATAGCAAACATCCAATTTATGAAATGTCATATGACCAAATACCAGTAAGAAATGTTTCATTAACAAGTTATACAAATGTTCAATCACATTTACAAAATTGGGAGAATTATAGATTCATATATACAGATGCATCAAAAAATAAAGAAGAAGTAGGATGTGCTTTTATTGACTCTTCTAATGGAAATATTAAAAAGTTTAGACTACCTGGAGAATGATCTATTTTCTCGGCAGAAGCATATGGACTATATCGTGCATTGACATTAATAACATTCCAGAAAAAAAGGATACTAATATTAACAGATGCTAAAAGTGTTTTATACAGTGTACAATCGTCATATAAAAAGTTATATAAGGCATCAGCATTGGTGATTTACATAATAAGATTATATGATAAGTTAACTACAGAGGGAGGGACAATTAATTTTGCATATATACCAGCACATTCAGGGTTCCATTATAATGAAGTGGCAGATAAAAATGCTAAAGAAGCAAGAATAGTGGATCACAGAACGAATATATTATTATCATATACAGATATGTTAACAAGAGTTAAAAACAAAATTCAACAAGATTGGGAGATATGGGTCAAACAAAAATGTGAATATATGGGTCATTCATATAAAAATGTACTAAATTTAAACAATAAGACTCCGTGGTTTTATACAATTAATATACCCAGAAAGTTTTTAGTTCTAATACTAAGATTGAGATCAGGTCACATACGTTTAAATCACCATTTAATAAAATTAATTTAGTTAATTCATCTATGTGCATGTGCAATCTAGACCAGGAAGATGCTAATCATGTTATATTTCAATGTCCACTTTATACAACTCAAAGGGAGATCTTATTCAAGAATTTAATAAAAAAAAAGGAATACCTCTCCCAACTTCTTTAGCCTCTTCAATATCGTCACCAGATGTAACAATTGTATTTATCATTTTTAGATTTTTTCATGATATTAATATAGACATGTGAAAATTGTAAAAATTCAAAATGTGTAACTTGATATAGTCACCAGATATAACAATTGTATTTATAATCAATTTTAGATTTTGCATGATATGATTATGAAAACTGTATATATTCAAAATTTGTAATTTGATGTAACAGTATCATGTATGACATATTTTTAGGACACTTGGTGTAGAGTTGGTATAACAGCTAAAACCAATAAAGTATGAATGAATGAATGAATGATGTGGACTATGCTGCTTGAATCCTGTAAAAAATCACACATACTTTCCTAATTCAGCTGAATCACAATTTTGATAGTCTTCTATGTCGAAAGAAAGAAATGAAACGCTCTTTTAGGACAACAGAAAATAAGTAAAAACATTAGTAATGTATTTTTCCTCAGTTGAAAGATTGAGTTCTAAGACATCATTCTTTTTTTAGAAATGATGAGGCTTTAATTTCACAATTTCGTAATGTTATAATTTTTCACGATTCAATAAATATTGATCATTTTAAAATGGATTGTACTTACTAATCATGATACAAATTATTCATAAATTATCACGTAATTATTTCTAGCAGTTTTCACTAAAATAAACACATATTTAAATTTTTCGAATTAAGTTAATCATACGATGTTTCATAAAAATATCATGTTATGCGATACAATTAAAGTAACGAAGATAATCAGAATCAGCAAAATACAAATAAGAAAAAAAAATCTCTACCGGATTCGAACTTACAACCTTCAGATTGTGAAGCAAAAACTATACTATTGGACTAATTTACCACTACGCGGTATGCAAGTTATAAATTGAATATATACTTTCTACTGTTTTTTAGGTTTCAACTAGGAATCAAAATATACTGCTTTGACAAATTATAATTGCTTTCCAGTTTAAAAACTTGCCTTTGCACGTTATTTTGTTTAACGTGTAGCCAGTGGCGAAGCGTCCTATGAGGCCAGGAGACCGGGCCTACCCACGCCATTACTCGTTTAAAGGTGTATTTAATTATTTCGTCAAAACATATGTAATGCAATGGAAAAGTTTGGAATTTTCATTTATGATAATTAAAAAAAATTCTAACCCTGTCCAGTATACGAACTTTCCACGGAGTGAGGCACATTTGCTGGGGCCTCTTCTCTTCATATTCCGTCCTACGGTCGTATATGCGGGAAGCCTAATCTTACGAGTACTGTACGTATGCTTATAACGTGCTCCTGAGGCCGGCCTCGCGGTGTTACCCACTAGGACGAACAGAATATCAGCAACACTGCATTTCCGCCAGGGTTGGAAATTTGTGGTGTACCAGCAATTTTTATAAACATTAGCCTTTGTTCGTGCAGGGAGACTTCTATTTCATTGTACATTCTCCATATTTTGTACGAAACTTAGGTTTTCCTTCCTTTCATCGACAAGTGTAAGTGAAATTGAAAATTACGGAGTACTGTAGTTCTGACTTCGTTTTCTGGTCAGAGTGCTGATGGTCTTGTCGATTCACCCAACACCGTAGCGTAAACAGAAAGTCCAAAGAACTTATATTTGTAAAGTAAGTCTTCATACCAAATTACGTAAATTAAAATGATAGTTACGCCTTATATTTACAAAGTAGTTTTACTTTCACTGGGAATAGAATAATTTATTTTTATCGTGAACGGGGATTCCCTCGCTCGTTCCCCCTCTGTGAAAACTTGCCTCCTGCTCACGACGCTAGAAGGGAGCTTGGCTCGGAGCGCGAGGTCCGTAATGGTAGAGCTTTGTTTTTGATTGGTGTCGTGTGCAGCGATCAGATTTATGCAAGAAGTGCTGGATTGAAATGCAAGAACAACAAGAACAATCGAGTTCTTAATTGAGTGAAGATGTAATCATCAGTAAGGTAGGACCCACTTTTGGTCTTTCATGTCATGTTTCCTTCTTATAACAATCATTTCTAAAATGTTTTCAACTACATTTTCCTTTGCAAGTAGCAGTGGCAAGTGACAGCAAAATATTAAAAAAAATCAAAGTTGTTGAAACGTTATTTAATGCGTTAACACTGTCGTTGAATAAATATTACAAGCAGACATTTTTTTATGGAGCCGACACAAGCGAAGAGATAGGCAGTTTCGTTTACCCTGAAGGGATAACAAGAGAAGAGAGCGGCCAAATAGAGTACAATGCAAGGGAAGACTTTTTTGGGTTTAGGACAAAGAGGGTTATGGGGTTATTGCGCGGGCCATGACTATTTCAGGTCTGGCGGAACAGGCCAGTGTTGTCACATTGGATTGGCAGAAAAGAGCTAAATTGCACCTAAAATTGGGATTCTATTCTCTCAAGCAACTACATTTATTATAATCTGTTTATATCTTACATAGTAACCTGTCGTGTCGCCGGGTCCCAAACAAGGATCCTATGTTCTATTATCACGTAAAGGTGTCTACTAACACAAGGGGTAGAACAAACTAGGATGCGAAGTATACACACTGAATGAGAGAGGTCACCTTTACTTATGTTTTTTCTTGAAAGCCCCGTAGTCGTCATCCTAACACGTTACGAAGCCAGGTGACCTAATTGTGGTCATGTCAATGTTTCCTGATCATCTTTAATTCATTCTCCATACATTATCACCGTCACGATTAGCATAGAGGAGAACAAATGAGACGAAAATATTCAAAATTTAAATTATATTTACTTGCACATACAGGTGTCAGAAATTCATTTATCTAGAAAGCCAAGACTGGAATTAACAATAACGATTCCTTTAGTTAGACAACAGATAACAATGGTGTTTTCCTCGGTGCGAGGAAGTCTTGCTAAAAAAATTAAGTTGGCAGCAATAGAACATACCAAACTGACAGTCGCTGAAAGTGCGGAATTCTGTCGTCTGCTCGCGGCACAAACGTCAGACTGGCCCGAAAATTATGGGGTTCTTCTAGCCCTTTTCACCTCAATTGCAAAATAAATAAATAAATTTAGAAAAAAGTGATGAAGAATTGACAACAGGGCTCGAGCACTATTCGTTGGATTTTCTGGAGGTGTGTGCATAAATCAGGGGTTGAAAAAATACAAACAAATAAAAAACCAGAAATGAACAAAAATCTCGATCGATGACATCTGGTGGGTGGGAGGAGAACGTCTAAGACATAATTATCGTACTGATGTCCGGTAACAACACTTTTGAAAACGTCACGCCACTGGCAAGTAAAGAAGCGGTCTGGAGAGACATTGAACCACTCTCGATGACATAGCCCCCCTCCCTTTCTTTTTACAGATTTAAGCAACTAATGGAAATTATCGCACTTCTGTGCCTACCCTGCTAGGAACTCTACGCTTCGCCACTGCGTGTAGCACTACTTGTGTAAAAGAGTGACACAAAACATTCATTTTGCAGATCTGAAATGCTGAAGCGTGGTCTCGGATTGCACATTAGATAGCTTGCATTTCTATCTGAAAATAAGCAATTTCAATACCCTTGAAGTGAAAACCACTAAAGATTTTTAGTAATTACGAGCCATAAATGAACTGCCACATCAAGATATAAGCATTTCTGTGCTCAATTTCAAGTTTTCACTTTGTGCTCTTTTTGATATGTGGATAACGCAACACTTTTATGTGAACTTTGGGGGGTTAGATTCACTGGATCCCACGATTCGTCATCAGATCGCATGCATTTTGAGTAAACAAGCTTACGACCCAACCTTATATAATTCTAATAACCTTGAATCAGAGGCGAAGATATAGTACAAGCAATGCAAGCACTGCTTGCATTATTCGAATATCATTTAATGTACTTAATGTTTTAGCCTTATTTCGTTTCCATCGCACTCGATTTCGCGAAAAATTACGGCCGCAAACTCCCTCAGCAGCTCTGTAGCAAGCACCAGCCTCAATGCTTGCGGCTGCTCTGCGGGAAAATAACGCACCCGAAAGAGTCACATGGCGAAGCGTGAAATTCGAGTGGAACCCGTCCACAACGCTTATACCAAAAGCTCTGCTTGCTGAGCTTGCATTATTCCCGAAAATGGCCGAGCTCAACCGAAAGCAGAAGGATATATTGCCACCAAAACTACGAGTAAAGAATATTTGTCTTCATGAACACGTAAACAAGATCGCGAATATAAAAATAATTCTTAGTCATAAAATAACTAAAATAAGTTATTATCATTGTTCTAAATTCCATATATATCATTTTATATTACAATTTATTTTAGATTTCGCGAATTGGAAAACGCGTAAAAAAATGGATATTGGGAGTTCGGGCGAGATGGTAAAGGGCGGGGGTTTGTGTTTCCAGGAAGTGAAATGTCTGCAACCCCGTGAAGAGTTTCCCCAGGGAGGGAGGGAAGATTCGACGGACCTTGGTCTGCACCCTGTGTCCAGCTCGGTCCAGCTCAAATTACGTCAAAAGTGTTGACCGCACCAGTGTTTGCAACTGCCAAATTATTTACACAGTAATACAAGTGGGCTGTTTCACAAATTTTACAACCACATTCAATAAATTGACTGCTTTTGAATAAAACTTGGGGTGAAAATAAAGCTATCCAAAAAGAACTCTCTACTGATATTTACACAGCACAATTAAATCGTATACATTGTACACATTATGAACACAAGAACATGTTTTAAGTTTTATTATTATGACACAATTGGTGATCCCAGGATTTTTTGTAGTAGTCTCCTCATTTTGTCATATTTTCCTGCCTTTGACTTTGCTTTTCTTAGGAATACTGGGCCAAAGGGGGGCCAACCCTCCCCCGGCCCCGCCTCTGTATGACACTTTATTACTTAAATATTATGTATATACTCTTTCTGCTGTAATGATTCTGATTCCACCGCTTAATTTCTATCTCCATACTGATATATCTTTCCTTCCCATGAGGGATAAAATTAAGGAAATAGGTTGGTACCACTTTCGGTCGTTTCAGAGATTTCCAAAGTGATCTTGCGTGGATGCTTTCCACCAGTTGTGGAAAGAGCATGGGAGTGTCTTCACGTTTTGAGAACCTTGAGGCTTTAAGATTTGTTGAACTGTTCGATAGCGGGAAATTTCCTATATATGCAAAGGAGTTTGGAATTTATTGTGGTGAGTACATCGTCTATTCATGTGTTTCTTTGGTTTGAAATGAAATTTTTAAAGTTTGTGTTTAACTTTTTATTTTAATGTTTGACTCCGAATGCGATTTTTTTTCGAAAGTAAATGTGACGTTTGAGGATCATATGGTTTATTTTTAGAACCATCACTTTATTATGATATTTTGACAAATCCAGCGACCGGGCCAATGAGGCTATAAACCTTTAATCCCCCTCTTGGCGTGCCATTGTACTACATGTTTTGTTGTACTGAAACATTGCTTGCCTCCTTCCTAAGACTACGCTTCGCTACTGCCTTGAATATACCTGACCGTAGCCAACGAAAATATATAAATTGCATTTCCCTTAAAAATGTCATTTAAGGTAAATTTATAAATGTAAAAAATAGTATTTTAAGGGTTTAGTTCGTCTAAAGTCTTCTAACAAACATTTCGTAACCTTACCAAATATAAAATAATATTGTTTGGTTTAAGAATTGTTAAGACTTTCAACTAGCAGTTATTCAAATAAAATACTATAAATAGTGAGCTTTTCTACAAAACTACTAATTTTATTCTTCAGAAATAGATTTGTTGATATATTATTAAAGTTTACACTATTTGGATCATTTCTGAAAAAAAAACGTAAACTGGCAGGTGCCAATGTTCCCGAGAAATAGCAAATCAAAAATATTCAATATGGCTGACTCTTTTCAAGATGGCGGCCGTCAGCACTCAGATGGCGATTGGCTACTCGACTGAACATGACATGACATGACAATTAATTCTGCCAAGTCTCCTACTTTTATCAAAAAGTCAATGATTCCGGACTTAACCGACGGACTGTGATGAAGACACACTTTTTTGGCACATTTGGAGACACATTTTATGATGTATGATAAATAAAAGTAATGTTCTTTTTTCTCGTTCTTTTTTATTTCAGATGGTGAAATATAATCGTAAAAGACAGCAGAAATGGAGTGAAGATGACGTAAGGAAAGCAGAACAGGCATTGAGAGCCGGAATGTTTACTTGCGGACGTTGTCTCAACAATCCAGAATGTTCCAAAAATTAGCACTTATGAGCATGCAAATCTTGCCATTTTATAATTTTCTTTTCTGAAATATTGTACTTTGTGTGATTTTCCAAATTATGTATAATTTTGTATGGTTGGTGCCGTTTATATGCATAAAATATATGTGGCCCTATTCACCTTACAGGTGGCCCTATTCAGCCGGACATGTTAGGGTGAATAGGGCCAATGCATGTCTTTCTTTTTTTTTATTTGTTATAACATTATAATATTTTTGAAATGCAAAATTTGATGTGGACTCTCTAGTAGAAATATGGTTCATTATATTTGTGTAAAAAAATCCTACATTAAAACATTCAATACAGTAGTTCTAGGTGATTTTCTTAAAAGTGGCCCTATTCGCTCCAGTTGACCCTATCTTTCATTAAAATACCTGTACATTAAAACTTATTTAGTATTAAATCTTATAAATTGGGCTAAAACTTTTATTCGAAACAATTTGAGGGGGTGCTGGGGGAGCACCACCGGGAGGGGCGGGGACTTTTGGGATTTTGCACTTCCTAACAACTGGACAAAATTCAGCTTTTATGGAATTATTCCCGACATGAAACCTTTATTGACTGGTCTAGTACCACTTGATCAGAAGTAAGATTTTATATAGTGATACTCGACATGCCGGTTACATATTCTACGTATATTCTGAAAAAGTACACCTGCTCAAAATTTTAGAACATTCAAGCTAATTTTCATTACATCTGCTTAGAATTTCCCCCAGAGCATTCACATGAATCTTCATGTGGCTTGCTTTCGCTTCTGTCTGGAAATAGAGAAATAAGTCCTCGTAATCATTATCAAGATTTCGTGTACAATAGATCGCCAAAATTCGGATAAAAACAAATGCCCTGGGAAGAAAGTTAATGTCAAATAGATAAAGAATGAAATATTTATTAAATAACAAAAAAGGTCAGTTGAAAAAAGTTAAGTCCCTGATTAATATTTTATACATATTATGATTATCATTAGTAGTAGTATATATAAATGTTTGTTACTCAACCTCCGTCGCGGTGTGGTGAGAACAGCGCGCTTCGACGCCAGAGGTCCCGTGTTCAAATCCCGGCCTGGATGGGTGTTCTATGTGATTGTCCCTTCATCAATTTCATCATATCATCACTCATTCTCACCTTCACGGTTAGCCAAAAGTGAAAGAAAAGGGAAGTAAAATAAATCAAATCAATCAAGCAATTTATATTACTATCCTCAAAAGCCGTATGATCCCAATACAGTCCTTGTCTTCTAATACGTTCAGAGGAAAAAATAACCGGCGATTACAACAAATGCTAAACACATGTTCATTATTTAAATTTAGTACTTAGTAAGTCTTTCGGAGATCCCCCCCCACCCCGTGTGTCCTTGACAACGGTGTAAGCAAGCTACACGAAAATTCACGTGAATGTTCTAGAAGGAATTCTAAGCGGACGTAATTTTTTTAGAATTTGGAATAACATGACTGTTTTTCAAAAGGAGGTGAATTTTCGTAAACGACTTTGCTGGAACAGGACAAAGATTCAACGTTTGCTTAACCAAGCTCGAATTGATCTTAGGGAAAGGGGGCTCTTTTAACAGTTGTCCTCCATTTTAGGTAAAACGGGAGATTGAGAACTTTCATTACCTTCTCAAAAAGACAATGAATATCTCAATAAATATAAATATATCTTGTTTATAACGGAATCTAATATTGTACGGCATCCTCCTCAAAGCAAGCAATTTAATAATTCGTTCATAGTGTACGTACACCGTATTATATCACGGTTCAGCTTAACTCTGGATCTACCCTGGAAAAAAATCCAAATGTATATCGCTTCGTAAAAAATGCTGGTATTCGAAATTCTTAAAAATTAAATTTGTGATTTGAGGCAAAAAGCAGATCAGATCCTTCGACACTAAACCGATCACGGAAGTCGTCTGCAAGATCAAAAAGAGGGCACTTGATGTACGACAGTCTAGTCCTGTTAGAGATTTTAATTAGAACATGTGGTATTTGAGAATATTTTGCATAAATCAAAATCGCCGAGCGAATTAAGCTGTAGACTTTCAATCCCGCCACCGAAGTTTCCGGGTTCGAGTCCTAGCCTGGGCATGCGAATTTGAATTTTGAATTTGAATTTGAATTTAAAATTTTGGGAGCGTCAGCACTTAGGCTATTTTGCTCCCGTCACTGTATACGGGGGCCAGCCCCTTACCATTACAAATAACCACTCTATCGTTGCATAACTAAAAAATTTAAAATGTTCTGACTTCTGTTAAAAGCTGAGGCTGTAAAGGGGCACTCAGCACACATAAGGACAAAAGAACAGGACAATACAAACAAAATTATACTGGCCATGGGGCCAGTCGCCAGAGCCTCGTTAGTCTTAAGTCCAGGGTGCACTAACGTGGAAGTGAGGTTGACATTTGGGTGTACTACGTGGAAGGTCACCCCTTACACCCCGGGCATGCGAATGTATCTTCATCAATCCATCTAGTCACCATACATTCTCATCATCGCGATTAGCTAAAAGTTACAGGAAAGCGACGTACATTTTTTAAAAACATATATGTGAACAACATCGAGTTAATTATGGCGGAGTTATTGCATGGAATGACGTTATTATAGCGACCAATGAAAGAACGCGTTTCTATGTGATCTGGCTACTCTGTGACTGTAACAAGGATTACTTATAATATTTTATCCTTGACTGTATATGATAGTGAGCAGATTATGATTGTGATAATTTAATTTTCAGCTACTTTGTGATTTGTAATTGATTGTGCAAATGGTAAGTTTATCTGAGTAATCTAATATTTATAAATAACACAATTAAGTGTAGTCTTAAATATGCATAGTGTATAATAAGTTCAGCAGTAAATCATGTTAGATAAGCACGCCAAAAAACAAACTTCAATATTTCGTCTACAATGAAAGTTCTGGAAATTTTCAATATGGCTGCTGACAAGAATCCAAATTCTAACAGAAAATTAATACAGGATCTTGGCTTGTGATTCGTATATGCAGGCAACTATTTCACGCTGATTGTATTGTTGTTTTAAGTCCGATTTATGCACAATTAGGCTAATCAGAACTGGACCTAAAGTTTAAATTGGATCTAAACAAGTGCAATATGCCTCCACCGGGACACCTGGATTACAAGCACGTTTCCACTACGCCAACCTTATTGAACATTGGGAAATAGTTATTGAAGAATATAGTAAATGTACAGATTTACCATATATACTTAGTATATAATTTTAAAGTTTAAAAGAACGATCATCGAACGTATTAAATTTTGTGTTGCTAACTCTTCGAGAAGTTGGAAATAAATGAGAAAGTCAAAAGTTGTACGCACATATTAATTGAACATTTTTTTCATCATAATGTTGTAATAACTCTTCAACTTAGATATTTGTACAATGTAATAAAACTGTCCTTTTCAGAAAAAAATTAAAATTATGTAAAATATTATCTATGAATTGTGTGTGTGTTTGAATTACAACATTCTTACAAGAATCTAGCAGACATCATCTCCCCTTCAAACGACAGCCCATCTCAACCTCTCCAATTTAATACTTGTCATTCTTTAATATTACTATTTCGTGTACATATAGTTATTGTGAAAGTAAGGAAGGACAAGGGCTTATGATTTGTGTTATATAAATTTACAGCAAATCTGAGTCCAGACCACACAATGTTTTTCTATAGTTGACACCAATGCATTTACACATAAGAAGTAACAATCAAAACTGCAGCAACAAGAAAAAGAAATGGAGGAGCTCTGTGCTATTTATAAACTACATTAATACTGATTAATAAAGGCAAAAAGAGGAAGAAAAGGGAAAAAGGTTTGTTTTGAAAATTTATCTTACCGTAAATCACTGAAGTTTCAAGTAGATATCTATACAGTCTGAAAAATTATATTTTGAATGTACGTATTTTAGCCACTGTCAGTGGTAATTATTATTTCTCATAATAATCAGGAATCATGTACTAAATAAGTTATTTTTTTACCTTACAAATTACACAAGAGTTCGTTCACAAATCGGGTCGAACTTACACCTCCTCCGAGCACAACCTCGACTTTAAAAGTGGTATAAATAAACCTAAGAATAAGAAATAGTTTGTTGGTCTGCGCATAAACACAAAGCCTATGCAAAAAAATCAAAGCGTTCAGAAAATATCATGCTCCACAATTTGAAACTTATTTGTTTTTGTGCATCGAAAGTAGCCTATTGTTTATCCAGCTTTTTCTATCCACTTCTGTTGTGTTTATTTTACGTCCCTTTTCTACTTCATGGTCTAATCGCGACTACGACGATGAAACGATGAATCGGACAAACATGATGATATATCTATGCCTTAATCAGAGTTCGAAGTTAGGACCTCTGGCTTCGTAGCGCTTAAACGGTGACAACTCCGACAGGAGTCTGCTGTTATTTAGCTATCTTATGTTGCCTAAATCGTTAAATGCAAGCATAGCATAGATAAACTATACGTTTTTCTGTGTGAACATAAGGTCCAGAAGGCACAGATGTGGTCACTTTTACGTGCATGGAAGGTTTCGACGTTCTGAGGTTGACTGGAAATTGTTGCAGTCGGCCATCAACCCCCGATTGCCCATTCACTGGGACACGAGAAAGGCACGTATAGCGCTCGAAACGCGTGTAAAGGATAGAGAGGCCCTTTTGAAGTGGCAGAGACCGAGTACACAACCGTGCGGAAAGACGGAGGTTTCCATCCCGTACCTACGCACAGAACACAAAATGCTCGGGATGAAATTTCCATTATAATTACATTATCTATTATTATCTACAACAAAGTTTAATAATTGTCTATGTAAGTTCAGAAATATGTGGTGGTTGCGCAACTTTGCTATCTAAGAAGCAGCAGCCGCCGCCGCTCAGAAGGAATGAACAGTACTCATTCAATAACAATAATAAAAAAAATATCAAATAATAGAAAGATTATATAGTGTGTATTCACAACGAAACGGCCATGCTCACGTCGGAATTCGAACCTGGAATCTTCGGTATCCAGATTGTGATTGGACCGTTTAACGCGTTCAGTTACAGGAGCAGCTACAAGGCAAAATGCAGTAACGGACAGGTGTTCTCGAGACTTGGAAGGATGAATTCTTTTCTAGATACCACGTACTATACACATTGAACATGATGTTAGCGGGTCGGTGGTTCTTTATGCTAATGTTTATTCAATATTTATTGTTAGGTTCCAGTTATCAGAAGGAGGGGAATCACCTTCCTGTGCTACCTGAATCCTCCTATGGGGGGAGGGAAGAGGCACAAAAACACTTTTCTCAGTTGAAACATTATCTTCTAATTCTCTTGAAACAATTAGGCACTTATACACTAATATTTCCAAATAGGCACTTATAGTTGAATTAGAGAATTATAGGCACTATAGAATTTACCCTGAAATCTAGTTCCGTACTGAAAGCATGAGAATCTGGTCACAGGAACAAAATAGGCATTTATGGCAATATCCGGGCGCTAATAACAACATTTACCCTGTCCATTGTACCAAACCATGAAGGCGGATAGGGGGCATAGAGTTTCTACAGCTACTTTCTATTTCAGATATTTATGCCCATAGAATTAATCACAATGGTTAAGATGAACTGATGAATTGGATGAACACAAATTTAATTATACAGCCAGCTCTGGCAGAGTGTTCGAACATGGAACTCGTGGCTTCAGCATGTCACATTAACGAAAGCTGGTACGGCATCTTATGCAAGGTTGTCGACGAAGAAAAAAAAAATCCTGCCACAGATATTCTGCGCCGTCTTTCTATTGGTATCTTCTTTCCTGGTCCTCCAATGCTTGCCTCCCATACTTGTCTTCTACTTAAGTGTTCAACTTCAAGGCTTAATATGCAGTGCTTTCCCATTTTGCCTATCCTTATTGTCTTCGTTTATTTTCAGATTTCTTGAAAGAGTAGCTACCGTTTATTAATTCCAAAAGAAGAAAGCGTTCTTTAAATACTTTTTCAAAATTTGTGGAGGGGATGAGAGAACTTCTTAAATATATGAAATTTGTCCTTCTCTTTTTCTTTTTTTTCATTTTAGCAAATTGAGTAACGTGTTATAGTACGGTAGCACGTATTAAGCAGCCGTCACTGGGTAAAAGTGTATTAACACATTTGATAAATGAATTTTACTTTATGATTCATTGATTGAGTTGGTGTTTTAAGTCCATTTATGCACAAGTAAGGCTAATCTGGACTGAACCTATCACTATGTGCCTCCACATTGAACCCGGGATCCCTTGATTACAAGTCGACGACGCTACAACTGCGCCATCGGGGAGACCCGAATGTTATTTTATGAAATAGAGGAATTATGCTTGCATTTCATAAAAGTCTCCCCGTGTTTTGTTAACTCTGATTAATAATAATAATGATGGAAAACTAACAACTATAACACAACACATATAAAAAACATGTTTATTGTGAAGAGAAGGAATCGCTGTAATCCCGGCAAGTCATAATTCCGGCGATAAGAACTAGCGCACGTTAAATGAAAACACAGCGCCGTTTCTCCATAATAGCCATTGTGCCTTCACGACGTGAAAACGACTTTTAGGAAATCGACATTGATAAATCTTCATGTGTGTCAACAAAAACGAATGAGCATACTTCGGAAGTGCAAAAAATAATGTACAAAGACCTAAAAAATGTTAACTTATTGAAAACATATGGTCGCATGTATTAATACGGTCACACCTCCATAAACTTAGAGCACCAGCCTCCACACAGCATGAGAATAATGATATAGATTTAAATTTGTTTAGTTTTAAAGCTATGTGCTCGCAAATAACTTTAAATTAAAAGAGCGTTCTATTTTTTTTTCAGAGAGCAATGGCTCCTAAAACAAAGAAGGCTAAACCCATGTCAGAGAAAGAATACTTGAAAAGTCAAGGATATGACTTAGGAAAGTCCATAGGGAGTGGGGAAAATGGAGACGTTCATGAAATTATCCGGACGGCAGATGGAACATCGTTTGCGGTCAAAATAATAAACTTGAAAGGTTCATCGGAAAGAAAGCAGGAATTGTTCGACAGGGAAGTAAATGCAATGAAAACGCTAGCACACAACAACCTAATAAAGCTGATAGAGGAATTGGTAAATGATGACGTTCATTATTTAGTAATGAATCGGTATGAGGAGTCCATGCAAGATATGATTAAAAAAAAAGAATATGATTTCCATCAAGTCAGTCTTATAAAGGACTTGTTCAAGTAAGTATATGGGATGCAATATATATATCGTAGAATTTTGAGCGAAAAATGCAGGCTCGACCAGGAGTCGAACCCGTGCCTCTGGCATACCGTACCATTTCCTCTACCACTGAGATACCGAGCAGGCCTAGCTTCGCCTGAATTTTCGCTGTCGCTGTTTTTCGCTCAAAATTCTACGAAGTTCAACTCGTGTGAGTGCCTAATTTAAAGAATAGGTCTATTACATCGTGCCCGAATATATATATATATATGGCATTTATTTACTATCGATTTATTTACATCATAACATACTTGCGAAGTTTACATTACGTTGTCCTTAGTACATCCATCCACCCACCCACACACACACCCACACACACACAGACACACATCATTCATTAGCCGTTCTTCAGCACTGTAACTATGGGTGTGTCCGATTTGGCCAACTCTCCGTTCCATTCTTTACCATTGCATTCCTGTGCTGTCCAAGTCATCCAAATATGCAATGCCGCCTTTCGGAACGGTTGTCACTTTACCCCAAGGTACATAGAGATTTGGTAAAGCCATCCGAAGATTGCCGATCTTGCACGAACGCGTGACGTCACCGGAGAAGCAGTGAGCTCGGCTGAAGCAGACGGCCCCTAGCATTTATATGGGAGATTCAGAGAGCGAAAGTATATTATTACTTTTAGGAGGGGGAAAATAATAATTGTCATCCTCCAAGATGGTATTGAGGCATCCTTTTAATGATTAGTAACATAATTGAAAACGCGTTACTTTTAAAAGGGGGCAAAGTACATGTATTTTGAAAATCCATATTCCTGAAACTTTCTGACCGATGCGCTACAAAGAAAGTTGCGTGTTCTCCTTTTATAATTTTATAATATAATTTTAACAAAAACGTGGCATGCTAAAGAAGAATTAAAGAGTTTAAAAAAATAATTGATTAATAGACTTAGTTTATTTTACTTCGCTTATCTGTCACATACGGCTAATCGCAAAGATGAGGATGCTTGATGATATGATGAAATTGAAGAAAGGAAAGTAGACCCATGTCCCGGCGGGGATTCGAACCTGGGGGCTTTTGGCATCGTAAAGCGTTGTGCTAACCACTTGGCCACGGAGGTCAGCATTACAAGGAAATAAACAGAAAATGGCATCTATGTTTTAATATGCGAGAAACATTTGCGAGGAGGTTATTGAAGTAACAAATAATTATTACAAAACGTTGTTATGAAAATTATTAATACATCTGAAGTATCGAGAGTTGACCTTGCAGTCTCTAAATGTACTTTTAGGGTTACGCAAAACCTTTACTCAAAATTGCTAGTGTAAATTTATAAGCTATTAAAATTTAAAACTTATTTCTGTTCGAAAAAATAAACTGCCAAGTCAAATTAATATTTCGTAGAAATACATATATTTTTCTTTCATAAGGCCAAGAGAGTATTTGGAGGAGACGGTGGCTTGGGAAGGCTATAGCCCCGGATCTCGATCTGCAAAGGGACTCCCAGTGGGAAAACATTGCTATGAAATAGTCGAGAAGAAGGGGCGAAATGATTTTTTTTAAATGAATCAAGAATACAAAGATATAAGTCGACATTTGACAAGCTTAGTCTAAAACTTACAATTGAAATCGTAAGTGTGTTTGTGGGGGGGGGGGGTGTCTACGTGAGGTAACATAGTGGAATATGATTCACAATACTAAAATTAAAATAAATATGTGGGAACAATATAAATCAAAATATGTTGTAGCTAGTGACGGCGCAATAGTAAATATGGAGGGGTAAATCATATTTTCCCGGGGCAATCATGTTTATTATTCAGTTACATACGACACAAAAATGCATATTTGGCTAAAAGAGCATTCACTCATTTATCTATTTTTGTCGTTTTACTGGGGGCAGATAAGAGAGAAAGAGAGAAATTGTCGAACGAGAATAGGGTGGCGTTCCTGCACCCCCCCCCCCTGTAGTGTGGTTACTGCCTATAGCTATGCTGGAGAAGAATCCACCAATTAATACGTTATTAAATAAAACAGATACTTTTAAAACTTTTAATCAAATTATTTGTGAACTATGATTTAAATTTAGAGAGAGCACATACCTGTTTTAATTTAATTTGGATGAGTTAACTTCTGAGGCCTGCAATTTCCGAGCCTTCTTCCGGTGTAACTGCACTGCCCTTTGAGTCCTAGCTGCTGCGTGCAGGTGGCGGAACGAGCAGAATACTAATTAAAACAAATATGTGACAAATATATATATATATATATATATATATATATATATATATATATATATATAAAAAACAACGTGTTGAAGCTATTGACGGCGCCAAAGAAAAGACAGAAGAAAAACGTGGAGAGTGCAGTGATATTTTACGGGAAGCAGTCACGTTTATTACACCCTTACATTTACATACAATATTAAAAAGTTCTGCTTTTAGATCTCGCACAATGCCTTTTTCACAAAAATGGGCAATCCCGCATTTTTTATATCAATCAAGCTGTGATATTTAAGATTTCTTCCGTTAGTTTTCTGATAATAGTTTTCACAGCTTTCCATAGCGTTTAGGCATGATTTCAGTTGACAAGAACAAAATAATCTTATTTCAAAACATAGAGCAAAACGAAATCCAACGCGCGTAAGTTAAAACTCCCTTACATTGGGAGCCTGGAGAGAACAAAACAGGGGTTCCTTCGAAACACGATTTCTTGAAAACCATTTTACACATTTGAATCAACTTTGTGATAAATTGATTAGAAAGGATGAATCTTAACAGTAAAAGTTGTAACTTTTCCCCATGTACTATATTTTAGAAGATATTCGTTGTCAAATATCTCAATATTTGCATAAGGAACCAGCCTTTTCCGTGCCGAGTGTTTCGACGATGACGTAATGCATCCACTGACAACTGCGCATAGGATCTGCGCCGCCGAACGAGCACCCCCTGACTTTACCCACCAGGTGTCAGTTCGGACGTCACCTACAGCGCTCTGGGGCTCTCGCGCACAGTACGGAAGCCACATTAAAAATGTTTTTTTTATTTTTTTTTTATTTTACAATAATTCGGTACAGTGTTATCGATAAAATGCCCAAGTGACATTAAGTTTTACATCGTCTGTTCAGTAAACGTTGCCTTGACAAAGCGAGAGTTGCAATATGGCAGCCAAGTGTAGGAGTTGAGGCGTGCATCCCCCTTCCAACTCTACCTATGCCGCAGATTCGGACAATATCGATAGACGGATTCCGCAGGTGGAACGCTGTGCTAAGGCGATAGCAGCTGCCGATTCGGGCGCGGCTATGTAAACTCACGTTAGCCCTGACATGAATTGAAGCAAGCGTTCCATGCAATCTTCAGAGCAGGGATGCCAACTACGAAAACGAAATCATTGCCAAGCAATTTAATTGCGGCCAATTTTCAACACGGTCGCAAATTTCCTTTTGCTGCATCAATTTTCAATATGGGAGCCACCAACTGCGATTGGAGGTTGGCTATTTCTGCTTGTATGGTGGTGCTGGAATCAGGGCGCGAAATCATTCAAGACTGGTAGGGGCGAGAAAGATATTAATCTACATACACATGCGCGCGCAGATATACTATATATATATATATATATATATATGACAAAAATAAATATCTGAATATTTAAAAATACATTATTATGAAATAAATAAGAACTAATATGTTACTTTTGTGTGGTACAAGGAGTATCAGAAATAATTCAGGAGCTACAAAAATTTATTGCAAGAAAACTATTGAACTTTCGTTAATGAAACCAGTCCAGAACGAACGAAGAAACAAGAAAGCAAACAGTTTGTGCCTGAATGTTTTGTTAAGCGGAGAGTTCACATTCCTACCTAAGGGAGCGTGCGTATCATCGCAGCGATAGACACTATCGACAGGCCCATGCTGATGCAAGTGTGGCAAGAACTACACTATCGCGTCGATGTGCGCCGTGTCACCCATGGTGCATACATTGAACATTTGTAGGTTCAAAAAACAAGAAAAATCTCGATCGTTCTGAACTGGTTTCGTTAATGTAAGTTCAATAATTTACTTGCAATAAATTTTTGTAACTCGTCATTTTTTTCTGAAACACCCAGTATATCGGATATTTATAAAGTAGAGAACTAATTTCTTTACTAACTGGTTAAAGATATAAATAAATTGCAAAATTGTTGAAATAGTTTTATTATGTAATAGTTGAAATGAAGCAATTACATTTCATACTTATATTTGTGTTGCATCCTTGTTTTACTTTTATTGTGCATAGCTTATATTGCTATTGGTGTAAATCTGTTAATAATCGCCAATAATTTCAACATGCAAAGAATCATGAAAACCCTCGGGGAATTTTGTAGGAATGGCTAATGTATTGAATACATAAAATGTTTTGTCTACATTTTCATCGATTTTGACATTTTGTGCCATATGCTATTCAAATGAATGAACAAGCCATGCAACGTACTATTACTTTACCGTAAGGTAGTTAAGACTAAGAGATATTCTGACTCAGATGAAGGTGCCACCGCCTGTTTATCAATTGTCTATATTTTTTTTAAACCAAATAGGTTCGTTGGCATGGTGTTGTTATTTATGTTTGCAAAATTACACAGCGAACTCACTCTCTCAAAGGAAGATGGAGATTAGGGAGGGACGCTATGGAGATTAGAAGCCGGAAGGGCGGAAGAGGACGTTACAGAAAAGAGGACGTTACAGAAAAGGATATTGTGGAAATTTTAAAAAGGGATCAGAAGGAAAAAACATTTCATCGGAAGGTTTACAGTTTGTTCATTAAATTACTAATGAAGAAAGAATGCATTGCATGTATTGCAAGAATATGGTTGGATAAATAATCTCTTTCATATTTTTTCTGATACCAGTCTGTCCCCCATTGTTTTTGTTATTCCTATCAGTAAAAGTAAAAAAAAAGTAAAGTGTTCCCCTGTGCTTAGCACCACGCCATGAAGGCGTATAGGGGGTGTGGGAGTAACGCCCCACACTTTCTTGATCCGGTCGTGAGTGAGGGTGATGTGATCAGCACCACGCCCCTGACCGCCTTTACCCCCCAGGTTTCCCCAGGTACCCATGTTATTCGACGCTGGGTGGACGCCGGGGCCGCTTCCAACGTTAGAAAAGTTCCCGGATTTGAACCGGCCGGGGATCGAACCCGGGACCTTTAGCATGGTAGTCAGACGCGTTATCGACTGAGCCACCGCGGCCACACCTATCAGATCATCAGGATTCTCAATCCTTCTTCCCATAATTTAAAAAATGTAATCCTTCATGATCATTTGGCAACTACTGTGAATACTGGCGAACTTTAAGCAAAATTATATTATTTTTAATGTCATCATCTTCATACAACACAATTTTTTAAAAAAATTATATGCAGTTCCCGATAAAGTTCTATTATGGAATATAATACGTAATGAGAACGACTTTCTGGTGCGCAAGCGCGCTGATGTCGCCCAATGTGATCTATAACCGTTGTGTTACACTTGGTGTACAATTTTGTTGCTGGCATGACGTGCCGTGCGTTGCACTTGGTGCAAAGTTTATGATTTGATTGGAAATTAATTTGTTGGGAGGGTGTATGTATTTATATATCCATCCTCGCACAATCTCAGCAAGATCCGAAACAGACGGACAATCTGCTTCTAACACCCCTCTCCATCTTTAACGGGATAATTCATATTGAAGAAACTCGAGTGATCTGCATGTGTCTCGCGTGAACTAGCAAAACAAGAAATTTTCCATTATTATGAGGACGCTTCAACTCGCGAGACGTGCCAGCATATATTTTTTTCTCTCTCTTTCTCTTTCTATGCGCTCGCATTCTTCCTTTTGCTATTAACAAAATGCACACGCAAAAGAAAGAGAGGGAATGATGGGTGCAACTATCAAATAAAAAATATGTGTTAAATAGATTATAACACCATTAAGCCTTGTTTCCATGATTATGAAAAAATATAAATATGCTGACCAAGGCAGTAATTTATTTTATTAAAAACATAAACTAAACGTAACGTTTCAACCTTCTAGCAAGGTCTTCATCAGACTCTGTATCAAGTACAAAAGTAACAAGATACCAAAAACAGGGCATTATATATACACAAAACATTACTCCCTCCAGACTATTAGAAAGTTGTTTTGGAACTTTCTAGCAGCTGGCTTTCACTAGTGAACTGTACTTTCACCTAAAAGGCTAAAAATATATATACTTCCATATACTTGTAGAATGTGGATTGGGCTTTATATCTCACGCTCTTTTTCCTTCATTTTCTTCCTTCTCCTCTCCTCTTTCTCTCTTGTCCTTTCCACTCTTTCTAACACTTTCTTCCATTGTTTGTTTAACTTCAGTCCGCCATTCCAGTTCATTGTGTCTTCTTCACCTTTCTTCTTTATTTCCTTGGCTTCCTTCCATTTTCTCACTAGCATTCTCTTCTCCCTTCCTATCTGTTTAACCTCATCCCACAGGACATGACATAGAGTATATGGAAGTATATATATTTTTAGCCTTTTAGGTGAAAGTACAGTTCACTAGTGAAAGCCACCTGCTAGAAAGTTCCAAAACAACTTTCTAATAGTCTGGAGGGAGTAATGTTTTGTGTATATATAATGCCCTGTTTTTGGTATCTTGTTACTTTTGTACTTGATACAGAGTCTGATGAAGACCTTGCTAGAAGGTTGAAACGTTACGTTTAGTTTATGTTTTTAATAAAATAAATTACTGCCTTGGTCAGCATATTTATATTTTTTCGTTAAATAGATAAATAAAAACAAGCCAAATGTAACGAAAAATTCAAAATTAAGTAAAAGCAGCTAGAAACAAGTTGTTTACAGGTAATACTATATTGCTAATATTTTAATGAAGGTAATAATTTTGTGATACGATAAATAGTGAGTTAAGTTAGCTCAAAATCGACTCCCTCCTTCCCTCTGCTCGTAGGAAGAAATGGTCTAAAACAGGCAGAAACAGCTTGTTTGCAGGCAACCTTTGCTAAATTTGAGATAAAAACGTACCTTTGTTACCCCCACACCCCCTATACGCCTTCGTGGCGTGGTGCTATGCACAGGGGAGCACTTTACTTTTTTTTTTGTTTTTACATTTATTGGCTCAGAATCAGTGGCGGCGATTGGGTCCAAAACTGAGGGAGAAGGTGCCAAAACTAGGGGGGCAAAGACAGTATATTTCCTTGTAGATAATATTTAGCATAGTGCGGGGGCAAAAATGGCTAAAAGTGGGGGGGCACCTCGCCCCCTAATCGCCCCCACTTCTCAGAATACTAGTGTGTCATCATAAACAGGTAGTGAGTGTGATTGGGATTAGGAGAGAGCATCGAGACCATGCCGACAGTCCAAGCTCCAGGTTGCTGAGGTTGTATAAGAGAGGTCAGCGATTGCACCATCCATTTTGGTATCCAGATAACAGATGATGTGTATAGTCAGGATTGGTAGAGGGCATCGAAACCACGCTGACAGTGCAAGTCCCGGCTCGCTGCACTTTCAATATCCATTCTGGCTTCCGGTACCGAGAATGGGTTTCCAGTCACTTCGCCGAAAATTAACCAACAAATTAGAATCTTGCCAAAAAATAGCCCTAAAAATGTAATCTTGCTAGAAGAATTAAGCAAAAAAAATTAGAACTTTGCCAGAAGATGAGTTAAAACCGGCTATATCACACTACTAAGTATGTAAAATTTAATACAAATTTGCTATACATTTAAATTTCTTTTTTTTGCCCTTCTAGTGTAAAAATCTCATTACTTTCAGAAAAATTCTCCTCGGAGTCCAAGACATGCATGCACATACATGGTCACATCGTGACATCAAAGTCGACAATATCCTTGTCAACCAGAAAGGCAAGGATCTTGTCGTTAGCGACTTTGGTTACAGCAAACATTATGAAAATGACGAGGACCAAAATACTGCAGAACCATTCAGAGGAGGGACAAGATCTTACAGGTCACCGCTGCAACACCAGGTAAATATACTTTGTATGTGTGGTCTTATAGATTAGCGTAGAGTGCTTACAACATCACTTTACGGATGGAAATTCTCATTAGCCTATTTGAGTCTCAAATGCAAGTCCTCCTGGATAATTTAACAATGCCCTTAGTTCTAATGATATAACATTACTTAAAATATTCATTACCTCCCAATTTGGCGATAGACAATTTGTCCACTGTTATCTTTGCCGCACGAACGATAATGAACCACTGGCATGGCACCATACCTCCGGAAGTTGCAATGGAGAGCTCATGGTTACTGCTTGTGCGAAGAAGGGGGAGGGGGGGGGGTTCAGGAACAAGATAAAGTACAGATAAATATCGCAAGTGTAAACACAGATAATGTATTGGGGCAGAGGTTCATCCATAATTATCCATCTGGGTGCTGCAAGTTCATATTTAGAGGGATGTAAGTGTAAATTCAGAGTCAAATGACCATAAATTCGGCTTTGTGAAAAATTGATATTGCTAATCTAATCTAATTCCAAAGATGGTTGACAGGTCGTTAGCGCGAGAACAGAGATGACATTTTTTTTTCTGAAGAATTCATTCCGGTTGTGTGATTAAACACTGGATGACTATGTATATACGCAATTTAACTAACACTGGATTACATTGGAATGCAGTCGATCACCGTGTAGCCATGCTGTTCTCTCGTTCAGTACGGATATTTCCCGATACGTACCACGCCCTGAACAGTCTCCGAAGAAGAGAGAGTGCACAGTCCTGCCATCTGGTGGCGACAAGTTAAATGAATACTTCAAATATACAAATTCTCACACATTGATAACACAAATAATAAAACATACACTAATCTATCCCAAACACCGGAACGGCGGAATATGGTGAATTTTCCGCGTAAACACTTCTTTTGATTTCCGTTTTCGCGATAGACAGTTTCCATTTAATCCACGGAATTTTGCATCTTTTCCAGTCTATAGTCACGAGATCAGGAAATATTTCCCTTAAATAAAGGGTCCGCTGTTGTACACCCAACTGCAAAAGAAATAATAGGTGAATTGTCCACCAGCGTTTTCATTTAGTCCGTTTTCCACAATGTGACCATGAATTGAAATAGAAACGTCAAACTGAGCTGAAGACATGTGTTTTGAATCAGCAGAACTCCATTACTTAAAACAACATGGGGTGTGTAAAAAAAATAATGATGGACAATTTGCCTACTATTATTTTTACCGTTGACTGTACACACAAGCTGGCGTGAATCGAGTGGAAAAGCCTGTAATCGTGGGCTTAGCAGAAAGTACTTGAAAGTTACATTTTCCTCGTGAATCGAGTGGACAAATCTAAATCACATATTAAGATTTTTCATCATATTGAAAACCTGCCACGATATATATTTTTGCCTTTCGGCTCGATCCACGTCTGATAGTACCATGTAACCGCTTACGCAGGTTTCACTGTTCTATAACGAGTAATTACGTTTTTTTTATATATACATAATTATTATTTTCAGCATAAGGACTCAATAAGTCCCAAAAACGACTCTTATGCCTGTGGCATTGTGTTATACATGATGCTAAATGGCAACTTGCCATTCGACCAATCCAAAAGATCAAAATCGATAGTCCAGGATCAAGAAAAACTGAACCTGAAGTGGGAAAAGGAACAGCCTGAAGACGTCAAACAGTTCGTAATGTAAATATCAATGAAGCGATTATTAGATTATACTACTAGATTAAGGATTTCACTGAACAGTAGTTTTCTGGTCGAATCTAAGATGCCATCGAATGTAAGGCGCACCTTGATTCAGCTTTTAAGGGGAAAAAAATACTTCCAATTTAAGTCGCACAGCTGTACATAATACTTTAATAGACCAATACCGTAGTATTACGTTTACATTGTTGTTACCAGCAGCGGCGATTGTGTTCCAAAACTGGGTGGCAAGTAAAGTTTACTTCTCTTGGTAGACAAGGCTTAGCATTAAGAGACAACAATTCGCCGCCACTAGTTGTTACATTTGTCCTTAACAATAATACCATTGTCATTGCAATTCGCCATATAAAAAAATAACAACGCATGCATTTTAATGTATCTTCTTCATTGTAACTATGTATCTGGTGTAGGGAAGACGTCAGACTCGTTTTTACTTAGATCTTCCCCCAGGTTGTCCCATTTTCCATCGAAAGCATTCATTAGGCAGCACTTTTTGAAAGATTTGGACAGTATTCTCTCAGGGATTTCTTACCAGACATCGGAAATCACTGAGCAAGGGTCGAGGCCGACCGTGTCTTCAAGTTCGCCGTAAATTTTGAAGGAAGGGATTTTTCCTCCCCTAGGAAATTTCAGGAGTCCGAGGCCAAAATGCACCTATATCAATTTTTTTATGAAGTAGAAACTTATTAAAAAAGGTATATGGTAAGAGATACATAGAGAAAGCACCTGTACAGGGTGTTTCCGTGACCTTGATTCAAACGTGCAAGGTGGATGGAGTACAGAAGTACCAATATGATTTAAGGAACCCCGGTCCGGAAACACGTCATTAAAAACTTACGTCAGAACTAGTTGGGGCTGCCTATGACAGTGGAATAAGGCAACTGAATGATGTGACTTCTAGATTTCATACGGACATCCATCCCCTTCTGGCAAGAATCCTTGCTGCCTGCCTGCGATATGGTCAGAATGACTCCAGGGATGGCAGAATGCATTGGCGTAACTTAGGGCCTAACCGGGGGGGATCGAACTTTGGACTTAACTTTGGAGGGGCAGAATGAAACATGGGACTTAACGTTTTGGGGCAGAATCAAGCTTGAGACTTAACTTTCGGGGCTAGAATCAAACTTGGAACTTAACTTTCGAGAGCAGAATCCAACTTCGGTCTTAATTTTCGGGGGCAGAATCAAACTTGGGTCTTAATTTTCTGGGGCAGAATCAAACTTGGGACTTAACTTGGGGCAGAATCAAACTTGAGATTTAACTTTTGGGGACAGAATCAAACTTGGATCTTAACTTTTGGGGGCAAAATCAAATTTGGGACAAACTTTTGGGGGCAGAATCAAACTTAGGACTTAACTTACGAGGGGAGAATCAAACATCGGACCTCGGGAGGCAGAATGGACAAGTTTTCCATCCACAAAAGTCCAGAACTATTTTGCTAAATAACATACATTTGAGCAATCATAAAAAAAATACTCATTAATACATTGCCATTCCTGTCCCAGGAGGTTAACAAAACTAACTTTAATTAACAAATTTAGTAACTTCAAAATTTGGAGGGGTAAGTGCTACCTCCCCTTGCCGCCGCCAAGTTACACCTATGTTAGAGCGGATGCAACTCTGTTGTGCCTGCATCAGAGCCGGGGGCCGCCATTTTGAACAACTACTGTAAGGTTTTTATCGCGATATGCAGCAGGTCAACATTGCTACTATGTTGAGCGATCCTGGAGGCACCCAATGAGTTGAAATTATACAGGGTGTCCACAAATTATCTTTACAACTACAAATGTAAATAACTAAATAATGGGACGAGGCATCTCAGTTCTGTTTCCTTCATTTAAAAGAAAACTCTCAAAAGTTTATTTTTACCACCTCGATGCATCTCTATGTGTGACCCCCTCGTTGCCCGTAGGATATCAAGGTGATACTCGATTTCCTGCCATTTCCGCTCTAGTACCTCCTCAGTAAGTGTTGCGATGGCTGCAGTAGTCCTTTGTCGTAAGACTTGAATATTGGGAAATATTGGGAACTGGCGTTCGGTACATAATATCCTTAACATAACCCCATAAAAAGAAATCCAAAGGGGTTATGTCGAGTGCTCATAGTGGCCTAGTAACTGGGCCATTCCTCCTAATCCATCGACCATAAAAATGTTCATCTAAGGTCGATTTCTCGAACCTCGTGAGGCTTTTCAGACCCCCAAATTCGACAGTTATGCCTATTCAATAATTTATGAGAAAAGGAAGCACACTGTGCCTTCTCCTGTGGAGTAGTCATTTTGTGGAAATGTGACCTCACATCTTCCCCACTTACTCAATGTACCTGAAAAAACAGTAAACAAAACTTTGAGAGTTTCTCTTTTACATGAAGGCAACAGAACTGAGATACATCGTTCCGTTATTTAGATTTGAAGTTGTAACGATAATTTGTGGACACCCTGTATTTCGCGTCAGTTCCAAAAATTTCCCAAAGGAAGAAAAATTCACTCTCTTGAAAATATTCCGCAAAACGGGAGGTGAGATACTTTTTTTCTGGGGCATTCGACAAAACGGGAGTAAATTGAGGCCGACGCCCTTTGAATCTTTCCTGCTCCTCTGAAGCTTTTTATACTGCTTATGCGCCTTCTTTGGATTGATTGTTAATGGATACAGATGCATTGTTCAGAAGACAATTATAGATTTATATGGATCCAAGGCGCATCTAAATACATAACATCCAAATTCCGAAAAAAAGTGCAACTTAAATTGGACCTACGGTAGTTATAAAATCGTACATAACTGTATAATAGTCAATAGCTTTCACTTAGGTTAGTTTCACTAACCACATAACATCTCGAAGTTCAATGGCCTATGGTATACTTGGATCGCTCTACAAATCGTCGCACTCAGTGGTGCAGGAACGGGGGGGGGGGGTACAGGTGTACATTGTACCCCCCTAAATTTTTGAAGGGGGTACTGTACCCCCTAAATCCGTAAATCGAGTTGTACCCCCCTTGGTAATTTGACAGCAGACGCAAGGTGCTACTGTTAAAATAACCCATTTTTAGTTCGCCCAACAAAAAAGTGTATATTGTTTATAACTTATAAACATTATCTTCCTTACCACAGAAATTCAAACCATTCTACTACATTGTGGTTGCTACTAGTTAGTTCATTGACCTAAGTTCTTGGAACTTTCTTTAAGGAGATGAAAATTGTTTAAAATGTGTGTGGAACGATGGAATCAGATTTGCTCTCAGAAAATCAGGCTGCAGACGAATGCTCCTTTGCGTAAAGGGTGGGGGGTACACTTTTCTAAAGAAATGGTCACGTCGATTCGAAGATAAGATACAAATCTTCATCAGAAGAATATATGATTGTTCCCATTTCCTTTGGAATATTTAAAATGGAATTTTCCAAAACGAAATAATTACACGAACGAGATGAGACACGACAGACCATCTCGGGGGCAGTGGTAGCGTCGTCGCCTTGTAATCAAGGGGTCCCGGGTTCGACACCCGGCGGAGGCACAAGTGCTTCGGATCTCACTTTAAACTGTAGGTCCAGTCCCGATTAGCCTTAATGTGCATAAAGTATACTTTAAACACCAACTCAACTCAACAACAACCCAACTCGATGGTATGTACTCCTGTACCTCACCCATATTTTTCATAACTTTGTAAGAGGATGTTCGGAAACCTATACTTAAATATAAGATATTTATTTTTGAAAACAGAGTCCCGATTATCCTATCTGAGCATGAAGTGAATCTAGAACAAGTTTTAACAACTTCAGAGTGGAAACCGAAACAATAATAAAGACAAACAAGAACGAGAAGGACCTCACCACACAGGAAACGAGTTGAGGCTGTGACAATTCTCGACTCATCGCAAAACCATATCATTCCTAGGTGAAATGACACTTTCCCTAAACATTTAAATAGAGTGCAATTTGCGATTTTATCAGAGGGGGGGTAGTTTTACCTATGTATTACGTATACTTATAATTGGACATTAATTGCTTAGAATCTAATTTTGATATCGAATGCAACACAAACACAATGTCATTTTAAGTTAAACCCTAAAGTCAAACTGCATGGAAATTAAATTAGTCCGATGAATGAACGAGATAGTAGGTGAGACTCACTGCGGGTTCTATTGGTAGATTTTGGATTGGATTCACAAGGCCTTTGAGTGATGTTTGATTAATTTATTTGGTTTATTTTACTTCACTTTTCTGCCACTTTTGGCTAATCGCGAAGATGAGGATGAGTGAGGATATTATTAAATTGATGGACACTCACAAATAACACCCATGCCCAGGACAGGAAGGCCGGGATTCGAACCTGGGACCTCTGGCGTCATAGCGAACGATGCTAACCCCTCCGCCACGGAGGCCAGCGAGGTGGGAATGTGTTTTGGATTTTCTTTGTAGATGCGAAAATCTTGAACTGTGACGCACACACGCTTTTGCTTATATTAAAGTTTACCTTTTCACATAAACGAGAAATTGACATGTCATCCAAAAACACACGCATGCACCTGCATTTAATACCATTACATACGAAAAGAAACCTTGGCCGGCTCTTCATATTGTCCACCAACGATTGAAAAGGAAAAAAAAAACCTTTTGAACGTATGGCTTTCCTTGCTTCCTCTGAGATCTGAAGGATTTCGGTTTTGTATATGTATTGATAGTACTTTCATTGCTTGAAGAGTGTCATTAGCTACAGCTAATAATATAACAAATAAATGCTTTATCAAGTGTTTCACAAATATTTCAAAGTTAGACTTCTTACGAGTTGATCGGGAACCATCTCAACTCAGTTTTTCTTTTCTTTTTTAATACAACGCCCTAAAAGTCTGAGAAAATACCAAATACATGGCTTCTAAAAGGCATTGGATGTGGTACACATCTGCCATAAATTGTTTAAAGTTATTTTTATGTGCAGCTATGGGACCTTAAAATTAGAATGAACTGAACTGAAGTGAAACTCTATAAATATGATATATTCAATAATGTGGTTTCTGTATCCAGTGGGTGAGAGGTGATTATTCCTGGTTGGGGTGGCTCAAGATCCTCCTCACTCCCTTTAATCTCAACCTGCATTAAATGAATAGATATGTCTAGGTTCGCAATTTTCACATTTCGAGGGCCTCCCCGATGGCGCCTTGTAATCAAGGGGTCCCGAGGTCGATACCCGGTGGAGGCACATAGTGGTTCGGATCCCACTTTAAATTGTAGGCCAGTCCAGATTAGCCTTACTGTGTATAAAAGTGGACTTAAAACACCAAATCAATCAATTTCACATTTCGAACTCCTGATCTTCCGTTCCGTTAAATTCAAATAAGCTCGGAACGAGGTCCACAGTTTTATATGTTTCAGAATTGTTATCTGGTTTTAAAATTTGTTCTTTTTTTTTTTTTTAAAAAAAAACATGAATTCTAAAAAACAGAAAAATATTTATGCAAATTTTGCATTAAACAACAGGACATTCGTGTATGCTGTTCTAAAATAAAATATTTATCATGGCTTCACATTATATCTAGGTACCAAGGTCGTATTTAGGGAGGTCCAGGGAGTCCGGACCCCCCCTGAAAGACTTACCAAGTAGTAATGGTAAATAATCACAATATAATTGTTTAGCATTTGTTATATAATTGATGGTTATTTCCGCTGAACTTATTTGGCTCATACGGCTTTGAGGGTTCTAAAGATTTATGCACGCTACTAATGATAATATCCGTAAAATATTAATAAGGAACTTCACTTTTCGCTAATTTGATCAAACTCTTATTTTGTTATTCAATAAATATTCAATTCCTTTTCTATTCGACATTAAATTCCTTGCCAGGGCAGTTGTTTTTATGCAAATCTTGGCGATCTTAACTACACGTAAGCTAGATAATGAATACGTGCTGCTATATCTCTATTCTTTTTACCTGTTCATGTAATAATAACAATACAATATTAATTAATTTACATATTAATTAATATTTTAATTTAATTAAATATAATTATTTAAATTCTTATTATAATTATTATTGTGACACTTGGTTGGAACCCCGAAATATATGTCTAGATATGTGCCTGCTAGTGTGTATATATATATATATATATATATACAGGGAGGTTATTTCAGTCGTTCACCGTCAGACCGTCGGCCGTCGAGCGCCTCCTTCATGCAACAGTTCCCGGCAAATTGACTTACAGGAAGTCCGTAACAGAAACCGCTTGCTTTGTAATGTTTCCACTTTTCACAATTACAGTTACAATTACAATTGAAATAAGCACGTACCTTGTCGCAAGGATGCTGGAAAAGGTGTATTCCCAAATACAAATATTCCTGGCACCTTATTTCTGACATCTAATCTTGGATTAGACATCGCTATTTTATCCTCAGTTTGACAGAAATGGAAGAGAGCATCCCGGCAAATAAAGCAAACCGAAAGCGTAAAATGATATTTAAAAGTAATAATAATGATGATCACTAACCTCCTGTGTTATAAGAGATGTTTCAACAGCAATACAACACGTTTCTTAGGTTCAAGAGATCCTGTCTCTCGTAATTGCCTGACCACTTTTCTGCAAGAATTCGTTTTCACGTAATTATCGTACATAAAAACTCTTTGTTCAAGACTATATTTGTTTAGCGGCATAACTAATGAATGAATAACAATTAACACACAATAAAGCACTAGCACTGAATAAATGAATAAAACAGTATAAAAAACACGCGTACTGATAAACGCAAACAGAAGTGTGCATGAGGGTACGGTACACTCACTACGTCTGGTAGCCGACAGTGTTGCTAACCATTTTTCGGCAATGTCCCTACAACTGACCAAATGTCCCTACGCCAAGTAAAGCGACTAAAAAAAAACCACCTCATGAGCATGCAAAACAGAAGATAAAATATACACATTTACTTAACAAATCTTTCTGCTCGGTGCTTCCACAATTAATGAAGGAGCGAATTTACAATACAGGACCCCTCCCTGATTTTTGTAATATTTCGCATACTCACTAATTGAGGCCTCCTAATCACGAATTTGAAGTTAAAATTTGGGGGTCACGTGTAGAAATTGCAAAATAAGTGAAATTGAGTGGTCCGCGATCGGCACGATTGCTCATTGTTTACTGGAAGATTTTGTGTTTCCAATACTTAAAAACTAAATATACATTCCTGATATTACTACGACCCCAAATTTTAACTATGTTTGCCTATCCTATCCTAACCTAACCTTACCTGAATGGTTCGTGGGGCTATTCGTCAAACGTTTGTGGGGCTACCTGTGCATGGTTTTTCGACCCCAAATTTTTAACTATGTTTGCCTTGCCTAACCTAACTTAACCTAAACTTACCGAGAATGGTCAGTGGGGCTATACGTGAATAGTTTTGGGTTAATTGTGATTACGAACCGATAAAAAAAATCTTATTTTCGTAGCACTTTAACGGCAAACGTTCATCATCGAAGATGCCATTTTCGTATTCTGAACTTTTACGATCGATGCACTATTACCAAACTTACCTGTAATCAAATCAGTCCACACTCCACATGTTCTTCTACATCGTGATTGTCGCTGTCACATGTAAGCACCTTCTTTCGGCAATATACCGAAATCCATAAGTTTATTAATTAGCCCACGGCCATCCTCCTGCACACTCCACCTAACAATCTGTACAACATTAACAACATTTTTACTGTTCTCTTCCGCCATTCTTACACGATCCATGCTCTCCAAGTATGAAATCAACAGTGTGGCAACGCTGTAGACATCGTAACTAATTGCGAACGTCGTCAATTGTTCATATCAACAAATATGGCTACCATACTTGTATACTGAGAATCATTGCGAGAATGAAAAAGCTTATTTTACAACTTATACACGTTAATGACCCAATTTTTTTTACCTCACCCCAACATGTTAACTTGAGATAAATCATCACGACTAATTATTTCGTGAGTATAAGACGTAGCATAGAAATTACAGAATGGTCCGGTATTGTAAATTCTTGCCTTAATGAATAATAAGAGTGTGCGGGACAGAATTTTTTGGGTCGGGACGAAAAAATTTGCTTTTCACTTAAAGTGATTGTTTTGGCATTTCTAGAATAAAAACTTACAATTTCCGATAAGTTACAGAAACTTACAATGCAGAAAACGTCGAAAATTAACGACTTCTTAAAGTGACCATTCGGTAGCTATTTCCCGACTGTTTGGGATCCCGAAAAGTCGGGAAGTCATTTCCCGAAGTCGGTATCGGGACGGGAATTTTTTTTCCCGATCCCGGTCCTGACTTTTCGGGATCCCGCACACCCCTAATGAATAACGTTGAGTCGTTTACTGTTGATTATGTTATTTGAAGTCATACATGCTGCTGCTGCCAAGAGAGTGATGTTGGTTGGTGATGCTGTATTTCCTTCAGTCTTAAACAATTCTGGTCCCATTTTATTTATCTTTTTATTTGTTTTTGTATCACTTAACATTGAAAATATTCTTTCCGTTTCCGCGTTAGAATGTGGCAATGTTAGCACTATTTTCGCGAGAGTGAAAATGTTTTCAAAAAATAACTTGCCTTGAAAGTTCTTGGTAACCGATAACATGTTTCAAAATTCTGATGGAGATTTGTTGGTTAGTTCTTTTTTCTCCTCCTCGCTAAAGTATCCAGATAAACTAATCCATTCATTCCAAACCGAGCACGAAGAAAGTGCAACTGACTGGCGAGTAAGCTTTGCACAATAAAATGTTGTTTTCCAAGATTGAAAAAAGTCCCTACGTTTTCCCTTATTTGGTAAAATCTGTCCCTACGCGGGCGAAATATAGTGAAAGTCCCTATGCGTAGGGACATGTCCCTACGGTTGGCATCACTGGCGACAGGTGTCGCGTTTGTTCAGTATGAAGCGCCTTCTCGCGGCTGACAACTCCCCCGACCCCCGATAAGCTGCCGGCGCTGTCGCGACAACTGAGGATAAAGTAGCGATGTCTAATCTAGGATTAGATGTCAGAAATAAGGTGCCAGAAATATTTGTATTTGGGAGGACACCTTTTCCAGCATCCTTGCGACAAGGTACGTGCTTATTTCAATTGTAATTGTAACTGTAATTGTGAAAAGTGGAAACATTACAAAGCAAGCGGTTTCTGTTACGGACTTCCTATAAGTCAATTTGCCGGGAACTGTTGCATGAAGGAGGCGCTCGACGGCCGACGGTCTGACGGTGAACGACTGAAATAACCTCCCTGTATATATATATATATATATATATGTGGGAGGCTGAATTTTGACACCCCCAAATTAAAAACATTCCTGCGCCACTGGTCGCACTTACTTTCAATTGTGTCTTACGCAATCTCTCGTACTTCCCATCTTCGATTACTGTGACGTGGTTAATGGCATTAATGTAACAAAGGAAAAATGTGCTAAAATTGTACAAAAAGTACAGAATTCTTGCATAAGTTTTGACTTAGTTTGAAACGAAGGGATCACATACTGCCTTACTTGAATTAGCTTCAAAGGTTGAATATGGAACGTCGCAGAAAACTACATCTTGCCTGCACAATATTTAAAATCCGGCCCAAAAAAAAAACACCACCGACATACTTATGCAACAGATTCCAATTTGGACACGAAATATACAACTGCAAGACTCGACACTCTATGAAACTTCATCTGGACAAATTTTCAAAACCTATATTCCTGTCATCTTTCAAAGACACTTCTGCATATTGTTTGAATGTGCTACCACCAGATGCTACCTCCTGTGCGACATACAAGTACAACAGCTTTAAAAGGGCAGTAACAAAAGTTCTTCTTGGAAATTTACTTTAACTGAATTTTTTCTTCCTATTAGTATTTTGAAATAAATATTCACGTGACTTCGCGAAGCGGCAAGAAACTGTTCTTTAAAATTAGGAATGTAGTAAATCGGCATTTTCAAGTCTTGCAATTTAAACCACTAGATTTTCACAGGGAAATATGAGTCGTCATCAGTTTCAGTCATTCATTGCTGATGCAAGAGCTTTAAAACTCTAAACAATTTTCACTTAACTTATTTTATTTGGTACATATTATGCACAAATTAGTACATTATTTTCGTCTAAGTATCTCCGAGTATTACCAACTTAAATTTTTACTCCATAAAACAAGTTTTTAAACCCTCATATTTGGGGTTACATCTCATCACTTACCGGTACGAGGATGAAGACCTGTCCTGTTCTCTGTACCTGTCCCATCATCAATTTCATCTAAAAAGAATTCATTCTCATCGTTGCGATTAGCCCAAACTGAAAGAATAGCACTTTCTTCTCCTCTTTTCTTTTGTGTCGACACCAACGCCTTGTGTTAAGTTGGGTTGCCTAGTATCAAATGTTGTTGTAATTACATTTTTGGTGAATGCTGTACAGTTAATAATAAATAAGAGGTCCCACAACTTCAATATACCTAGGATGAGTGGTATTGCTCTATCACATGATCCACATTCCTACAGGCAAGATTACTGAACAGCTGCCATTCTAACAACTAATAAGATATCTCAGAAGCCATGTGCATTTGTTTACACTAACTTCGTTCATACAGAGAACAGAGAGTAGTGATAACTTGGAATTGTATGATAATAGCATGCCATTATATTAAAGTAGCCGAAAAGACATAATGATGAAAAGAATGCGTCATTTGTCTGGATGGGGTTTCCTAGTAAAAAATAGAGTGCATATGTGCAAATTTGCAATGATTAAATTTTACCATGTATGCCTTACTGGAACAATGTTCTGTGGCATTATTTAACGTTTGTGTGTGTTGCGTGTGTGCATGTGCGATATTTGGTTATTTACAGTAACTTATCTGAAACTATTAGCACTAGTCTCGACGATGAGAATGAGATATGATAAAAACTGATGAGGGGACACTCACAAAGAACACCCATACCCAATCTGGGACTTGAACCTTCAACCTCAGGACTTTGTGGTAGGTGTGCTAATCCACTGAACCGTATGTACCACCCACACAACCACATACTTTTATTTTAAGTCACTTACCTTCTTCTCTCCAGGCCAATCGTGAAGATGAGATTAAATAAATAATGACCAAATGGAGTTCATGCGATTTGAAACAAAATATTTAGCAACAAGGTAATGAGACTGAAATATAACTCGCAAACCTACCAAGTTTACACTGGAAAGGGGGAGGAAGTTACTTTTATAAAAAAAAAACCTCCCACAAATGAAGTAACTAGTAAGCAAGTAATTTGGTACCATTACAAAAGTTGACTGTGGGTTAAAACATTCTTTTTACTATATTCCAGGTGGATACTCAACCCTGTTGAAGATAAAAGACCTTCAATTCAGGAAATATTGAACCATGCTTGGTTGAAAAATTAAATTGAATTTAATGTTCCTAAATCTTTTGTAATTTCTTGTGGTTTTTATTTTTATAAAATACTGTTTACTTCAGCCCCGTCAACAATCTGGCACGTTAAGTTCTGCTGAACCAAGCCCTGCAGCTGCTCATGATGTGCTCTTCATCAGACATACTTCTTCAGAGAAGCAAGAACCGCTCTGCTTCCCAACCTAGAGAAGTTTTGAATGTAAGTCCAGAACAAGTGGCCACCAGTGCTAAGAATTTGTCCCCATTAAAACAGCTACGTCTCGTTCCCAAAGAGGTCTTGACTGAAATTCCTCCAGCATGCATGGAACTCTTGAATTGTGGCAATGTGCCTGAACATGCTCACGAAGTAAAAGACGAACACCATGATGAAACCAAGACAGCAAATCAGACTGCAAAAGCTTTGGAACCTGTTGAAGGAAATGCACACAGAGCCTTTTTGCCACATCATCGAGTGAAACAATGCCGCAACAAAGTGGGAAATATTTACAAAATGGGAGAAAAGGACTTAATGGCAAATGCTAAAGACATGCCTTGGTTCTTTGTGCCAGAGCTCGAAGGGATCCAGTGTTTGGAGGAAAACATGCAACAGGATTTCTCAAGACGTAATGCCATCTGCATTTCAAGAGAGGAAGCTTTGGAAAACTTTCAAAAGATTGTCACGGCAGAGACTGCACATGAAACATTCAACCATCCACAATCAAGAGACTCTTCACCCAACAAACAAAAGAAGTATGAGGAGACTGGCAAGATTAAAGCTCATATTCATCCAGAGTTTGCAAGAAAAAAAATAATGAACAAATATGTCATTTTACAACAAAACCATTTGAAGAAGCAAGCTGATGAAGCAGGGAAACAACTTGCAACAATCAGACCAGTGAAAGTCAAGAATGAAGATAACTCTGCCATATGCTCTATTTCAGAGTACAAATTGAAGAATCATCCTGGAGAATGCCTTGAGAATCAGTACAATTATGGTGAAGTATCCGACTCGAAGAAAGAAACTACATACAAAATGCACATTCCTTTTCAAAATGGCCAGCTTCAGGAGCAACATAAGATTGATCCACCAGATTTCCAGGTGTGTTTATCCTCAACAGATGAGTGTGGCTTCCAATTTCCACCTTCAAATAACAATCTCAACATCATAACTAAAGCTCGTCACGATGATTACCTGAAAGGACTACAAATGGAGAGATATCGCTCACCTGTACAGAAGTCACAGATTGATGCTATGCCAGAAACATTTTTTCCCTATCCAACAGAATTTCAATGTCACAAGATGGATTTGATGCTGCCCTGTTCATTTTCACACCTTTCCAATTCTTCATAGTTAACAGTTTTGACCACAAGCACAGACACTAACTGTGCAACTAAGTAACAGAAGTTTCATTTCTAAACCCATATTCCAATGCCAAATATTAATGTAGCAATGTATTTATAGCTTCTAATTTAAAGAAAATTAAAATTTCAGCAATAAGAAAGATTTTTATTGAAGAAATAATTCATATATTGTATCAATATTATTATATCTATTTAATAATGATGTAAAATTTCTCATGTTACCCATCTCTGTAATAAATTTGCAATCCACAATCACAAAAGAAAATTCAAACACCCCTGCATTTGTCTGTACCCCCCAAAAAAGAGGTTATTTTCCAAATTTTCCTAAAAACCTGCCCGGAACATTATTAGGGCCCGAAAAAAAGGACATGTCCAGGTAAAAGAGGATGCTTGGTAACAGCAGTGTGGTAGTCAGACACCCTAATGACTTTTTTTAGGAATACCCCTATGCAGAAGTGTCAGCTGTTATTCACATTTTCTCAATTCTTACGAATGTCAATTTTCTCTGTATTCTGTATTCTCATTGGGAAAAACACAAACATCCATGTCCGAACTTAACTTGAACCCAGGACCCCTGGCATATAGTACGTTGTGCTATCCACTCCGCCACAGAGGTCGACTGAGCTACCGCGACCCATACATTTATATTTAAATTAAATTTATATTCATTATCGTTGTTGTACTTAAGAAATGTCCATTGGGGTAGATTCTAGAAACTTTGTAGAAATAGCATGATTTTATACCATCTAACATACCGGTTTCTCTCACGCATGTGTGTCTTTGTGGGATGCAGGGGGGGGGGGTATCTCGACAATTTACAGGGGTCGAAGAACATTTCTGTTTTACTAGTAATTTAACTTTAATATAAGCTTTGTACAAAACATTTTTTTTAAAATATGGGACATCATTTTCTTAATAGTTGATGAAAAATTGCTGATTTAAGTTTGTATCCTGACAAAAAAAAGGCCACTTTATGATCAGAAAAGCTGCTGTAACTATTCCTACAGGTTAAAGTGAGATTTCACACTCAGACCAGAAAACCTATTGAATACAAGGCAGTAGCAATAAACACATCATCATCTCTAACGGCCATTACTGTGTACATAATTTCACAATTCATTTTTGTCTTGGAACTGATCAAGAGAATGAATTCAATATAGATTATTCAGTATTTTAGTAATGATATTTGTTCACTAATGCTACTTGAGAACGTATGCTGTAACCAAAAAATATTTCTAGCAAAAAATACCACCTTTCAACTGGCCTTGCATTTTAATTCAGTGGTGTTGAACGATTATGTATGAGCTTCAAAACATTATCCTCTTAAATTACAGAGTTCCACTATATACGAAATACGAGTATAGGGTGTGTTTGTGTGCTTAGAGATAGAGCACGTGAGATCACTCACGTAGAATATATTCTAACAAGGGAGGTCTTTTATGCATAAAGAGTGTGTCGGAGAGAAATGAATTTGTTGTACAATTTCAAGTGTTTATGAACCAGAAAATGATAACGTAGTAGCCTATAATTGTTTGTTATCAATGAATGTGAAAATGGCATTATAAACTTACCCCTTCAGTTCTCTCTGAGACATACATAAACAAGCAAGAATGATGGCTAGGGTCTTCCTGATTCGTTCGTTTGGCACTTGAGCACTGTAATTCACAGTTGTATCAATAACAATGGTGAGATCTGTCATTTCAAGAAAATGGGTTCTCATTTACATCTTAAACGAATAGCACTTACCAAAATATATTACTTTCTTCAAAATTTCCAGAAATGCTGAATAATCATAAATAAGCAAATTCTAACCGAAATATTTTTACTTCAATTTTTAAATTATCAGGAACTGAGATAAATGAAATCACGTGGAAACAATTACATTGTTTTCCATTCATATGCACACTTGCTAGCTCTTGTCTCTTTCAGTTTTGTTCATAATACCAGTACAGTCAAATTTTTCGTAAAAACACTGAAATATTGTAGTATGTCCCTTTTCAGTTTAATCCAATATCATAGCAAAGAAAAAACTATTGGATGCTTCTTACAGAAGGAGGAAGTTATAAGGTCACAGAGGAAGAAACTAAAGAAACGAGACACACTTCCCAGCACACAACTGACAATGGCAAACTGTCAGCAATAAGAAGGAATTCTCCTCCTAGAAGCTTATCTTCCCGCTTCTGGGAAATCCACCCCTCTTCCGAGATGTGTATATCACTTTGGAATTCAGTCTACCAAATGAAAGATGAAACATATGATAAACCTGTCACCTTGAAATTCCTGACCCCTTGAACATACCAACTCCCCACCAATTGACTCATTTGGTTTTAAGTCCACTTTATGCACACTAAGGCTAATCGGGACTGGACTAAAGTTTAAAGTGGGATCCGAACCACTGTGTGCCTCCACCGGGTAACTGCCCACTGACAAGAGACAAATTTAGTACAACAACTTCCTCTTCATCTATTGTTTGCAAGAATTAATGTATCAAAGGATAGGCTTTTATATTGCAGCAGAAACTGAATTCCAGCTCACTTTAAATCCTAAATTGTCCATAATTATTACTTTGCGACACTTAAATTGCTATGTAAATACATATAAATTATAATTTATGACACTTACATAGCAATTGAAGTATTGCAAAGTAACTACTAAAATGTTACTTCTATCATAAAAAAGTAACTGTTCAAGTTACAGTTATTTACTTTTAAAATTAACTAGTTTTTTCTAAAAAAAAAAAAGTAACTGTTACTTGTAACTAGTTACTGCCAAACACTGAATATAATCCGATCATTCTGGAAAAAAATAAACCATCTCTCTACAACATCTTTTTTCTTGCATAGCACAGCAAGTTTGAAAAGTATGGGTGTGAAAAGTTCCCCTCATGAGAAACTCCCATCTGCTAAATGTTAAAAAGGAACATTCTAGCATAATTCTAATACAATTGGCAAAACTAGATCTGTCTTGAAAAGGCAAACACCTGTCTGTCAAGTAGCAAAGGTCGCTGACTGCAATTGACAAAACATTACTCCACTGTTTCTAAACCTTCCCTCTTGAAAGGAACACTAGCCCATCTGCCAGCTGATAGCACCGACATCAGTCATTTACTAGCAACACAGAATACAAAACAAATTTGGGTGCTTGTCAGGGAGAGGTAGGTAAAAAAAAACCTCTGCTACTGGTGAAAACTGATCGTTGAAAACAAAATGTGTCTTAATTCCAGGAAGATTGGAACAACAGAGGTTGTTCGCTTTATATCCGACCATGTTTGACGGGTACTCACCTTAAGAGATACCGTGCTGCCACCACCGATCATGTTCTATTGGACCCCCAGCATTGTGGACTATCGCCCGGCATCCCAGTTTCCATTGCAGCAAGCTCCGGAGCAGGACAGGCATGGCAATTCTGTCCCACTCTTCCCTGCAAGCTTTCCATAGACCATCCAGGGTGTGCGGGCGGCGATGTTGAAGACAGCGTTTCAACAGTCCAAATGCGCAAAAATCCATTGGACTGGCATCTGGGCTTTTCACAGGAATGTCTTCAAACGGAATGACACGAATTCTTAATTCCTCTGCCATTTCCTGATAAAAACGTAGTGATGTTCTGGCGGTATGAATCGAAGCCTTGTCTATATGGATCATCACCTAGTTCGCGTCCATTCCATACAATTTTGGGATGTCTCTCCAATAGATAGGTGTCAGAATGGAGTCTTGGAAATATCTGGCATTCACCTTCACATTTTTGTCCAACTTGCGTATCAACATACCCTCATATCTGAATCCCGTCACAACCATAAAGCCACGAGGGAAACTTTCCCTGTACTGACGAACAAAGTTGCTGCGCCCCTTGCCGTCAATGTCACGGTATGTGATCGCCCGAATGTGACCACCAGCAGTGAGATGGACATATGATTCATCCATTGTGACAACTTTCTTCCATTTGGAACCCACCAGGTACTTTTCATACAGTTTCACAATGTGTACGTATGAAAACTTAGCATGGAAAAGGGCCATTACGCCACTACCGGTTGATTTTCGGAGCTATTTGATAACATTCACTACCAACACTCACGCACCTAAAGGTCAGACACATGTGTCACCTTATTTCGGGTCATTTTTTAAACAGGTGGCACCCTCAACAAGGTCAAGCACAGCGAAGCCAAATGGTTTTCACCGTGTACCAAGCAAATAGGTCACCGATTCCCTGCCTGTTCCTGCAATATGAGCAAAGGATGCATGTTGGCAGCAAAAGGTTTCGTGTACAACTGAACAAAAATCAGACGTATAACAACACCACTTTCCTTGAAACTCCCACAACTGGAGGGGAAAAGTCTGTGTGTCCTGAAGTTTGTTTTTTGGCCGTTTGGGCTTTAGAATGTAACTCCCCCAAAAATTAACTAATGTGACATTTTTCATTAATATTCATCTGCCTCATCTGGGCATTTCAGCTCTAGAAATTATTCTGATTGACTAAGTAACTGATTCTTAATCTGCTTTAAACGCAAATGTTGACTGAAACCTTTTTCTTTCACTTTGCAGAGTATGAGTAAGAAAACTATATTATACTCACATCAGCCACATAGCAGATATCCTCCAACACCTGTACTTATATAATGATCACTATATTGCATTAGGTGACTGTAATATCAACATGTTAAAGAAAACAAAGTAGCACCCGACTCCTTCACAGTGTAATCAAGGAAGTCCATGGGAAACAACTAATTACTAATCTAACCAGAGTTACAGCAACATCAAAGTCATTATTAATTGATTTCATTGTTTGTTCACACGATTCAATTGTAAAGCAAGTTGGGCAAGGCAAATTACCAGGAATTAAAGATCATCACATAAACTATTTCGTATTTGACTTATACACACAAAAACAATTTTAAAAATTCATCAAAATTACAAAATTCAAAACCATCGACTTTGATAATTTTCGAAAAGATGTGGAAAAAGTGGAATGGCGTAAAATCGAAAGAAACGACGACGTAGATGCAGTGGTGAAGGCATTGAATAATAATATCAGATTAAGATAAGCATGACCTAGCAAAAAAAAAAAAAATGCATAACCGAATTGCCTGCCCCTTGGATTTCAAATAGAGTCAGGGAATTCTGGAAGTTGCGCAACTACTTTCTTCTAAGGTATGTAAATATAGGAGAGACAGGTGCTCTTCTATCATACAAATACTTTAAAAACAGAGCCAAAAAAAAGGCATCAGAAACACAAAATTTTAAACACTATAATGAAATGGTAAATCTGAAAATACAAAATGCTAAAAGCTTCTAGCCTAACCTCAGAAGCCAGGGACATTTACCAAATAAAAAGAGTAATGTGCTCTCCTCAGATACATTCAGGTCTGATGCACTAAACGAGTTCTTTGGCAACCCAATTGCACCCCTACATAGCAATGCAGCAGTAATGATGAAAAACTAACATTGTTAGTCAGCTAGCAGCATGAAAAAATGTTATGTTTAGTTATGGAATGCAGGCAAGAAGTAGATTAAATATTAATATGTACCACATGCACAGCCATGATTAAAAAGAAATAATGATAATAAGCTGGTGTAAAATAATCACATGGCACTACAAAATGATGACTGAGATAGTTACAAATGAACTATAATATTCACACAAGCAACTGTTTTTCTCCTTCACAGACAGATATAAAAATTCAAGGAAAAACTTTCTTACATCATCCTTACATTTATTTATTAATAATTTTCTTCACAAAGTGGTGCATTGAAAATGTACATTGATTATTGATATGTATAATTTTCACTAGACAATTTTTCTATTCTATCATCAACAGTTTCTTTTAAATTCGTCCCTTCCATACATTTGTGACTTTTCCCATGACTATTGATTCATCTTTACGCTTCTATTTTTTTTTTTCAAAAATCCTGACTAATAAGTTGTACTCCATACAATATAGTTTTTATTTTCTGTTGCTTTACGGGTAGCCAAAACTCTGAACTTTTTTCCTATCATCATCTTATCATACAACACACCTAAGTTAGTAATTATGTTTATACTCCTACACAATATTTTTTGCATCAAAGAATGTTACAGCAATTCCACTAATGTAGACTAGACAGGATGTCTGAAATCTGCAGTACTAGAAACATGTCAGAAGTGCAAAAAAATTAAACACAATTGTTTGATAGTGAAATGTGCCAGGTTACAACCTTACCACAGCAGACTTAAGGCATAAAATCTTCATACATTAAGTTACACTTATTCGAAATGCACCATGTAAGGTGAGTGCAGGTAACTATGCCAGTGCAGACAAATATGCAAGCATATCATTGTTGAATTGTTTTTAGTAGAATGCATATTATCAAGTCTTGTAAATGCAATCTTGATTGGCATGTGGAGACCTTGTTCATGAGGAATTTACGAGACTGACTCCAAAATATAAAGATGTTTTCGTTTGTCCTTATCTTTCCAAATTAATAACATTCGAATATTGCTCTTACATTTTTTAAATCGTCCTCATTTATTGTTTTTAGCAATTTTTACTGCAATATAATTTCAACTTCTTAAGTCTAGTTCTTAACTTAGCCATGCAATGTTAGGATAATATTTTCATTTACTAAACATACTGGAAGTATCAATAACACATTTTAATTACTATTCAAACCCTGCAGTCTTTTTGTATAAACATGCCACTTATTACACTAAAGGAACATATGGTATTTTTTACACATTATAATAAGGAAAAACAAAAAGTCATAACTCTTATGTGGCAAGTACCATGCACTTTCCTGATACAAATGTTTACATTCTGCATATCTTGTAGAACAGCCAAACTAGAGCAATTACTGTGATAAATGTTAAATGCAAATTCTCCATTACTTACAGTACTAACATCAGACTTCCTTCATTATGTTAAAAACTTATGAGATTCTATGATTCAGAACAAAAGTCAACATGCCACAGCATAGTGCTTGTACAGCCAATGGCAAATATAATAGTGGCGAATCGTCGATCACTATCTTCATTTTTTTTTAATTCTACATCCTGTTGTAATAAGGAATGAATGCAAATCAGATGTCTTCTGCATATTGATGTTTCTTTTTTTAAAAAATATTTCAATTTGTAATAATCACATTGTGGAAAATGTTTGTTGATTTAAGTCCACTTTATGCACAGAATGGCTAATCAAGACTGGACCTATACTTTAAAGTGGAATCCGAACCATTGTGCCATGCACCACCAGGTATCGAACCCTTGATTACAAGGATTGTACATGAAAATCGTGACGAATAATTCACCTACTATTATTCTGTTGGTTGGATGTACCATGTACCACAATTCATTTTAACAAACAAACCTATATGCATTTTGATGTGCAAGTAGTATTGTTCTTTTTTTTATTTTACTTCTTCACAGCATTAAACATTGCAGTTAGCTTTTTAACAACATTGCTATCGTGTTCACTTAACAAAGAGGGATCTTTAAACTCTGCTCGCCTTGACAACTGAATCCACATCTGAAGGGGGCTGAGGGATAGAGGTGTGTGTAGCAGTAAGTTCCAATCCAACTGCCATGTGCCATGGAGAAACTGGAAATTAAAAATGACACTGAAATAAAGGTATCATCAGCAGGTATCATAGGCACATACAGCATTATCCCCCCTCCCTAAACAGGATTTATAAGTTTTGTGTTTCCTTTCAAGGTGAAGATATACAGAGTTCTATGATTTGATTTGATTAATTTCCTTTATTTTAATTCACTTCTTGTGCCACTTTTGGCCAATTTGCGAAGATGGGATGAGTGATGAATGGACACTCACAAACATCCATGCCCAAGCCAGGATTCGAACCCGGGACCCCTAGTGTTGTAGAGCAATGTGCTAACTACTCTGCCACGGGGGCCGGCACAGAGAGTTCTATGAGCATGTAACTATTGTCTGTTGAGCAAAATAATATAGGGCATTCACAAAAGAATGGTGGGGATTTGTAAGTGAATAAAACAGCTGTTTACCATCTTATGTGGATGTAACATGAGTCATTAGGAAGAGCAACTGTTGAAGTTTGAGATGTGTTAATCATAGTCCTTCAATGTGTGCGCTCTTGGTCACACATCTACACAGTAATCAAATTCTTGACATACCTGACGAAGATGTCGAGTTTTATAGCCTGCAGTGAGTGTATGTGTTATTTGGCCACGATAATCCAGGATGTACAGTGGGATGCATAAGTATTATTACCATGTAAATTGTTCATCACCAAGTTAATTCAGTTTATATTTTACAATGTGAGCTTCAAGAAATGAAATAAAACACCACAAAGTAGGAAACAAACCTCTCTACAACACCACTAAAATTTTATTTCCTAATAACACGTAGAATGAAAGAGAAAAGTGATTGAAAATAGCAATGGACAATTAACCTGGAAATACTTATGCATCCCACTGTACATTGACTGTATATAGTTTTTAAAAATAATAATATCATAATAATAACTGGTTTAATAATAGTTTAACTTCTAGAGAAATAATAGGTAGACTTAATTTTTCAGCATACTAGGGCACCGTTTTGTTATAGGCAAGAATATATCTGAATGACATTCTTCCAGAATACTGTATCAACAGTTGTGGGAAAATGACCACACTCCACCATGTTGTCTCAGATCGTTACAGAATGCCATCAGCACCATCATTTTTTACCATTTCTAGTATGGGTTGGCCCAGAACTCTAACAGCAGCAACAGCCCTTTGAAGGCCAAGGTTTAACAAGTGGCTTTTCATTGGGTGATGCATGGTTGGCACATCAAATCCCATTGCTGCTGTTTTCTGGCTTTCGAGACATGGGCCTGCTACTGCTTCTTCTCAAGTAGCTTCCCCATTGTCCTCATGATGCTGAGCAAACAATCAAATTTGAGAATCGAACCTGTGACAGTTTGCACAAAAGGCAAGAGCACTAAGCATTTAGCTACGCACGCCCATGTAAATCAAACCTCTCCATATTCTTCTATCTTTCCACCAACATCTTATTAGTCTTCCCTTTGGCACTGTATGCTCTCACTTGTAGCCTTTCTGGCTCCATTCTCTTGCAATTTTCAATCTTTAGTAGACAGGAGTTTCTACCATGTGTTATGCTCTTTGGATGAAACTTTTCACACGTGCGCTTTTACAGAACTCTTAGCAAATGTGAGGGCCTCCACGGTTGCATAGTGATAACATTGTCACCTTGTAATTAAGGGGTCCTGGGTTTGATACCAGTGGAGGTACATGGCATAGTGGTTCGGATACCACTTTAAACTGTAGGTTCAGTCCCGATTAGCCTTCCTGTGCACAAAGTGGCCTTAAAAAAACAATTCAATCGATTCAAATAGCAAAGATGAAATTTATACAATTTAACTCCCAAGGTAAAGAAAGGAGAATATCGAAATTTTACCCAAAAATTCATATTCGGGACACCCCTGTGGCCACCACAATGAACTGAAGTGAATGAAAAATGTAGTATGTAGGAGTGGCATATTCCATATGCAAAGTCCCATTGTAAATAAGCACGTACTTCTTGGGGGAAAATATAATAACAATGTATAAGAAAAGCTGTGTTGCCATTTTCTGGAGAAAAAAAATTCAGAAAATTGGTTCACGTTTCAGACTTATGGACATTGGATGGACCAAATTTGCAGGGAAGCAGGACGAAACATCACTCTTTGAGGACATGCTCCACAATCCCCATCCACCATTTTTTTTTTAAAAAATAAAAAATATTAAAAAAAAATCAAAAATCGTAATTTTCAGGTAATATTGAAAATACTGGCATCTCCAACTGGATTCCTAATTGCCACATGTGAACAAGTATTTTTGTTGTCAATATTACATGCAAAAGTAAAGCATAGCAAAAATCAGTGGTTAAAGAGTAATATCTCTTCATAAGTTACAAAACATAATTTGTGGAGCGAAAATTAACATTTTCAACATGCATTTGTTCAAAATAGTAACAATAAATATATTGTTTTGTCATTCCCCTATGTCCTGTATATAAATGAACAAAAAGGACAGAAGTGAATAATCATCTCAAATTTTCAATAAATGACGTGTTAATTGCTGCCACGTGGTAGTGGATTCGTTTATCATTCACAATCACACAATTTGGATGGTTTCATTTCAAACCAGACATCTGCTAAAGGTTAAATATACAAAGGCTGTCGCAGAGAAGGTGAGATAAATGTTTTCCTGGCTTGGCAACACTGCCTATGGTTTCGGCACTAGTCGCGTCGTGTAGGATGACTCATTCTGTTTCCGTAGCAAGTTGCCACATGTTGCGAAACAACGTTAGTGAGCAGCTGTGTTGATTTACGTGGAACATGTTTCGTTTACCCCTCCAGGTTTTTCTGTACAACATTGCTTTTCGCGATGAGTATTCAAGATGAACGGCGACATGCCATACATTTTTTTTCACGTTTAGGGAAAATTGCTGCAGAAATATATGCAATGTTTTAACAGGCATATGCCGATCAAGACAGACTGAGTAGAGCCACAGTGTACCGATGGCACAAGTTGTTCGAAGATGGGCGCGAATCAGGCGATTTGCTTCCGCATCCTGGACAAAGAAAGTCCGTGATTAACGAGATGCTAGTGAATACGGTTGCATACCGCGCGGGCTTTTCAGGATTACGCGTCGAAGAGAAAAATAGACATTTTCCTGCATCCAGCATACAACCCGGACCTTGCACCCTGTGACTTTGGCTATTTCCACTCTTAAAGGCCACTTTACGTGGTCGTCATTTCATGACGAACAAAGAAGTGATCACCGCAGCACAAGTTTTCTTCAGCTCGCTACCTGACGACGAATTTTCAAAGACATTAACAAAGTGGCAGGAGCGTATGGATGCTTGCTTAGCTGTCAATGGTGCCTATTTTGAGAAAGATGTACGTCTACTAGATATGGCTGATTCTGAATAAAAAAATTGTGGTTTGTACTTTTTTTGTTTCATTTTCATGATTCTTGGAGGGGTCCATGTACATGCTAGTCTTTTAACTGCTACGCAGTCACGACGTTTTGACCTATTGCGCTCATTTTGGTCTCAATCGGCAGCTGATGAACCAAATTTTCATCCTAGTACATTTGCTAGCCAATGGAGGTCGCTGTTTTCCTATACAGAAATTAGTCTCACCTTCTCTGCGACAGCCTTTGTAGTTTTTAGATTCAATTTTCAACATCTCTCTTGTTTTACATTTTACCTGCACCTCCTCTCCTAGTACCGTATACTCATGTATAATGAGTAAACTTTTTTCCAAAATATTTGCCTCCATAAACTGGAATGCGTATTATGCACGGAATAAATCGGACAGCCAACATGAAACCATGCATGATTTCACTATGTCACTGCATATAACATGTGTATAGCAACAGGAGCAAATACAGATTACCAGGTAACATTTCTTTAGTAATAATAAGTTGTTTTTTTTTTAAAAAAAACACTATAAAGGTGAAATGGCCATCTCCCATGATTTTTCACTTTGTATCAGAGCATTTTGAGACATAGAGAAAAGCGGCACCGCACCATCCTTGTAGAATTCGAACAAGCACCTCCTGCCACATGTAATTTTGATTGTGTTTTCTTCTACTACAGAATAAACAAGGTGATTACAGAAGTGAAAGCATTAGGATGCTTAAACAGTGGAGGGAGAGAGGCAGGTGGGGGGGGGGGGGGTTGGGGGTTGGCATGGGTTGGTGACACATTGTATATACACTCTTGGTCCACACAGCACAGATGACGCATTGAATAGGTATGATCTCATTCAGTCTTGATCAGCATAGCAATAGCTTTACAATCCACAGGTAACTGAATTGTCCGGTGCATTATGTACGAGATATAAATTGTTTGTCGCTTTTCCCCATCAAAAATCAAGGTGAGCATTATATGTGTGTGTGTAGATACGGTACTTTATAAACCAATAACTTAAGATGAGGCAAAAGGAAAAACTCACCTCATCAAAACGATGAGCTCCCATATGGAACATTGTGTGCAGGAGACGTGCGGCTGCTGGATTTCCTTTTGGAATAACGAGGGGAGGAGCTATATCACCTGGGTCTAGGATTTCTAGCTGCCCCAACAGCCATTTGCTATTATGTTGCAGGAATTTGTAAATAATCTATAAGTAATACAAAAACAATTATTAATTCTTATCCTGAAAATAAACATCTCTAAGGTCTAGTATTTGGTAGTATGTGCATGTACCATGCATGTGACAATATAAGAAAAAATCACACAAAAACCTAAGCAGTAAGAAAATACAGTTAAGACTGCTTTATACAGTGCATATTATGATTGCATGCGGTTTGAGTCGCAATATCCCCAAAAGGTATACAATGTTCATTATGTGAGCAATGCCCGAGACAAAAACAGACATAATGCACCAAGTGAGTTCGATATTCAGCAGATAGAGGGCAGTAGTTGCCACATGATTCCTGAGCAGATTTGAAAGCAGCCCGATGGGAGGGATTGTCCTTGTCTTATCTGCACTTGTGAGTTGGAAACTGCACAGAGCGGGTGGAAAACTAAGGGCAACATGCCTCAAGCAACCATTTCTGCTATGGACCGCATTCGAATTGTAACGCTGCTGCAAGAGGGATATCGCCAAGTAGACGTCGCTGTCCATGTTGGAGTGAGCCAAAGTGATATCTCTCGAGTGTGGAAAAAGTTCAGGGAGACACAATCAGTTGCTGACCGACCAAGGACAGGGCGGCCACACAAAACAACACGCAGGGAAGATTGGTACGTGGTGATTTCGGCACGTCGTAGACCCACTGCAACTGCTACCAGTTTGTGCCAGGATCTGTGGAGGGCCTCAGGAGCGAATGTTTCCAATCAGACAGTGAGGAATCGACTTCATGAGGAAGGATTGACGTCAAGAAGACCAATACCCAAGGTTCCTCTGAAACCACACCATAAGAGAGACCGTGTAAGGTGGGCAACAATGCACAGCGATTGAGTCAGGAACAGTGGGAGCACATGCTCTTTACAGACGAGGTCACCATCAGTTTGCACCCACTAAGCAAAAGCATAAGGGTTTGGAGACGAGCCCTTCATCCAGGAACGCCACCATCAGCATGGGGGCTCCATCATGTTTGGTCGACGTACGCCCCTAATTCCTCTCCAGGGTCACCTGACTGGTCTGATATACAGAAATCTATTTTCAAACCCGTGGTAGCAGGTTTCTCTACAACTGTGGGGATGGCTTCATGCTGGTGGATGATAACGCTCAACCACATCGAGCCAGAATGATTCACGAGTTCCTTGATATGCATGGCATTCGACACATGGTTTGGCCTGCGTATTCTCCAGACACGAACTGTGTGGAACATGCATGGGGACACCTGAAGCAAGCAATTGTCAGCCGCGAAAATCCTCCTGTGAACAAGGTGCAATTGCAGGAGTCTGCCATTCAAGAGTGGGACAGTCTTCCTCAGGAGAAGTTGAATGCTCTTATCCTTAGCATGTCCCATCGTGTTCAAGCATGCCTTCGGGCTCAAGGTGGCTATACAAGGTACTGAACTCCCATCTGTTGATCCCAAGCATGCCCGCGAACCGTAGGTACACGGTATTGCACTGCCTTTTTTTTGTGTTTCACATCCCACATTTTCAATCTTGTGCTTCTGGTGTGATTTTGTTTCTTCTGCATGGCTGCAGTGTTTTCTTTCTGTTTGTATGTCTCCCCTGTACTCTTGAATATGATTCCATGTATCTAGTACAATAAAATGATCACAAACCCTGAATATGCAAAACTTTTTTGAGCACTCAGTTCTGCATAATTGTTTGATACATAAATTACTGTAGGTCCCAGCAAAATATAATTTTAAAACATTTTTGTTTTATCTATACGTAATGCATTTATACATGATTCGGTATTATATGTACTAATGTTCATAAAATACAGTTGGTTTGTACGTAACCAAGCTACAACAATGTCACAGAAATGACAGTTTTCAGTTGATACTGGTCGCCCATGGACAGCAGAAAGTGGAGAAGTTACACGCTTGACCAGAAAGTAAAATTTATACAGGAAGTGGACGCTAATCCACATAATACTAAAACTGAAATAGCTGCAGATTTAGGCATTGCTTATACCACAGTTTGCACAGTCATTAGTAAAAGAAACGTTATTTTAGACGATTTTTAAAAATTTGGTAGTAAAACTATAGTGTCTATTGTATTCAGCATCAAAGTGTTCACTAATAAAGTGGCAAATCTAATGTATTTAAGAATCAAACTTTTAGATTCAATAATTTATCACTTTGTGACAGAAATAACCTGTATTATGTATATCTTGTTCCTCAAAATAGATACAATTACAATATTTTAATAATGACATGACGTGGTATCTAATTTGTACTTGTAACTAATTCTCAATTATATGTATTATTTTCTCTTCATCTTGACATACGTCAACTCAGGCTCAACTGTATTAGTAACCTTGGATGAAAAACCTCACAAGCTATACTAGTGTACAGCTCAAGCATCGTACATGTTGCAATTAGGAACCTAGAATAGTGCTTTTCAAACTGCCGAGCTGCAGTCCTGTACCAGACAACAGCATCAGATATACCATGCTGTGAGAGATTCTACCAAAATTTGTCATTTTAGTTGACAACTAATTTATATTTGTCAACAAGCCACACCTTAGACATAATATAGCTATTACTAGAGGCACATATTTTTGGTTAATAAAAAAGCAAAATTTCGGTACAAAAACAGAGTCAATTTCAGATTCAAAAGCGGTAAATAAAATGAAATTTCGCTGTTATAGCGGTGAAAAAGCACCATATAAAATGACATTTTGGTTTTAAAAATTGTGAATATTATCTCAAATTTGATTTAAAAACTGCACTATTGCACAAAATAAACATATCCCTTCTAATAACACATTAAATCATTACCAGAATATTAAGTTTATTCCTGTATAAAGAGGTCCATTTTTGCTTCTCAAATATTTAGAGCAGAATTAATCAATTTTCCATGAATTGCATAACTCACAGGATACTTCAGACTTCAGAAAGTGTTGTGTCGGTATATAAACTGTAAATTTCGTGTTTGAGAGTCTATTTCGCATTTTGCAGTAATTCTCAATTAAATGTAGGATAGGAAAATACACCTCACACTTTTCAGAAACATGAAAAATTAACATTACAATGTGTTATTTCACATTTCGTGTTTTCGTCAAAAACGAACTATGCATGCCTCTAGCTATTACTCTTTACGATTATAACATAATTTATTTATTAATATTTAATTTCAAGGGTATATGTTAGTTACTGCATAAAGTTAATAAAATCAGAATAGTATTTACAAGCAAAGTTGTTTAGATAAGGGCGGCGACTTTTAAAAAAAATAAATTACTGGGCCACAGTCTCGCATAGGTGAGAACCACTGGCCTAGAAGGTCTGCAAGCACCAGAAAACCAGCTGATAGACTAACCTATGAAAGTTGAATTACATAGGAGAAGGAAGAATATTGAGTGATTTGGATGCTCCTCACAGAATTCTCCCCACAGCTACGCTCTTTAGTTGTCTATAGTAAGTTATGGATGTGTAACATGATAGAAAAGTACAGTCAACTCTCGATTCTACGAGCCCGGGTATAACGACCCTCTCGAAGTAACGACCCTTTTCCCGGGAACCGTGAAAAATTTAGAAAAAGATAGAAAAAATTGAAAAAAAAAGTTGAAAAATTGAAGGAAATCGGCCGAAAAATGCGTTGTTTTTTTCCCCACTCATTTCCTTCGCGAGCGCTCTACCGCTCACAATTGGGTCTGAATTAAAAATAGACACCACCACACCATGCTTGAGTGATATCCAATAGCACTTGACCTCTGCCCTCCCCTCAATCAAGTGCACCAATGTTAGCCCGCACCCGACGGCCGCTACCCAACGCGCCAGGCTTGTTTTGCCATGCTTTCTCTTGGATACGCGAGAAGAGAAGATCGAATGTGCTTGGATGTTATTTTAAATCGACCTTTTGTTTCCTTGTCCTAAGAGCTGCTGAAAACTCGCGGGGAAGGGTGGGAGCAGCCCGAAATGACTGCTGGACTTGCAGTCTTTGCCAATGTGTATGGCAGGTCAAGCTCTTTCATCGATGAATACACCACCTTGAGAGATAAGATCGCAGTAATGTTCGAAAATACAGATGTGTGGCGCCTGGAAGTCTGGCCCATCTGTCCAGTTCAGCAGGTTCCTGTGAGTGAGCAACTCTCGGCCTTGTAGCCGACAACTTCCGGTAACCGCTTTCATTCAAAATGTGTTCTTTGTTCCCTGCAACACTTCATAAAAAAGCGAAACTGTTAGAGATAATCAAAACCACATAGGTGAACTAAAGATCGTCAACCCGCTTAATGCGTTGTCATCCAGGTTTCCACAAAAGTTTACTTCGATCTTACGTGCATCATAACTCCCGTTTCCCACTTCATATGTTTTCCTAATTGTGTCGATGTCGTAATATCTGCTAAAAAAGTGTTCCGTTGGCTTACTGACTTCTCCCTCTTTTCCTGTCAGGAAACGTGGGGGGGGGGGGGGGGGTGCGATGCAGATTGTTTCAGCCACGATTTTCTTGCTGATGCGGGCTGATTACAGGCGAGGGTGGAAAAGGACCCATCCCTCTTCCTTTCCTTTGACATCTAAAATGGGGCAACCAGTTCTGGATATATTCTTGAAAACGAACAAAAACCATAGAACAAGTAAAACAAAAAGGGACCCCCCTTTCCCCAGCTCATTCTCCGCCACTGGTGTGCATGGCAATGTTGATAATTTTGTTGGACAAACTGAAGGAACATAGAAACAAAGATAAATACGAATTTTGTCGAGTATCGCCACCTGACAAAGAATCTCACTACAACATGCGACAGAAATTGCATGCATGGCACTCGTATGGAATTGATTTTTGTTGGATGTCTTCGGACTGCAACATCCAACAAAAATCGCATGCATAAACAAGAAGAGCTTTAGACTACAAATATGCTGCTGGAATTTTATTACTCTTCCGGCTCACTTCACCTTATTTAATGTAGCAATGCTTACAAAGGTTTTCTTTATCATCCTGACGTATTACTGGTTTTGCACAAGTTAACATACGTTTACAATAACATTACACTATTCTTAGATATCAAGAAGAATCCAACAAAACGGGATATACATTGAATACTATCACGAAAAAGTGGAACATAAGTCTGCATTGGTGAACGTTATAAAAATTGGCAAGTGCATGCTCCCAACCTCAAATTTACTGCAACACTAGTATTGCAATGAAATTAACGCCACTCTCTGACCTGTATGTTTAAACTCGTGAGAGATGGTCATTAATCTCTCACTGAGTAAGTTAATGTCCAAGATTATGAAATAAAATACTAATAAAAAATACGAAAATATTTCAATATCATGTTTACTCGAATCATTCAATCATAAAAGCAAATCACTTTCTTCAATAATTGACTTTTCTCTGCCAGCCCTGCTAAATTTTCACTTTCCATCTACTGATTTATACGAGGGGTGGCCATAAAGTAATTTCCAATTAGTAGGGACATTGATTTTTCGCAAATGCGAAAACCCTGAAAAATGGTAATTGCTGCGAAGTTGTATTTATGAATGTGCAGTGATGTCTGGACACAATTTTCGCCCGTTCGAAATATCGAAATAATGCGACTTTGGCATAAAATGCGAATTGTTGGCGTTTTTAGCGATTTTTTTTTAAAAATGTCCTAAAACAACAAAAAATTCCATGAAATCCAACATTCTTGTCTTTTCTAGGCCATGTTTGTATACATAGAAAGTGTAAGTTTTCCAACATTTTATTCAAGAGTAAACTATAATGAAATAATTCCGACAACCACATTAAATCATGTATTTCCAACGATTTTTTCAACTTCTATCAAAACCATTTGCATCACAGAGCAAAGTGGCAAGGTTCTAACAGGAGATCGAGTGCGTATCTACCATCACACAGGCACCACATCTTCAGTATTTGTAGCGCGATATGTGTTTTGAATTACCAAGCTAAGTGCGCACCATCGGCATTTGTCGAGCGACAAATAATGGAGCTCAATCGTTAAAGCGTCTGACTACCATGCGAGAGACCCGGGGTCTTCTCTGCGGGGAAGAACCGGAATCTTTTCCACCTATTCAAACTGCTCCGGCTCCCACCCAGCGTCATATCAAGCGGGTTCCTGGAGGAAACTTTGAGGGATAAAGGTAGCCAGGAGCGTGGTGCTGATCATATCACTCCCATTTTCAGCCGTGATCAAGAAAGTGTAGGGCCCAAACTCCACACCCCTGTACACCTTCATGGCAAAGTGCAGGGGAACACTTTACTTTTACTTCCTCAAAAATCTGTTCCAACATATCAAACTGTCACGAAAATACGTAGACCATGTGACCTACAATTTAAAATAATAGTTTAGAAGCACAGTGGAGTATTAAGTTTCGGTATATTTGACAGAAAAATGTCCTAAAACAAAAACACGAATTTTGGGAAACGTAACACTAACAAGTCAAAAAAAGTTAATGCCAATTTTTGGTGCTATAATATATCGGTATCTGTCACGTGAGATTGATTGATTTAAATTTTTTGGGTGCGTCGCCACTTATGGTCATTATGCACCCTTCAGTATATACGGGGAAAATTCCATTATCTGAAACCCTTACCTTAAAATTAAAAAGCCGGTATGGAATATAACTTTCCCAAAATAACTTTCAAGATATGAAACTCTCACGAAGACGCGTAGGCCATGTGACTTACAATTTGAAACAGTTGTTTAAAAACACCATGAAGATATAATTTCAGATATTTGCCAGAAAATGCGCTAAAATAAAAATGTGAATTTTGGGGAAAATAACACCGAATAGTAAAAAATAAAAAAAAATAAAAAATACTCCAATTTGAAAAAAAATAACAAAAAATCAAGATCCCTACCGATTAGGCATAAATAAAACAAGAATATCAGTTGTAATTTATTGTGTTAGTAACAGTGAGTCCTAACCTAATTTTCGGCATAATCGCCAGCGTTGTTCTGGCATTTGTCGTAACATGGCACTAAATTTTGTTGCCCATGGCATATGCGTCTGACAGCAAAGACTGTCTCTACCGCAGTGTAGCTGTCAAACCCTTGTCCTGCCAGAATCCTCTTCAGTTAAACAAAGAGATGAAAGTCGGTACATGCAAAGCCAGGGCTGTATAGGGAATGGTCCAAGATCTCTCACCTGAAGTGATGCAAAGGGCCCGCGTGTACTCAGCTGTATGGGCTTGTGCACATTTGATTGGCCTTCTGTGAATTGTCTGCACCATCGTCTGACCATACTATCACTCACGACGTCCGGTTTGCACACCTCACACGATTGCTGGTGGCTCTGTGCCAAATTCTGAGCCTGCAAAAAGCTGATTACTACACGTAGGCTACATCGCAGTCTGTGGGAGACTGTATGAGACTGTATGAGAGCTTTAACCTAGAACTGTCCTAAAACGGCTGCATTGCAACTGTACCAGATTACAGCTACATGCCACTTCTTCCTGCCTGCATGTGTGTGTGTGTCGCTCTCCGACTATTAGTGCTGCGTGTAGGCACCATTGGAGCTTTTTTCAGGATGTCCCTCGTATATGAACTTTCAGAAGCTGTTATTAACAGAGTGTTTCTGTTTTAATGTGTGGTTAGCTAAATCAGAGGTACCTGTACAATGCTATTCTATAAATTCCTTGCTTTAAATTTGTAATGCCTCCATACACTTTTCGTCAGCAATGATTGTATAACTGCATGTTGTCAGTTTCACAGTACTTCACTTGGATATACTGTACTGAAGCAGAAATCCCATTGATAATGTAAGGAAATATGACACTTTCTTTTGTACAATTCAATTGTTTCACTTATATGCAAGAGTTAAGTTGTTTGTTTTACAGAGAAGAGAGAAGTAGCGTCATGCACCGAAAAATAAGTCCGCACTCATGGTTCTTGCAAGCAGAGGGTTCCAAACCTCAGTGGAAATATCAACATATAATAATGAGAATGTATAAGGAGACTGATAAATTACAAATTGTATTTCGAAATCAATCCAATCCCTCTTCGCTCGTATCTCATTTAGTCGTAACTTTAAAAATAATCAATTATTTTATTTTAAGCTTACTGCGTATGATAAAATTTCGTAATCCTTTCCTAGCTTGTGAATTGCAATAATTTTCCAAATTCATTACTTTGCATTTTGAATTCAAATCATAGAGAATAGAGAAATAAGTCAATTTCATAGAAGATAATATTGGTACTTAACAAATCTATACCTGGATCTGTATGAGTTTATTATTTCCATTTGCAAAAACATCGATTTAGTTTAGTTTGTAATAGTCAGGGAAAAATGTAAATTTTGTCCTGGAAAACCTGGAAAAGTCAGGGAATTTCATTTCTGCTTGTTTGTAGCCACCCTGAAATCGAATATCAACCTATAAGTATATATTTCACACGTATAATTTGATTTCAGTCATAGTAATTTACATGATTGCGGTAATTTCAAATTCAAGTGGTGTTTTTTGAGGGGACAACACTATTATCGGGTTGATATGCCCCATTCTAAAATACCTTATTGTCCTTCCATGGAAAAAATCTAACTCCCTTGCCCCCCCCCCCCATGCGCACGCCTATGGAATAAAGATGTAACAGCTTACCTGTAGTTAAGATCGGAATAATTTATGTAAAAACAAGTACCCTGGCAATGAAATTAATGTAAAAAACATGAAGAATTGAATATTTATTGAATAACAGAAACAATGTTAGATGGAGTTGGAGAAAAGTAAAGTTTCTGATTAATATTTTATGCACATTATTATGCGTAGTAGTGTGTATAAATCTTTGTAATGTCATTCAAAGCTGTATGATCCCAATATAATCCTTGCCTTCCAAATAGCTCAGAGGAAATTAATAACCATCGATTATACAAAAAAATGATAAACAAGCATATTATCATTATTTAATTTTAGTACTTGGTAATCCTTTCGGGCGAGGTCCGGACTCCCTGGGCCCCCTTTAAATACGTCCTTGTCTTGATTTGATTTTTGTTATTTACCGTCGCTTTTATGTCTTTTTGGCTAATTGCAACAATGAATATGAGAGTGATGATACGATTAAATTCATGAATGGACACTCAAAGAACATCCATGCCCAGACTGGGATTTGATCCCAGGACCTGGCTTCTTAGCGTTCAACCACTTCGCCATGGAGTTCCTCCCTTCATACATACTTCTCTTTTCATTCCTCATTTTGCTTATCTTTTAAATTTTACAGATTAACCTTCCTATTTCTCCCGTTCTAACTGTTCTTTTTTTTGTGTTTCCTTACTTTTTTATTGTAAGACATCCACACACTGTCAAATACTTGTAATATTAAAATATTAATCAATACTGAAAATATATTTGTCTCTTGCCGCAGTTGTAGTAATAATCTCATCAATGCATCAAACATGCAAATCCCCAGAATTGGGCTATTTTCAATTTTCAAAGCGCCCCGGCATATAGTACTTTTAGTCATCACTCGGTACCAGTGGCGGGGATTGGTTCGAGAACCTGGAAGGGGGGCAAGGTGGCAAAACTGGGGAGGGCAAAGACAGTATATTTTCATTTGTAGATAAGGTTTGTAGTGTTGCCCACGAGACGAGACTTTGGCCTGTCTCGTCTCGTGGAAATGCTGTCTCGTCTCGAAAATATTCGTTTGTCTCATGACACATGGTCAATCTCGTCTCGTCTCGAATTTTTAAAAGCCTGTCCCGTCTCGTCCCGTGGACAACACTAAAGGTTTGGCATAGTGCTTAGGCAAAAGTGGCGAAAAGTGAGGGGGGGGGGGAACTGTCCCCCTTCGCCCAACCCTAATCGCCGGCACTGTTCGGTGGCTTACATATCATTATCATGAACAGACTGCTTGCGGTAGACCAAGGTCGCGAGCGAAGCGAGCGAGAAATATTTTAGATCCACAAGTATTTCTATATAAACTAACAATGCCTAGGTTCTATTAATTTAAAAGGCACTAACAGTTTCACAGATTTAAACAATTCGTCTGGATATTTTGCTGGACATTCGCAGGACGCTGTTTGAAAAATAGGACATATTTCCATTTTTGGAGTAGCATCGCAGACAGCAGGACAGACACAAGGACTGTCGTGCAATCAAGACGTCTGGTTACCCTACCCTATCCTCACACCCCGACATGTGTCTTCATGGAACGGTACAATGCAAAGGGGACATCGAAATATCTCAGTCTTTAGAATTTTATGTGCCAACTAGAGCAACGAATGTTAAAAATTTTAATCACTTGCTCACGTTCACGTACCTCTCCTCGCTCCCTCAGGTTGCATCAAAATGTGACAATTCGGATTCGATGTTTATGGGGATTATCCACGAGTAAACAAACAGCAACTTCCTGTTCAGTCTAAATGTAAGAAGTAATGTGCTATTATTCAGGAATGACATCCGTTTACTGTCCGTTGTTGCATTTAGCCATATTTATACTAATTTAATTGTAAGTACTGGTGTCCACACAAGACAAGCGCTTACAGCATACAATTATGTTTGAGATCAGTATGTGAAATTTTAAAAATCCCGACGTTCGTACAAAAGAAAGTCATTTCCCCATTAAATCGGGAAATTTTCTGTGAGAAAATTATTAAAAATTTCTTGACATTCTAATTCTAAAATAACCGAAAAAAATGTTTAAAGTCGATAATACCGTACGCTTTATGAAAAGCGTAGGAAGGACAAAGAACCAAGGTCAACATTTTAAGGTGTGTATCATTGAAAAAGGTTCAGAACAATCGTCACCGTCTCTGAGAATTTACGAGTAAGTAAACGACCACACTTTGCCACAAAAGCTGACGAAACACATTACTGCGCGACAAGATCTCTGGAAAACTGAATTCTGAATCTTATACAAAGTTGGTGTACAGCTCTTTTAACACTACCAGCAGCCAAGGACAGTGGCGTACGCATAGAGAGGCTGAAGGGACTACGGATGCCCCCGAAATTTGGAGGAAAATTTTAAAAAGTAAAATGAAATTAAATAAATCGGGAAAACAAGAACTGGTAAGTGCAACCTCCCTTAAAATGACCCTCCATAACTATTTTTGACTGAATAACTTTTAAAACGGAGGTTTGATGTGGTAATTGGAGCTCACATCTCATGGGGAAAAAACAACAACAACAGGGTACCAGAAATTAATTTACGACAATGTGATCCAAGCAAAGATTTAATCTTACTACAGTAGTAAACAACATTGTTACATTGTAACAATATGGGCCATCTATCTACAATTGATGTCTTTCAACAACGAGTTCCAACAGTTGTTGCTGATGCTTACATACTTAAGTGGAATGCAGCTAAAAAGAGAACGGTGGTTTGAAAAGTTCTCGGAATCACCACTAGATGTCAGTGCTAGGACAACGAGGTTCCCGCATAGTAATAGGCCATCCTTTATTAATAAACACGTGGCACGTCAGTGTTCTGGGTAGAGATCTGTGGTGCGGACGTCACTTTGTAGTTGTTCCCGTGCAGTGCTTTGTGAAGATGGAAAAAATCGAGATCCGAGCGGTGATTAAGTACTTCGTAAAGAAAGGTATGAAAGCAAAGGAAATTCATGCCGATTTTCTGAACACACTGGGGGACTCTGCTCCTTCATATTCAACTGTTTCAAAGTGGACAAACGAGTTTAAATTTGGTCGGGACAGCTTAGAAGATGATCCACGTAGTGGTCGCCCAAAATGTGCTACTACCCCAGAAATTATTGAAAAAGTGCATAAATTGGTCATGGAGGATCGCCGACTGAAAGTGCGTGAAATTGCTGAAGCTATAGGAATGTCATCCGTACGGGCGTATCACATTTTAACAGTTGAATTGGATATGAAAAAATTATCTGCAAGATGGCTGCCGCGACTTTTAACACAGGACCATAAACGCATCAGAGTGGACATTTCCGAACAATGTTTGACTCGTTTTAAGAGAAACCAAACAGATTTTTTGCGCCGGTTTGTGACGACAGATGAAACGTGGGTCCACTACTATACCCCAGAGACAAAACAACAGTCAAAGCAGTGGAAACATGTTGATTCACCACCACCAAAGAAAGCAAAGGCAATACGGTCGGCCAGAAAGGTAATGGCGTCAGTGTTTTGGGATGCGAAAGGGATTCTGTTGATCGATTATCTTCCCACTGGTCAAACAATTACGGGACAATACTACGCTAATCTCCTCGACCAACTAAAGCATAAGATACGGGAAAAGAGGCCAGGTTTGGCAAGAAAGAAAATCATCTTGCATCAGGACAATGCGCGCCCTCACACAAGTGTCGTTGCCATGGCAAAAATTCATGAACTTGGTTACGAATTGTTGCCACATCCGCCTTATTCACCTGATTTGGCTCCCTCAGACTTCCATCTTTTCCCCAAACTCAAAAGTTTCCTCGGTGGACGGAGATTCTCTTCAAAGGAAGAACTAATAGCCGAAGTTGACACGTATTTCACAGGCCTGGAGGAATCTAATTTTCGAGATGGGATCAAGGCATTGGAACATCGCTGAACCAAGTGCATTAGTGTACAGGGAGACTACATTGAAAAATAAAAAAAATCACTGTTGTAAGTCGTTTCTTTCTATTCCATTCCGAGAACTTTTCAAACCACCCTCTTTGGATGGTGAGAGAACAAACGACAAATTTGTTTCTTCGGTGCATGTAGCATGGAGAAACGCTTCAGCGAAATGGATCAACACATTTCAGTTGGCTCACGGAAATCGATTTTCCCTATTTTGCGAACGCTCTAAATTATGCTGATAGCCATATTTTTAAATTTCTGATCGGAGAACATTTTAAGAACTTTACACTGATATTTTATGATAGTTCACATTTCGACCTGTGTGGTATTTAAGAAATTTCCAGTGGGGGGATTCTACTGACTATCTAGGGAGAGCATGAGATAATGACTTTATGCCATATAAATTTCCCCCCATGGATAAAATTTATCAAGCAGATTGGGGGACACAAGTACCCAGAGGGGGGATTCCCCATCCGCCCTACAAATACCACCCTGATTTTGACCACAACGCGGGATTGGAATAAAGACATCTAGATGTAGTACGTGGTCCAGGGGGAGGGGGTTAACCGTAATACTAATACTCGTATTGTGGCCATGCTAACTGCTATAAATTCGGATATTTAATCTGGTGTTTTCTTAGAATCTAGACACCTCAGATGACTAATCTTTAATTGTATTTAAGTGTAATCCCACAGTTTCCAATATTATGGACTTCAAGACAATAAAACTTTGACGAATGCACTTGTCGAGGTTGATGCACAATATAATGCAACGTCCAACCACCTACGGCCACGCTACGTCTTTATTATATGTATTACTGCAAGAGCTTTCCCACACAATCGGGCCGGACCACGTGGCCGAGTGGTTGTCGACCTCCGTGGCGGAGTGGTTAGCAGAGCACGCTACAACGCCAGGGGTTCCGGGTTCGAGTCCCGGGTAAGGCATGGGTATTTGTGTTTGTCCAGATGATAAGAAACTGAGAAACTGTAACAATTGAAAAGTGTAAAAGTGAGAAAAAGTGTGAATGGTGGGGGATACCTCCGTGTAGGGGGTATTTCCTTTATAAAAAAAAAAAAAAAAGTGGTTAGTACATCACGCTTCGACGCCAAGGGTCCCGGGTTCGAATCCCGCTCGGGTTTGGTTGTTTGTGAATGTCCATTCATCAATTTCATCATTTCATCACTCATCACCATCTTCGCAAATTAGCCAAGAGCCACAAAACGCGAAGTAAAATAAATTAAATCAATCGATCAATCTCAGATCTTACTGGGCTGTAATGATGACAAAACTATAACAAATTGTTTTCAGTTAGAAACAGAACACTTCGTAGAACGCTGCCACATATTGTAAATCAATCCAGGTCATCCCGTTTTTTTTTGTGAACGAGCGCTCTCGTATGCACGTGCGGATTGCTGAGCTAACAGCGTTGTTAAAAGGAGCGGAAAGAAAATACCGACGGAGTGAGCTAGACGACAGAAAGGTGCTTCATTGAATGCGAATATTTAGTACCAAGCAGGGATGGGAATTTGCTGCAACTGTCGAAAGACCTAAAATTTCACTTTTCTTGTTTTCACTGTTTAATTAAATTATAAGTAGTAATATTTGTATATAGACAAATAAATATTAGGTACACCCGGCCTCCAGGCCTCATAGCACATTTCATCAGGATTGTAAAGAAAGTTTAGCACCCAACCATTTCAAATGCAATAGCTCGCTGTACAATAAACAGCGCCCCGTCTTTCACCCACAGATGGTGTACACTGTATGACGTGATGACTCATCAAGTAAAATAAGGGACCTAAATTTAACTTTGGGCATCATTTATGCGATATTTACACGTCTCACTTGTCGAGAGTCGATCGATCTTGTACTAGCAGGATCACAGGGGATGGCGAGTTTATATTGGTCGAAGACCTATGCAATTTATTACTAGCATGTAAACATGCAATCATCGCACCTACTTAATTGTAGAACTTGCCACTTAGAAAACAATCTAGATTACCTTGCTTACAGAGTAAGACTTAAATTAGCTCTATGTCCGAAATTGCTTAGGAGAGAAGTTAGAATGTGCAATTAGTTACATTGCCCATGGCCTACGATCTAGCTGAAAGATTATGTACTGCACTTCTAGCTATTGGGAGGCACTGCACCATTCACAACTACTATATTTCAGTGTATTTTCAATTATATTTAATTGCACTAGTTCATGAGGCCTACTTCCCAATGGCCTCACATACCAATATTCATTGAAAAGAAGTGGCATTAATAAATTATGTTCCAACTGAAATGTACTGATTACGAACTTTTATATTAATTATATATTATCCCGCTTCCAGAGCGGGAATCAGGCATTCCCAGGAGGAGAATTGATGGGCTGTATACCTGTTTGCTTACCATAACGTAGAAACCTTCTACAAGAGAGAATACAGCACAATATAGCTTTGACATCTAAATCAAGAAGGAATATTGCACACTCAAATACCGGGCACGCTACAAACTCTACACGATCTTAAGGAGTGTTCTCTGCTATTCACTAGTGTTGTCCACGGGACAGGCTTTTAAAAATTCGAGACGAGACGAGATTGATCATGTGTCCCGAGACAAACGAATATTTTCGAGACGAGACGAGACAGGCCAAAGTCTCGTCTCGTGGGCAACACTGCTATTCACGCTTGTGTTCTATGCTATTCACGCTTATATCAATGAAGATGAAGGTTTTCATTTTTGTAAAAGGTATGATTGTGTTGTATGAAATGTTAGAAATTGAATATCTGCGGTAATATTTTTTAAAAAAAATTATTCTGTATCTCAGATAGATTTACCACAATAACCCTTAACCATATTGATGGAACTGAATGAGGCAATGGGTTGTCACGAAATCGTCAAGTCCTTAACGATAACGTATCGAGCTGAGATTGAGCACGTAAATTAATGCCATGCCAAAATTATATTCTAGCCCACATTATTCGATCTCATTTTATTTTTATTTTTGACTCACCCAATTGTATATTGTCCCATGGAAAAGTTACATTTTGACAAGTAAACTTCTAGCAAGTACCAAGGCATCCCGACAATAATGTTGATGATGTTGTTGCCTTGTAATCAAAGAGTCCTGGATTTCATTCCAGATTTAGGTATATTGCACAATGGTCCGGGTTCTCGGGTCCAATCCAGATTAGCCTAATTTTTAGTGGACTATGTGCTACTATGGAATTACAACATGAACGTGCTTAAGGGACAAGAAATAAACTAAACCAATCAATCTACATGAACGTGCTGTCTGCAACGTGGAAATCAAAATTATTTCTTATTTAAATGATTGAACTGAACTTGGTTTCGTGTTTATATTACTTTTTTACCCTATTGCTTAGGTTCATGATTTAAAATCTTTGCAGATTTCGTATGTCTCAAAAGTACGAGTACCACGTCGTGGAAGGCCCTGTTCTATTCCAATTGACAAGTTGAAGCCATTCTTTCTTGCAGAAAAGGAGGCTATTAATCTTGGGAATGGAAACATTGCTTCTAGAAGCGACAGTGTCTGGAAAAGGATAAGTGAAGCTGCGAAAGATGTGTACAGTACCACACCAGAGGCCTTACACACATATACCTACCAAAATCGATACGGTTTGCATGAACTTCTAGATATTTCAAAGGAAAGTATAGATCTTTCAGAACCCATTTTAGTGTATTCTTCGGAGGAGGAATCTGACACAGAATGGAATGATATACCTACAGACTCAGTACAGAAGAAATTAAGTGGGGTGCCTGACAGTGAGCAAGTTGGTGATTTAGGTCATTATGCAATGGAATTTAATATTGAGTTTAGTGCAGACGAGTGGCGGGAAATGGGACCAGAGGAAGTTGCTTACAACCGCAAAACACAAGGCAGAACTTCATCACGAACAATGCAAGTATTGAAGAGGAATGTTTGGACGCACAAGGTTCATGATCATTTTCATGCACAAACAAGGTGCCCATGCAGAATGGTTTATTCTGGGGGAAAAGTTTGTGCAGAAAATGATCGGCAATATGTCAAGATCACGGGAATCTGCAGATGGTGCGGTTCATTTCTTGAAGGTAACATTAATCACATTCCAAAGAATGGCAAAGTAATTATGGAATGTACTTTTAAAGGACAGTATCGCCAGCTCCATCCCAAACAAGACAAAAGACAATTAGCGGGAATAAGAGGAAAGGATGCAATCAAAAAACAATGTAAGGAACATAAGTCAGCTGTCTCCATTAGGTGTGAAGAAGCTGAAGCAGCAATGGAATTTGGTGAATCTGAACCCAGTCACATCCCAACATTAAATGCACTGAGGATTGCCAAGTGTTTGGGAAAGAAAAAAAGTAGGTTGCATGAAAATCCTATTTTGGCTTTATGTATTGCGAAGTACATGGAACCTTACAGTTCGTCATTGAAGGACGTGACATATGATAAGCTCATTGTTCATTACTGGTCCCATGAACAAGTGTGTGTTACACAGGCAATATTCAAAGCAACAGATATATCGCGGTTATGTATTGATGCTACTGGTAGTGTTGTTAAGAAACTTGAAAGAACAAAAGAAAGGATGTCCTCCAATATATTTCTATATGAAGCAACGGTGCCTTATCCTGAGGAACAGAAACAATATCCTGCCTGTAACATGATCAGTGAACGCCATGACACAGAGACTATCAGACATTGGCTATGTCGGTGGTTGATCGATTGTAAAATTGTACCCATGGAGGTAATAACGGATATGTCCAAGGCCCTGATGTCTGCCTGCGTGCAAACGTTTACAAACTTTCAGACCCTTGCTAGGTATTTAGATAAGTGTTCAGAGATCATGTCCATAGAACCTGATGAAAAACTACAAGGCCTTCCCACTTGCTTCATACGATCAGATGTGTCTCACGTAGTCAAACTCATGAGTCAATTCGGAAGTCTTCGTGGACAACTGAGAAGAACTCGACAACTTTATCTAAGATCTCTTGGACAAGTTATTCAATCCACAGACTTGAATGACATTGAAATGCTTTTAAGTCACATTTTCACCGTTGCAATGAGCGAGTCTGAGGGTGTTAACACTGTTACTGGAGAAAAAACGCATTGTGAAGTTAGCAAATTATATTTGCAACATCGAATTGCCAGGTTTGAAATAGATATTCCTGAACAATCTGAAACGGAAGTGTCTTTACCACCTGACCCACTATTTGAAAGTGAAATTCCAAATGCAGCGGGATTTCGCATCTGGGCAGAAAGGATTGCAGAGGAAGTTAAGAGAAATGTAAATGAAGATGGTAACATAGGAAATCAACAGTATTTGCCAGATATTGTAGCTGATATTTTGAACTTGTGCCACCTTATTCCTACATGGACAGCTGTCATGGTTCCACATTTCGGTTATGGTCAAAAGACAGCTTCCAGTGCCCATGTAGAAAGCAATTTCAATAATACAAAGAATAGAGTTTTCCAGAATGTCAAGTTGCCTGCCCGACTGGATGATTTTGTTCTTACACACATACAGTACATCAGCGGTTCAATGAAGTTGGCAGCCTTGTCATTTGCGTCACGGAAATTGGAACATGACTCCCAGAGTGTAATGCAGATCAGTAGCAAAACTGCGCTTTTTGTAGAAAGAAAATACCAAACTTCCAAACCTGATCACTGTGTTGATTCTAATATGAATTATTGCCATGATCCAGTACAGAGAAGGACGTCTGGAAAAGGAACAGAAATACACGACCATAAAAGAAAGGAAGCACAACCCCCAACAGAAGTGTCTAAGAGAGATGATAACCCAACCTTGTTGGAAGGTACAGTTTCCAATTCAGTTAATACTATTGACACAGACAAATTGGCAGAAAGTTGTGCTGTTGAAAACTGGAAAGGTCAAGGAGAGAAATTAAGACCGAGATCTTCATATTTAGAACATAGTACTGAACTTCTTCGAACTGACATGAGCACATCTAATAAATCAATGCCAATTGGGATTTTAAAAAATGGAAATAGATGTCATTTGCACCCAGTCAAACTTGGCAAAATGAAAGTAATGGTAAGGAATACATGTGGATTTGATTCCATTGTCCAGTTAGCTTGTGTTGCATATTGTGACAGCCAGAAATACTATGAAATTATTCTAAAGAATTCTGAATTAAATGATACTGCCTACATCGTGACACAGATGATGAAGTTTGGACCAACAGCAGCTACATATCGCCTTCGTGCGAAAGCATTACTAGAATTCATGAAAAACTACAAAACTTTGCCTGCAGGAATTACCTCATTGGACGCCCGATTACCAATATCGCAGATGATTCAACATGCTTGGAGTGGTATGGCTTCTGGTGAAGAAAAGCATTTATGTTCATCAGCAGTATGTCCCAGAAAAACTGTGTCTTTACCCATTGCTGTATCAAACATAAGTAGACCTTCCAGATTAGATAGTATTGAGGAACAAGTTGAGAGAGATTTGACAGGAAGCAGGACACACATGTGCCGTTCTGAGATAAGGGAACTTCATGATTTTTCAGACGATGATGCTTATGTAAATCTAGAGGAATCACAGTACCCTCTTTGTGCAGGATTGCGTACTATTAACAGAACTCCTTCACGGTACCATATTTTTGTAGAAGTTGTTGAAGAAAATTTTGAAAGAAATGTACAGCTTACCTGCAAATTATCTGAAATACCAAAGATTCTAACAATTCAAGGAATACAATATCATCTCAGAGGTGTAATTTGCTATACAGGTGCATGTTCAAAAGATAGTCTAGGTCATTTTACCGCCTGCTGCCTACGTCTCAATGATGAATGGGAAGTGTACGATGATTTGAGAGACAAAGTATACTCCATCAATCCTGAAAAGCAATACATCCTACATTCACTATTCTACACTGTGTAGATAAAATGCTACCCATTTTATGTATATGTTCTTTCCTCAACAATTTTCTGATATTTTCATGCGTAATCAGTTGAAAGAATTGTCGTGTTCTTCCTTATTTTTATATGTGCTATCTATTTGAGCTAATTACACAAACAAATTAGATAAATTTCACAAAACGTTATGGGTGTAAGTACATTATTTGTGTGTTCTCGTAAAAGATTCCACTCTTGGCCATAAATTTACAAATAAATGTGCGGTGCCTGTGTGTTTTATATTGTTCATAACTTTGCTCATGCATAAGGGTTGTTGAGTAGATAGCGGGGTCAATGTAATATTCTGAAGTGTTGAATACTCGGAATTCGTAGTAGTAATTACCTGTATTATGATTACAGTGTTTCTAATCTTTACTTTTTACCTGTATCTTATAGTATTCTAAAGTGCGTAGTGGCTGAGTTTTTGAAGGACATTTTTTACATAATATATACAATGTATGTGGGACATCTAAATGTTGTAATCGATAACACATACTGCTTTGGTATATAATGCAACAATAGGCCTATACAAAAATTAAGAAATCCTATCAAACACCGATATTACTAATTGCCTCTAGAGAGGTGAAATAAGCTTCATTTTGATTGTCTCAACATGTATGAATATGCATTTAATCTCTGTTTCAACGTGTAACACGTATTATAATCCATTTAAGATGTGATGTATTCAATCTTTCTCAAAACAAATATTCACAAGGGTAAATACAAGTTTCTTAGACAGCACAATATTTTTTTCTGAAATAAAAATAAATTTCATGGAGCTGAAACATTTTTACCCTTCCGTAGAACTGTCATTGCTTGGTATATATTTAAGCTGCAATATTAACTTTCAAAGCAATGGTACATAAATAGAATCTTACCAATGATATCCGATAGTGACCACAATAACAAAGCGCAAAGTTTAATGAAACATTCCATCAAAAAATGGATATATTTTTTTGTACTTGTTATTAATAATGTATTGTTATGGTACTAAAACATAATCATTTTAGGCTATAAGAAAATTCTATTTTTGATAATGTGTTAAGGTATTCTCCTAATAAATAGTTTTGGAAAAATAATCAAGTTGTTCATATTCCTGTTGCAGAGAGAGAGAGGGAGGGGAGAGAGAGAGAGAGAGAGAGAGAGAGAGAGAGAGAGAGAGAATTGTATAGAAAATATCTGTTTCCAACCGAAAAAAAACATTACTAAAACAAAACAAATTCCCATTTTTAGTCGTTTAGCATTTACTTCTAGTAGGTTATTTGACTTGTACAAAATTTTTGATTTGGTGCACAAAATTGTACAAATATAATACAAAATCCCTGCACTATTTATTTTAGAACTCTTGAAAGTGGTACTACAGCTTTTAATTGTAGTACCGCTTTTGATTTTGATTTTTCTCGGTTATTTGACTTGTACAAAATTTTTGATTTGGTGTACAAAATTGTAAGGAAAATACTACAAAATTCCTGCACTGTTTATTTTCGGGTTCTCAAAAATGTACTAAAGCATTTACTTGTAGTACCACTTTTATTTTGATTTTTCTCGGTTATTTGACTTGTACAAAATTTTTGATTTGGTGTACAAAATTGTTCAATAATAGTACAAGATTCCTGCACAGTTTATTTTCGGATTCTCGAAAATGTATTAAAGCATTTACTTGTAGTACCACTTTTGATTTTGATTTTTCTCGGTTATTTGACTTGTACAAAATTTTAGATTTGGTGTACACAATTGTACAAAAATAGTACAAAATTCCTGCACTGTTTATTTTGGAATTCTAGAAAGTGATACTACAGCATTTACTTGTTATACCACTTCTGATTTTGATTTTTCTCGGTTATTTGACTTGTACAAAAATTTTGATTTGGTGTAGAAAATTGTACAAAAATAGTACAAAATTTCTGCGCTGTTTATTTTGGAATTCTAGAAAGTGGTACTACAGCATTTACTTGTAGTACCACTTTTGATTTTGATTTATCTCGGTTATTTGACTTGTACAAAAAATTTTATTTGGTGTACAAAATTGTACAAAAATAGTACAAAATTCCTGCACTGATTATTTTCGGATTCTCGAGAATGTACTAAAGCATTTACTTGTAATACTACTTTTGATTTTGATTTTTCTCGGTTATTTGACTTGTACAAAATGTTTGATTTGGTGTACAAAATTGTACAAAAGTAGTACAAAATTACTGCACAGTTTATTTTCGGATTCTCGAAAACGTACTGAAGCATTTACTTGTAGTAACACTTTTGATTTCGATTTTTCTCGGTTATTTGACTTGTACAAAATTTTTGATTTGGTGTACAAAATTGTACAAAAATAGTACAAAATTCTTGCACTGTTTATTATCGGATTCTCTAAAATGTACTAAAGCATTTACTTGTAGTACCACTTTTGATTTTGATTTTTCTAGGTTATTTGACTTGTACAAAATTTTTGATTTGGTGTACAAAATTGTACAAATAAGTACAAAATTCGAGCACTGTTTATTTTCGGATTCTCTAAAATGTACTAAAGCATTTACTTGTAGTACCACTTTTGATTTTGATTTTTCTCGGTTATTTGACTTGTACAAAATTTTTGATTTGATGTATAAAATTGTACAAAAATAGTACAAAATTCCTGTACTGTTTATTTTGGAATTCTAGAAAGTGGTACTACAGCATTTACTTGTAGTACCAATTTTTGATTTTCATTTTTCTCGGTTATTTGACTTGTACAAAATTTTTGATTTGGTGTACAAAATTGTTCAAAAATAGTACAAAATTACTGCACTGTTTATTTTCGGATTCTCGAAAATGTACTAAAGCATTTACTTGTAGTACCACTTTTGATTTTGATTTTTCTCGGTTTTTTGACTTGTACAAAATTTTTGATTTGGTGTACAAAATTGTACAAAAATAGTACAAAATTCCTGCACTTTTTATTTTCGGATTCTCGAAAATGTACGAAAACATTTACTTGTAGTACCACTTTTGATTTTGATTTTTCTAGGTTATTTGACTTGTACAAAATTTTTGATTTGGTGTACAAAATTGTACAAAAATAGTACAAAATTCCTGCACTGTTTATTTTCGGATTCTCTAAAATGTACTAAAGCATTTACTTGTAGTACCACTTTTGATTTTGATTTTTCTCGGTTATTTGACTTGTACAAAATTTTTGATTTGATGTATAAAATTGTACAAAAATAGTACAAAATTCCTGCACTGTTTATTTTGGAATTCTAGAAAGTGGTACTACAGCATTTACTTGTAGTACCAATTTTTGATTTTCATTTTTCTCGGTTATTTGACTTGTACAAAATTTTTGATTTGGTGTACAAAATTGTACAAAAATAGTACAAAATTACTGCATTGTTTATTTTCGGATTCTCGAAAATGTACTAAAGCATTTACTTGTAGTACCACTTTTGATTTTGATTTTTCTCGGTTATTTGACTTGTACAAAATTTTTGATTTGGTGTACAAAATTGTACAAAAATAGTACAAAATTCCTGCACTTTTTATTTTCGGATTCTCGAAAATGTACGAAAACATTTACTTGTAGTACCACTTTTGATTTTGATTTTTCTCGGTTATTTGACTTGTACAAAATTTTTGATTTGGTGTACAAAATTGTACAAAAATAGTACAAAATTCCTGCACTGTTTATTTTCGGATTCTCGAAAATGTACTAAAGCATTTACTTGTAGTACCACTTTTGATTTTGATTTTTCTCGGTTATTTGACTTGTACAAAATTTTTGATTTGGTGTACAAAATTGTACAAAAATAGTACAAAATTCCTGCACTGTATATTTTGGAATTCTAGAAAGTGGTACTACAGCATTTACTTGTAGTACCAGTTTTGATTTTGATTTTTCTCGGTTATTTGACTTGTACAAAAATTTTATTTGATGTATAAAATTGTACAAAATTCCTGCACTGTTTATTTTGGAATTCTAGAAAGTGGTACTACAGCATTTACTTGTAGTACCACTTTTGATTTTGATTTTTCTCGGTTATTTGACTTGTACAAAATTCCTGCACTGTTTATTTTCGGATTCTCTAAAATGTACTAAAGCATTTACTTGTAGTACCACTTTTGATTTTGATTTTTCTCGGTTATTTGACTTGTACAAAATTTTTGATTTGGTGCATAAAATTGTACAAAAATAGTACAAAATTGTACAAAAATAGTACAAAATTCCTGCACTGTTTATTTTCGGATTCTCGAAAATGTACTAAAACATTTACTTGTAGTACCACTTTTGATTTTGATTTTTCTCGGTTATTTGACTTGTACAAAATTTTTGATTTGGTGTACAAAATTGTACAAAAATAGTACAAAATTCCTGCACTGTTTATTTTGGAATTCTAGAAAGTGGTACTACAGCATTTACTTGTAGTACCACTTTTGATTTTGATTTTTCTCGGTTATTTGACTTGTACAAAATTTTTGATTTGATGTATAAAATTGTACAAAAATAGTACAAAATTCCTGCACTGTTTATTTTGGAATTCTAGAAAGTGGTACTACAGCATTTACTTGTAGTACCACTTTTGATTTTGATTTTTCTTGGTTATTTGACTTGTACAAAATTTTTGATTTGGTGTACAAAATTGTACAAAAATAGTACAAAATTCCTGCACTGTTTATTTTCGGATTCTCGAAAATGTACTAAAGCATTTACTTGTAGTACCACTTTTGATTTTGATTTTTCTAGGTTATTTGACTTGTACAAAATTTTTGATTTGGTGTACAAAATTGTACAAAAATAGTACAAAATTCCTGCACTGTTTATTTTCGGATTCTCGAAAATGTACTAAAGCATTTACTTGTAGTACCACTTTTGATTTTGATTTTTCTCGGTTATTTGACTTGTACAAAATTTTTGATTTGGTGTACAAAATTGTAAGGAAAATACTACAAAATTCCTGCACTGTTTATTTTGGAATTCTCGAAAATGTACTAAAGCATTTACTTGTAGTACCACTTTTGATTTTGATTTTTCTCGGTTATTTGACTTGTACAAAATTTTTGATTTGGTGTACAAAATTGTACAAAAATAGTACAAAATTCCTGCACTGTTTATTTTCGGATTCTCTAAAATGTACTAAAGCATTTACTTGTAGTACCACTTTTGATTTTGATTTTTCTCGGTTATTTGACTTGTACAAAATTTTTGATTTGGTGCATAAAATTGTACAAAAATAGTACAAAATTCCTGCACTGTTTATTTTCGGATTCTCGAAAATGTACTAAAACATTTACTTGTAGTACCACTTTTGATTTTGATTTTTCTCGGTTATTTGACTTGTACAAAATTTTTGATTTGGTGTACAAAATTGTACAAAAATAGTACAAAATTCCTGCACTGTTTATTTTGGATTTCTAGAAAGTGGTACTACAGCATTTACTTGTAGTACCACTTTTGATTTTGATTTTTCTCGGTTATTTGACTTGTACAAAATTTTTGATTTGATGTATAAAATTGTACAAAAATAGTACAAAATTCCTGCACTGTTTATTTTGGAATTCTAGAAAGTGGTACTACAGCATTTACTTGTAGTACCACTTTTGATTTTGATTTTTCTTGGTTATTTGACTTGTACAAAATTTTTGATTTGGTGTACAAAATTGTACAAAAATAGTACAAAATTCCTGCACTGTTTATTTTCGGATTCTCGAAAATGTACTAAAGCATTTACTTGTAGTACCACTTTTGATTTTGATTTTTCTAGGTTATTTGACTTGTACAAAATTTTTGATTTGGTGTACAAAATTGTACAAAAATAGTACAAAATTCCTGCACTGTTTATTTTCGGATTCTCGAAAATGTACTAAAGCATTTACTTGTAGTACCACTTTTGATTTTGATTTTTCTAGGTTATTTGACTTGTACAAAATTTTTGATTTGGTGTACAAAATTGTAAGGAAAATACTACAAAATTCCTGCACTTTTATTTTGGAATTCTCGAAAATGTACTAAAGCATTTACTTGTAGTACCACTTTTGATTTTGATTTTTCTCGGTTATTTGACTTGTACAAAATTTTTGATTTGGTGTACAAAATTGTACAAAAATAGTACAAAATTCCTGTACTGTTTATTTTCGGATTCTCTAGAATGTACTAAAGCATTTACATGTAGTACCACTTTTGATTTTGATTTTTCTCGGTTATTTGACTTGTACAAAATTTTTGATTTGGTGTACAAAATTGTACAAAAATAGTACAAAATTACTGCACAGTTTATATTCGGTTTCTCTAAAATGTACTAAAGCATTTACTTGTAGTACCACTTTTGATTTTGATTTTTCTCGGTTATTTGACTTGTACAAAATTTTTGATTTGGTGTACAAAATTGTACAAAAATAGTACAAAATTCCTGCACTGTTTATTTTGGAATTCTAGAAAGTGGTACTACATCATTTACTTGTAGTACCACTTTTGATTTTGATTTTTCTCGGTTATTTGATTTGTACAAATTTTTTGATTTGGTGTACAAAATTGTACAAAAATAGTACAAAATTCCTATAATGTTTTTTTGTGATTTAATGAATGTGGTACTACAAGTAAATAGAGCTGTTTTTAAGATGCAGCTGGCGCCAGTGTTTTGTCTAGCGTCTGCTAAGCTCTTGCTTGCAGATAACAGCGATGACTCATCCAGCGGGAAGGAAAAAGTTATTGTTTTGAATCTTGCAAAGCTGTTTTGATTTGACGATAACGAAATTCGATCTCCAGAAAGCAAAACAAGAGTTAAAATAACATCATGTTCTGCGCCTTCTGATAAGCACAACTGTAAATTTAATTTACCTTTCTTCAGAACCATTCATGTGGAAGGAAAAAAAAAAAGTGTGTTCAATGTAGGAATGGTCGCTGAGACTGATTAAAAATACATTATTCAAGGGGAAAACGTTTGGAGGGGTGGGTGTTTGACATCGAGAATACTCCTAAATCCAACATTAAATCGTCGATTAACGTGAGAGTAAATAACGATCTACCATTTTGATATGTGAAAATGCGCAGTTTCATAAAGCTTGTTTTCAGTTCATTTTATGCTGATGGGCTAATCGGGACTAAATATACAGTTTAAAGTGAAATTCAATTCCAAACCCGAATGATTATCAACTGCCACGTTGTTTAATGACCTGTCCTACAATACGCTTTGGGTGAAAATAGATCGCAAGTTGCGCATTTCCTTTTTCACGCTGGATTACAAGGAAGGAGTTTGGACTGCTCCCTTGAATGGGGAAGGAGGGTGAATGAAGTTGGTTGAAGCAAAGAAAAGTGACTTTTTTTTTACGATGTATTTTACACAGCCGAACCAGAATGAAAATTACAGCCCTGCCTTTATTTTTGTTGTCTGGTACCTAGAGAGGTTGTGTTGTTTCTCCCGAGAGATCTAATCTTACCAGTTAATCTTGTAACAGACAATGCTCCAGTAAACCCGTATAAAATCCAACATTCATTCTGCCCGATTATCTCCCGACTTTTGCTGGCACCAGTCTGACTGGTGTCAAGATTCTTCGAGTTTCGCTTGCAATAAGCGAGAGATTGTTTTCCTTTCCATTGGTCTCAGTGCAAACGGGTTTCTCATGAACTAGAATTGTAAGAATTTCCTGGAAAAACAAATACTGTGCACAATTGAAACAAAGTAACATTATTTTAAATTCTCTTTTGTGAAAACTTTTTCATGTTCTATTTTCCTTCTCACAACACGCATCCTGTGCATAACAGGTTGTATAACTACCAGGATAAATGGTGTTACCATCTCCTAGGTATCTTTGTGTCCGTTTGAGCTCCCTTTAAGCTGAAAATTGGTGCAAATTCCAATAACGACCCCTTCGAAATAACGACCCTTTTCCCGGGAACTGAAAGGTCGTTGAATCGAGAGTTGACTGTATTAAACTATTTATGGATTCCAATCAAGTACTTTATTATGTAGACATCATTGTATTCATCATGTGCTGTTACAAATGTAACTAGTATCTGGGTTTAGCAACCTGTAGACAGTGGCAGCGATTAGGGGGCGAGGGGAACAGTTGACCCCCCTCCACACTTTTCGCCACTTTTGCCCCTGCACTATGCTAAACCTTATCTATAAAGGCAAATATACTGTCTTTGCCCCCTAGTTTTGGTACCTTGCCCCCCAGTTTTGGAACCCAATTGTTGCCACTGCCTGTAGATGATAATGATACAAGACAATATGGTTACCCCTTTTCAAGAAATTGAATAGCAATTTAAATCTAGCACAAGGTGGTACAGAATTCTGAAGAACTAGGTAAAGTAGTGGATCAGGTCAGATTCACACCAGAGCCAAAAAGAAATAAAGAATAGTTCATGTGAAGATGAAATTATCACTATAATTAGAACAAACAAGAGACATACATAATATCCATTTAACATTCTATGCTACCATAACACCATCACTAAAATTTATAGATGAATTAGTGCAATGCACTTCAGTCTAGATGTGCAATCAATTTTAACTGTAGTAGACTTCCGTGACAGAGTAGTTATCACAGTGTGCTATGATGCCAGGGGTCCCAGATTCAAACCCTGGCCTGTGCATGGGTGTTCTTAGTTGTGTCCCTTCATCAATTTCATCCTCATCTTCGTGATTAGTCAAAAATAAAGGAAAAAGATGTAAAAAAAATAAAGAAATAATTAAAAAATTAACTGAACAAAAATATTACTTGCCTTTTACCATAAGATTTAAGAGTTGACCGTGAATTTATTTACCCATACTAGCAAATAGTTACAATTTCCAAGTATTGGTAATGGTGTCAGTGGAAATTGGTCAGGGTAAGAGTATTGGCTCAGCCCTATTTAGAAAACTCACTTTTGGTGTGAGCAGTCCTGGGTTTAATCCCTGATGGGAGCTCTAAAAAATTTGGTGTTGATCTACGTATTGTGCAGACAACTTGTGTGCTACACTCCGTACCAGCAGTGGCGTGCGGTGCTAAATCAGGCAGGGGAACAGGTGACCTGCATTGCCCCCCCCCCCACCTCCCATGCCTGTCGTAATATAATGCAGTAGACAAATTAAAATTCAACCCTTACTGAAATGAACTAAATAAATATACGATACATATGTTACAAATTGTCAGAAGTGACATACATGAAGAACGTTAAAATTATGACAATAACATTGTTAAAGCAAATATGATATAATGTAAAGAAAACATTAAAAACAAAATTGTTGATGCACAAAAAAGAAAAAAAATAATGAAAGCAATTTATGAGTGATCAGAGGAAATAAATGTTTGGTCGAATCCTGTTTCATCTCTCTATTTGTATATTACGTTGACATTTTTATGTAGAGTTGAGTATTCTTGTAATTCAAATGTCCTCAATGAAATAATTACATTCAGATGGACGAGTTTTTTCATGACGTCTGCTAGATTTGTAGAAATTGTGATAAAACCCGAACTGTTCCAAACCCCCTTCTCAGGAACAAACAAGGACAACAATAATTTGCAGCTGGAAGAGTATCCAGTTAATCATTTTACAGAGTTGTAGTAACTTCAGGCACGTATCGAAGGGGGGGGGGGCTTAGGGGGCTCGAGCCCCTCCCGAATGTATTCGGTTTACACTAGATAAGATTAGATGTTTTGTTTCTTGTGGTGTGAAATAAAATAATCTGACGTTAATTTAAGGAGAAATAATTATCGAGGCAAGACGGAGAATGTTCTACGTATAACCCTATTATTGTAAATAGCAGGTATTCAAGGTGGGCATCAGGGGCTCGAGCCCCCCCCCCTCCTTTCAGGATATTTTTCTGTTTACACTAGATAAAATTACGTAGGTTTTTGGCTTCTTGAATAATGTGATGATAATTCGAGATAAATAATTATCGAGACAAGACGGAGGATATTCTATAACCCTGTTATTGTTAATAGCACGTATCCAAGGTGGGATCAGGTGGCTCGAGGGACCCCCTCCCCACCAACCAGGATTAGGTTTTTGTCTTCTTGAATGATGTGACGATAATTTAAGGAGAGAAATACTTATCAAGGCAAGACGGAGAATGTTCTATAATCCTGTTTTTGATAATATTGCACGTAAATTTTTCTTGCTCTTTCGGTGTTGTCGCAGCGAACTTGAACACTATGTAGAGACTTGTTAGCATTTGGAAGCTGCACAACAAAGGTAGCGCCACACGTAGGGCGATTCGTTGTAATTTTTAATCTATGGAAGGCGCGACAGGGAACGTTATTGAATAAGAGAAGGAGTCGAACTACTGGCAATATTAACGAATAGTTTTTATATACCCTCATTATATAGAATATAATGAAGGTATAAATACGCGGCTTCAATTTCGCGGTTGATCTGTACAACAGAATCTGTTAATTAGACTTCAGAGGTAACTGTGGCAATTCATGCAGTCGATTAGTGATCAGTCAGTGTCCATTGGTTGCTTTATAAGATCTAGTGATTCGAAAATGAAAAGGACTAAATACCATAAAGTAACAAAGTCTACTACTAGTTCTAGTTCGGGTCCAAAGCTGAAGACATTGACGACAGCGGACACTCTGAGCATAAGAGCTGCAAACATAACATGGGAGGACAAGACACATTAGTGGTGTTCAGGCTCAAATCAGAGTGAAATATTCGAGAACTGTCAGCATCCAGTTTGCAGCCCATAGTTTGAATTTCGTGTTGTCGAGTGGATTGTGCATCCCGTGCATGTGTAACAGCTTCGTAAAAACACTTCTGATACATCGATGTTTTGATGCCTGGAAATGAACAAACACACATACTGAGATGGTTCCGTTACAGCATGGAAACAGAGGAGTTGATAGGTAGAAAGTGTTCCAATTTCACGTTCTGATGAAATGACAGCTTTAAACAGTGGCAACGATTTAGGGGATAGTTGCTCCCCATTTTTTGCCTGCACTATCACACTATGGCCTCTTAATGCTAAGCCTTGTCTACCCCCCGTTTTGGCACCCAATTGTCACCACTGGCCTTAAACATACAATTGTGAGGTTTTATCTATAGCCCTTTAAAAAATTGTGTTCATCCCCCCCCAAAAGGAATTCCTGGATACGCGCCTGAGTAACTTGTTTGAAAATGCCTTGTGTATGATTTCGTTTTAGTCTTTAATCCAGTTAGGATAAGTATTGGTTTGATGTCTTTTCTGTAAAGTTCAATGAACTAAAAGCTTTCGCCTTCGTCTTCAGCCGGTCGATCATACAACATTCGCAACCCTACGCTCGCAACATTCGCTTTCTTGTCCTGCCGCTGCGTGCGTCTTGGGCCTTGGCTTGGGGCTGGTGGAACAGATGGATGCGAGCTGTTCCCTCGGAAGCTATTTCGAAGCGTTTAGCCAAAGCATTTAGCAGACGCTAAGACTATAGAACATTTTTCCAGTTCGTTATGAATGACAGACGCAATTTTGCAATGAAATTAGGAAAATATGGACTTACTACACTCAAAACTATCACTACAACGCAATTAAACTTTAGCACATAGCAAGAATTCGAAGGAAAAGGAATTCGCTAAGTCTCTCGCAGGGAACAGCTAGAGAGTTCAGCTTCCGTGGTGAGGATCGTTTACCTTCGCGCGTGGTCGGAAATACTCGGCATCAGGCCGTAGAGGGATGAACGACGAGGGTAGGTGAAGTAAACAAACGCCCGGTCACGGTGAATGTTTTTCTTCGGCGTTACTTTTGGAAATGTTGATTTCGGGAGAAACAAGTGTTCTTATTATGTTAATATAGATAATTTAAATAGCTTCAATGGGCGATAAGTAGGAGGGAACAGCCTGTTCCCTCTGTTCCATGGAGGGACCGCCACTGCGTACCAGCTAACTGTAGACCAGGCGAACGAGAACAAGTCTCTGCACAAGTAGTGACGCGAGATGGCTCCACCAATGAACATTGACAGAAACTGGATTGTGTAATGGGCGACGGGAGTTACCTGATTTCCCTGTAAGCAATGCAAACTTTTGAAAAGGATAATACCGAATGCACATGACAAACGGGCCATATTTTTGTCTCCAGGTTCGTACGATTGGTTTAAGAATTTCTTAGGCAAATATTAGGGATAAAACTGCAAGAGCAAATTTTGACAAGCTGTGCATTTATCGTACGGACTAAGGTCTGAGCCGTACATGTCATGAAATTTCCGTACATGTACGGTCAGGACCCTACGGTTGACTGCACTTTCACCACTCGATTTTCCTCCTCCTCCTCTGCCGATATGCGCAGCTCTGCTCTACAGTTAGCTGGGACAGGGTATAGTTGAAAGTGATAGTAGAAGACTCCAGTCTAGAGAGCCAGAAAACTATGTGATTTGACTTGTCCAATGAAGAGCTGCTTGGCCTTGCCCCTAGAAGGGCTGTTGCATGGTACAATATCAAAGAACATCTTTTAACTGTGATGTAGGAAGGTAAGTTTGATTCACATGAAAAATGTCTCATACTAACCTTAAGAGCTTGCTGACCCAACTGTGAAAGCAAAAGATTGCTAGCAAGAACTTCGGCCATGTGAGGGATGTCTTCTACAACACTGCTTCCTCCAATGTCTTCTTGATCCTCTTGGATACTGTAATAATTTAGGTGTAAAAATATGGTACACATTCATTTGAATAATTGAAAGTCATTGTGACTGAAATGTGAAGATACATCCCAATATTGGTGATATTTTTGCCAAGTACTGCCAATACTGGCACATCACAAATTTAAAATTACCCAGAAATGTTAAATTTATATTACTTTGCAAATTTACCATGCAAATAAAATTACTTTGTTCAAGCATTCTGACATGCATCTTTAAGACACTTTCATTATCAAGATATGAGGGGGAAACCATCTAAAAGTCAACACTGATAAAATTAGTCAAAATTGATAGATAACCAAAATAATTCTGAGCGTGTTTATAACACAAGATAGGGCAGATTGCTATTGTACTGCTAAAATCCATCAAAAATACACTGAATTAACTATTAGAAGAGGTCACTGCCACACAGAGGATCAATATTAACTTATTGGAAAATTAATGAAAATTTGAGACCTAACCAGCAGGGACCAAGCAGAATTGTGATCATTGGTGAAGCATTGGTACGAATGCCAAGCACAGGTTCTATATTAGTTAGGTCTCAAATTGTCATGTTCCAGAAAGATGAATAGGCAAAATTAGCAGCTATTTTATCAATATAGTGGTATAGTGGTTAAATACATTCAATATAGTGGCATAGTAGTTAAATACAAACTGATCTATTAGCACTGATAGACATCAGTACTGATACCCTAGTGACAGTATCTACTCAATAAATACAAATTAACTCATTTTCCCATTTCTTTTTGCCTTTTGTGGTAATTAATTATGCCACCTTTCATGCATGACTTTGGTGATTATTGTTTTACTACATGTGGAATGGCTCCTCATTTGCCTACTGGCAGATTTGATTATGCTAAGCCATGACTTCTTCCTGCTGCTTGTGCTCTACTTGCTGCGAACACTGCAGTTTAATCTCTCTCTCTCTCTCTCTTTTTTTTCTTCTTGTTCTGTGGGTGGGTTCAATGGTGCTGTATGCTCAGGTTCTTCATTTTGGTCTGATCTTTGTGTTGGAGCTTGAAGGAGGGTGGTGAAAAGAACTATGTTACCCCACAACAATGGTGGGAGATAGATACATCATCTAGTGAAGCAATCTGCCAAAAAGGAACAAAAATCATTTCATCTGTGCTAAACTAGTAAATATCTGACAAAGTGAGGAGAAAGGTTGCAAATCAATCATGGTAAGGGAAAAATAAGTGAATTAATTTGTAGAGATTATCTTCTTCTTTGTATCCAACATGTCAACTTGCTTAATTACAAATATATCTATTCAAATCTATTTATGTTTATCTCTGCCTTTAACTCCACTGTCTAATGTGTCATTTTCTTACATATATATCTTTGCTTTGAACAGCACACTATGATGCCAGGGGTCCTGGGTTCGAAGCCTGGCCTGGGCATGGGTGTTCTTACAATTTCATATCGTCACTCATCCTCAACTTCATGATTAGCCAAAAGTGTCAGAAAAGCAAAGTAAAATAAACCAAATCAAAAACAACAACATTTTTGCAGGTAAGGGCCTAATAAACTAAAAACTTACAAATTTTTCACACTCTGGACAATTTCTTCCAGCTTTGCCTCATAAATGTCTTCATCGAAATTGCAAAGTTTCTCTCCGAGAGCTGTTGCTTCATCTCCCCTTTCTATGAGCCGGGAATACAAGGCCGTGAACAGCAGCTGAAGCACCACTGACCCTCCAAGAGGATGAACATCTGCAGGTATAGTGTCCTCCAAGAGTTCACCAGCTCTGTACAAAGAAGGGGGAAAACATCCAGCCAGATCCTTTAAGCATCCCAACAAAATTGGAAGCGTCTGGTCCGGCAACACTCCTTCCTGTAACGCAGCATCTATTGCTGGTGCCAGATGCGCTCCAGCCATTTGAATCAGAGCTTCTAACCAAGGCGGTCGCTGTTGATTCCAAAGCTGCCGTCTGTCCATGCAGCCCCAGTCGGTCACGTTTTCCAGCAATGGAAGCAAGGTGGTCTCCAAGTCCTTAGGGCCTCCAACGCTGGTGACTATATGGACTATTGCTGCTACCGTTAGATTGTGGGGCAGTGCTATCTTTTCAAGAGAGCACCCAGCACCACCTGAGCATAGGAACCCATCACATCGATCGCCTTTGCAATTCTCCCAGCTACATTCAGACTCTGTGTGCATGAGATGTCGCAAAATTACTGATGCCACCAGACACTTCCGCATAAGAAGAACCTGAAAGGAAAAAGAAAATATGTCACCTCTTCTGGACTTCAAGAAGGAAACAGGGTTTTTATTTTCCTCCCAATCTCGTCTAAGCACAAAGTGACAGGTGTCCATCACTTACTAATTCCTCTAAGGTACATCCGCACAGAGTCAGCTGGTAGCTTATTTCCTTTAATTCTACACATAAACTTAAGCAATTTCCTCCCTTCCACATCTTGGAACATGTGGAGAAGGAATGGTTGAGGGTGTCTGGTATTTTCGAGGAAAAAGTTTCATCAATGTCCTCAAGAGTATTTTTCCAACATTCACACCAGTTTTATTTTCAGCAACTTGGACTGGTACCAATACCAATTTTAATGAACCACAAGAAACTAAGTATTGAAATAATTCTGAAGCCACTAAACATTTGAATATTTACATCATGCATCATAATTCTACATTGCCTGTGGGAGAAAATGTATAAAACAATATACATTTAAGGAAAATTACTGAAACGAGTCTAGAATAATGTAAAAATATTCACTGATATTATTCAACATAAATACTATGCCAATATATAATTATTTTCTTGTAGTTTACGGTTATTACAAGCATAAGAAAACAGTTTTTCTTTGTGACGTTTCAGGAGAACACACGCTCCCTTCATCAGACATTTATTTTCATTTTAACTCATTTGAATATTTACATCATGCTTGTAATAACCGTAAACTACAAGAAAATAATTCTATAATGCAAGCAATGCGTACATACAAGAAAAACCAATATATAATTGCTTGAATTATTTACGGAAAGTACAAAAAGTAATTTTACACATTCTCACTGTCCAGGGCAGAAATTTTAACCAAATATTGGTACACTTTATGATTTCAACTGACTTTTTAATATGATTACCTTTGAAATGCAAGAATAATAAACTCATTCTGTTCAGATCCCAAGTCTACATGTCCTATATGATGATTACTATTGCATTAACATTTTGCTTTACTAAAATGAATGAAACACAATTAGTTGGTATGCCCAATATTTCCTCCACATTATATGCACAGCTTAGCCTTGTACAAATGCACAAACTGCAAAACACTAATGAAATTTTAAAAATTGGATAATAGAAGTAAACCAAGATTAGAATTACACAGAAACAGTAGAAAAGTTACTGAATGAAAAGCCTACATCTCACATATATTTTCACAACTTTTATCTTGTGTATATTATTTACAAAAATTAAAAACTTACAATACCTTCAGTACTAGAGGCCAACAAGCCTCGGGTTGTGCCACCAAGACAATGAGCTCCACAGCTATAGCAGATGCATCAGGCAGGAGGGCATCAGTCTGAAAACCTTTGGGGAAAAGCACAGGGGAGACCAGAACAAACCAAGGACTGGGGGAGCATTCTTCATTTCCAAATATGGGAACTGTATTGATGCCCTTTCGGAAGGTCTGAAATTAACCAGAAAATTTCTTAAATATTCATTTTTAAAAAAAATTAAAAATTTATGTCAGTGAATCAAAGCATTAAAAGTTTGGCATCAGAAGTATTTTGTGTACATATAGAGATTTAGTGAAATTTCAATCTGTAGCTGCACGTGAAATTCAAATAAAGTAAGATAGTACCATGAAAGATTTGCATAAAATACACACAAGGAACTTCTACAACTTGGCATTCCAATGTGTTTATTTTGATCATTCATTATTTAAAAAATTAATTAAAATGCATTTGAAAATACATACAAAATTTTAATCACAAATGTGCATCTATATGTATATTAAAACCTTAAAGTACAGCCGGTGGCTACTATGATGGGTAGTGCCAACATGATCAAGAAATCAAAAAACACCTCTGTAATGCTCCTTCCTTGTGGTTGCGCCACTGGTCAAGATATTTAACTTTTAATTTATCCTTGTTTGGTAATGTGGAAAACAGTGTGTGTGTGTGATAAGAAATAACACAATAATCCGATTCATCTTCACTCACTATTCTATCTTTGGTACACTACAGGACACTTCCTTAAAAACACAACAATTACAAGAGGAAGGGAAAAATAAATCCTCTCAACTTCTCCTCCCCAATGCACATGTATTTCATCTGGATGTCAAAAATATCCTAAACATTTTTTGTAAAGAAATTGTCAAAATGTCAAAGGAAACTCGCATCACCATAGGATTTTTTAAAAATTTTTATAAAATATAAAAGTCTGGATGGCCCTTTAGATGTACCTAACTTATATCTAAATGTTTATTTAACATTCGATAAATACTATGTTCGATTTTCCAAAAGTAGGCAGAAAAGTAGATAGTACCTTTCTCACAAATTACTTTCAAACGGGTCTTACAAATCAGTCATATTTAGTGACATCTCTCTGAAGGTGGCAACTACGTCCCTCGTTGTGCCAACAAAAACAGGTTCGGCTGGTGTCTTATGACCAGCATGGCTAACCCGCTGCCATCTTGTTCCCCGCTGAGACTTCTTCAACCCTCTGCACATGTGTCAACTTGGTTAGGCCAGCTCTTGGTTGGTTCGGACTGTTGCCTCATGAGGATATGAAACAGCTGGCGATGCCGCGTGGAGGTTGGCACGAGGGACATAGTTGCTATCATCAGAGAAAAGTCGCTACGTCATCAGCTAGATGGATTATTTGCAGACTATTTTGTTGTGCTTGAATATGCAAATAACTAAGTTAAACTGCACTTCCTATTAAAAACAATCAAGTTTATCAAACATTGATCAAAATAACTTAACAAAAATACATAACATCTACCATCAAGAGGCTTGTTGAGAAACAATGTGAAATTATTTTTTCATTCTCAAATCCTGCACAAAACAATGCTTCATTTTCCCCTGACTTTTACAGTATCAGGTCAGAGGGGAAAACCCTTAATAAACAATATTGAATACAGTGAAGCATCTACTATATGTTCTGCAGGGTATGGTTACAGAACTTAAAATGTAAATACCATATCTATGCCGACGATTTTCAGTTATATTTCTCTTTCCCCCCGCAAGAAATACTGCATGCAATAGAAATTGTGAACAATGACCTTAAACAAATAAGTACTTGGTCTGCACACCATGGCTTACATCTAAACCCGACTAAAACCCAGTGTATTCTTGTAGGTTCCCCTAGAATTTTGAGCAAAATAGATAAATCTAGCCTCCCTAGACTCAACATAAATGACATTCATCTGCCCTTCTCCACTACTGTTAAGAATCTGGGTGTGATACTCAACCAACATCTCACCTGGGCAGAGCAAGTTAACTCTGTATCTAGAAGAGCTTTCGGTGCATTGCATTCACTCTATCGGCTCAAAAACTTCCTCCCTGAACGCATAAAAATTAAGCTGGTCCAGTCTCTTGTATTTCCCATTGTTGACTATGTCGACATTGCTTTCTTGGATGTCAATCACGAGCAAGCTAAACGACTGCAGCGAATTCAAAATGCCTGCATTCGTTTCGTTTTCGACCTAAAATATTCAGACCATTTGACATCGTACTTTGCGAAGGTCGAGTGGCTTAAATTAAGCGATAAACGTAATTTTCATAAGTTAATTTTACTGTACAAAATCCTTCAAATAAAAGACCCGCAATATCTCTATAACCGATTTCAACATCTTTCCGACTTTCACAGCCACAACACCAGATCGCGCGAAAGGTCTCTGCTGTCCATTCCACTCCACAAATCCAACTTTTATGCAAATTCTTTTACTGTTACCTCAGCAGGCCTTTGGAACAAGTTGCCACCTGAAATTCATGTCTCTTCCTCAATTGTGACGTTCAAAAAATTGTTAAAGTTACACATATTATACAATGAAAATTAAATGTTTGATTTCCCTATTAATATGGCGGGTGCAGAGAATGATAGAAGGACGTAAGGCACTAAAATGAATTAGAGTAATAGTTAAGATGAATTATCATCAAAGTATACCGTATTGGACTGTGTTTTAAGTATGTGTAATATTGGACTGTGCTTAAGTAAGTGTAGTGTTATGTATTTGCTTGTACGTGTGTAAGGGCAAAGATATGTATGTGTGTGTGTGAGTGTGTGTGTCCGTATCTATAGGTTAGATTACCTTTCTTATATGTAATTTCTCTTTGTATTTTTTATTTCTCTGTAATTTTTTATATATTTTTTTTCTTCCTTTTTTTTTCAAAATTTTAATTATTTCATATTCAATTTTTTTGTAAACATGGTCAAGTGGAAGAAAAGGCTCCACAGCCTTAACTTCGCCATGTAAAAGAAGACGAAATAAATAAATAAATAAATAAATAAATAAAATGTAGGAAAATGTAAAATCTGCCACTGTATTAATACAAAAGGTATACGAGGTGTGACACAAAAAAAACGGGATTGATTGCATAAGTGAAAAACAAAAAGGAGTTGGCAACAACAGTTTTGGTGACGTCATGCGACACCCCTAGTCTATCTGTGCTGCAAGTTTGGACTCACCCGGTCTCGCCAGTTGGGAGTATTGCATCATTGAGTGTACACCTGCAACTGTGTTCTGCCGAAAAAATGTCTAGTGTGAAAAGTGAACAAAGAATCAACATCAAATTCCTTGTGAAACTTAAGAAATCGGCAACAGAAACATTCCAAATGTTAAGTGAGGCTTATGGGGATGATACTTGCGATGAGACATGGATTTTTTACCTATGACCCTGAAAGTAAACGCCAGTCTATGCAGTGGAAGTGTCCAGAATCCCCAAGACCCAAAAAAGCTCACATGTCATGATGGATGGATTTTGCATCAAGACAATGCACCCGCTCACAAGGTGCTGTCAAGCAGTTTCTGACCAGCAAAAACATTACTGTGATGGAGCATCCTCCTTATTCCCCAGACTTAGCCCCATGTGACTTTTTTTTTTATTTCCTAGGGTTAAATCTGGCATTAAGGGAACCCATTTTTCCTCAGTTGAAGACGTTAAGGCAAAAACAGAAAAGCTCCTGAAGGACCTTACTGAAACTGACTTTCAAAACTGTTACCAACAATGGCAGCATCGAATGCAGAAGTGTGTGAATGCCGAAGGGGACTACTTTGAAGGTGATAACATCGCGGAGAACTAATTCTGCAAGTAGACTGAATTATATGCACAATCCCGTTTTTTTGTGTCACACCTCGTATGTTAGTACATAGTTTTTAAAACCGAAAATGAAGCATGATACCTTATACAGAGTAGCAAGAGGACACCCTCTAACTACTAAGCAGCAGAACAACTCATGGCACTTGACATGAATGTCACGTATCACTTTATTAGATGTGGAAAGCCCAATGAGTTCTCCTCCACTTGAGCAAATTGCAGGTAAAATGTGGCGGACTGCCAGAAGCAAGTTGGTGAGGTCTATGACCAGGAGCTGACTACGGGCATGACTTGGTTCAGCCTGAAACAGAATATAAAAATTTTGATGTAACTGAAGAATTACCATCTCACAACAAAACAAAACAAAAAAAGCTGACTCAGTGGCTGATTAAATGGTTGATTTTTAGTCTCATTCCAGCCTGGGTATGGGATTTCTTTGTGAGTTTCCATTCAATTTCATCAGCTGGCAATGCTACGTGGAGGTTGGCACGACGAGGGACATAGTTGCTATCGTCAGAGAAAAGTCGCTAAGTTGTCAGCTACATGGATTAAGAGATTTGAATCTCCTTGTATGTAAATTATAAATGTATTAATTTAACAATACTTTGGCCAGGTATGCATTTCTTTTGAGGGTAGTGCCATGGTTTGATTGATTTGCTTTATTTTACTTCGCTTTTTGTGCCACTTTTGGCTAATTTGCGAAGATGGGGATGAGTGAAGACATGGTGACTGTGATTAGCCAAAAATGGTGGAGAGACTCCAAATAACAAAAATACAAATACGAATCTAAAAAAAAAGTAAATTGGCAATATTTGCCACATTTACCCCTTCTCCTCTTTTGATGACTTGCATGCATCATTCCGTTACCTCTTGCATTATTTGAAGTATCAGAGACGGAAGCAGAGAAAACTGTTCATGTCTCTATTCTTAATAACTACCCAGAGATGGTGCTCATTGCAGCATCCCTGGCTAGTACAAAGACTGCACTTGGAGCTAGTCTTTATTCTCTTCTATTCCTGGATGTGTTTTTTTAGCTTTCTCTAGGTGTCTGTTTACCTCTGTAACACCAATGATGCTTTTGCAGGCAAAAAACTGGGCACATTTCCCAGTTTCTAAGAAAAAACCAGCAAAGAGCTGTCTTGGGTACGGATCGCCAGATACATATATCAGATAATTTTATATCTGGGTATCCAAATGGATATGCAGATGTTGTAGTTCTATGGTTTATCTGTTTGATGGACTCTCCCTATGGATACTCACAAAATCCATCATCCTACGTGTCTGTTTATCCGTTTTACAAATTCTGCGCATACTCTTCAAATGTTACCTTTCTTGCCTGAAACAGATTCCTGCATCCCTCAGTCAGTATAAATGCACAAAGTTTACTGTCATACCAAAAAAACGTAAAGTATTTCATGTATAGTTTAAAATATAACATTCTCTGTTTGGTGTTCTGGTGAAGAAATCGAGAACAGTGTCTAGCAGAGATAATTTAAATCTGCCCAGCGTCGAATAACATGGGTACCTGGGGGGTAAAGGCAGTCAGGGGCGTGGTGCTGATCACATCACCCCCACTCACGACCGGATCAAGAAAGTGTGGGGCGTTACCCCCACACCCCCTATACGCCTTCATGGCGTGGTGCTAAGCACAGGGGAACACTTTACTTTTTTTTTTTACTTTTGTTTGTGGAAAGAATCAGTGACGAAAATTTGTAAGTGGATGGGTTCAATATATTAGGAATAGGGCAGACAAATAGGTAAAATTACCAAAAAATTCATAATCTGATATTTCTGTACATAATCAGTAATTAAGTGCAAAATTCTGCCATTTTGTCGTTTTTATGCATAATTTATTTTTCATGTATCCTAATTTGTAAAATAAATGTTTAATTGTATGTTTGTATTCCTCTTAGACTATATCCATTGCAGACATCTGCAATTAAGGAGTTTTTATTTGAATCAGTAGAATACTGGCTATCGGTATTAGTATTTTATCAATACTAGTTGAAATTTCATGTTGGCCCATTCTTATACTATATCAATCCCACAATAACTGTTTTTGGGTTTTACTTTCGTAACTCTTGATAGTGGGTAGACAAGATATAGATGAGTATATTCTAGCAAAATGAAATCTAAATGAATGAAAAACAATACTAACCTGTGAATACCTCACAGTTAAAATTGTTAAAGACTCATTCAGCATTCCTGCCAAAACTCGCTGGGCTGTTTTCGGAGGGACTGTGTTCCACAAATCTTCTTTAGTTGCTGCAAAATAACATTATATTACTTTTCAAGTTAAAATCACTTTAAAAATATAACAAACCAAGAGCAAGCACATTTTCAAATCCAAATTAATGTTCAAATCAATTAAATAGAAGCCTCGTTGCAAGTCACTGGAAATATTTAGACTAGCACCAAGCTGGTACTGAAATTTCCAATAGTGATTGGTAGAGGCATGCATATTTCGTTTTTGACGAAAACACAAAATGTGAAATAACATGCTGCGATGTTCACTTTTCATGTTTCTGGCAGGTGTGAGGTGCATTTTCCTACCCTGTTTTCTCACGAAATGATGCGAAATGAACTGCAAAATGTGAAATAAGACTCCTTAACATGAAATTTAGAGATTATTTACCGATGCGACACTTTATGAGGTTTGGATTATCCTGTGAGTTATGCAATTCACAGAAAATTGATTAATTCTGCTTTAAATATTTGAGAAGCAAAAATGGACCCCTTTATACAGGAATAAATTTCATATTCTGGTAACCACATAAATGTACCATTAGAAGGCATACATTTATTTTTTGTAGTAAGGGCAGTTTTTAAATCAAATTTAGGATTATATTCACAATTCTAAAAAAAAATGTCATTTTATATACCTCTTGATCACCGCTATAACAGGAAAAAGTTATTTTATGTTCTGCTTTTGAACCCAAAATTGACTGTTTTTGCACCAAAATTTTGCTTCTTTATTTACCAAAAATATGTGCCTCTAGTGATTGGTACTTTTATGGACTCTGGCTCTGTGTATACAAAATACCGATAGATGCTCCAACAAAGTCAACTTATCCTGGCAAACTTGCAAAAAGTGTAATTTTCATTTACTTACAGCAAAAGATGGATTTTCTAATTATGTGACATCCATTTTAATATTCTCATTATCCCATATAGAGGGCTGCATAGTCTGCCTTTTACCTACCCACTGCCCGCTTGCTCGCGAGGACAGGTATACCTGCTTGCCTGCCCGCGGCAACGAGTCGACTTGCATCTTTACCCGGGTTCTTGGTCTTCAAGGCGCTCTGCGCTTACAAGGTAACTGGGCATTTAACAAGACCCGGGCGCCTGCAAAACCTGCTGGAAGGAAACAGCCCTCCGGCAGCGTGTCGCTCCAGGTGTTTCATCACCACGTGGACGGCTGCAGCCAGTGTTGCCTACTTACGTAGCTCCTAAATCCTACGAAGTCCTAGGAGGAGCTCTCTGCTTTAAGGAGAATTTACAGTATATACTTAGTGATTTCAGTTCATTGTAAGCAGTTTTTATCTTATTGCCAGGAAATGCACGCAATATTACAGCTTCATTTATCTAAATGAATGATCGAGCAAACAAAAATCTCCTCACTGAAAACTAATTGTTTTTCATTGCATGGTGCCTTAACCAGGCACGCAGTGGCGCAACCAGAGGGGGGGGGGGGGCAGGGGGCATTGCTCACAACCTTGGACGGAAATTAAGTCTAGAAGAGGGGTCAGAGTGGGGGGTCAAACATTAAAGCACAAGAAAAAACAGGCTAGCAGAATTAAAGAGTAGCAGGGCTAAAGGGTACTCAAGATGGAATTAAATTTCATATTTTTCTTGCATTTTCCTTCCAGACGGCCAAGGGCACCTGCAGAGGGGGAATGGAGGGGTAATTGCAACCCCTTGATTTCAAATTTTATGAAAGTAGAAATATATTATAAAATATTATACAGTCTCATCAAGTTCAATGCCGTAGCAAAGGGGAAGCGGGAGACGGTCCTGAGCGCCGAACGATCTAAGTGAGAAAAGTTTTAAAACAGAGAATGCTATGGCGGCCCGTGATATTATTTGCTATTAATGTTGGTTTGTTACGAGTTGGATGAATTGATTATGTAATACGTCGCTCCATGTGAAAAGAAAATATTGTAGATGGAAATTTTACATGCCATATGTATGTACATTCGGAATGCATTTATCATGCACTTTCTTTCTTTCAAAAACAGTTTGTGTGCTTGTTTTCCATTATTAGCTAATGTGAAATTGACGTGTTGAAAAAAAATATTTCTAATCCTCTGTTTCAACACAAATGCGCGTGAGAACCGACTTCTACCCCCTTTTTGCGTGATTTATGAGGATAATAATGCCTTTCATGCTACTTTATTACTATTATTGTGATTGTTGTTGTTGGCACGTTTATCCAAGTACTTGCCCCCTCCACCCCAAACGAGGATAACGGCAATGCCCCTGGTGTTCGCAGTAGAACAGTGTGTTGTTCGACTCGCGACCTCAGCGTCGAACGTGACATGTTTCAGTCCTGCCCTATATCACTATATATACGTATATTGGTTGTTTACGACATATACTTATGGATCCTGTGCCACGGAAAACCTATTTCAATGTGTGTGTGGGGGGGGGGGGGTAGCAACAGTCGTAAATCTCATTTCATTGGTGATGTGGCTTACGAAGCTTTGAGTTCCCTTTTTTAAGTAGTGAAAATCTATTGCAGTTGGCAACACCGCAGAACGGTGTGGGCCAGGTGCAGTTTCTACTCGAAGCAACTACGTCATGCAGAGGGAGGGGCCTGCAGTTGATGGAAAGAACGAACTGAGACCTACTAGGTATCATAAGACTGCGGGTACCCGGCGGGTCTACAATGCCTGCCAGGAACGATCTGGGCAGGTGGACATACAAGCTGCTCAAGCGAGGGTGTGGCGCAGGTTGCATGGTATTTCAGGAGCGATGTCTCGCGAACGGGTCTGCTCCAGGTCTTGTGCAGGCCTCTGATCCCATATGAGAATCAATTAATACTTTAAAACAATGGAACTCTTTTCTTCTCCAATTATCCTGAAAAAATTAACTTCTACATAGTTTAATTATGAGTACTGACTCACACTTACTTCAACAATTTGAATCAAACAAAATAGACATATACAGTACAGTGTATCCACAAATATCCTCTGTGATTATAAACAGGTGTGGCCTCTTCAGTGATCATATCCCCATGAAATTGATGTCTCCAGAAATATTTGTACCTTTCTTATTTTTTTCATTTTTGCTTCTTTAAGAAGCTAATTACATTGATGAGGATGGATGGAAATTAGATGAAATTGATGTCGGGACATTCAGAAAGAATACTCATTAACATGCCAGAGCTCAAACTTTGGACCACCAGTTTGGGTGTCCAGCACTTAGGCGACCCTGAGTGTCCAGAAACTCAAACACTTCTGTCACAGTAGTAACTTACTCACTGTTCCACAAATGCTCCAGCAAATCCACTGTGATGGATTCAACTGCAGCAGCAGTGCTGAGTTACATCATATGCAGTGGTTGAGACTCTGCATTGAAGTCCATCCCAGTGGGCACGCTGGAGCATATGGTACGATTTGGAGTATCCCTATGATATCTGTTGCATGGACACTTCTGGGTTGTAATAATCTCATTAACTTTCAGTGGAACAGTTACAACGCAGAAGTGTCCATGACTGTACAAGGGGTGCACATTAAGTATCTATGAAGTACATATAATGACTCCACACCAGTTTATAAATAGGACAAATATTTGTAGACTGACACCTTGCACTTCATTACTTCTCACTATCACCTTTCTTAACCCTTTCACTGCTGAAGATATATTCCTTTGATAAGATGCCCTGTGCTGAATAAATTTTGCAATTATTGAGTTTGATTTCATATAATTCTCACCTTAGATTCTGTGAACATCAAACAATATCCAGATGTCTTGGAAATCCCCTTTTGTCACACGAAAGTAAATTTAAATAAATGTTAAATGAGTGCTAGACTTTTGAGAGGTGTCCACTGACAGGCCACATTTGAATTTTCACTGCTAGAACTAAATAATTAATCAAAATCAGAATGTTCACCACCTGATTCACTTGTAGTTAGTAATTCTTCCATTTCTGCTTCCATAAGGTAGTGCAGATAAGAAAACTTGCAGGTAGGTAACATATTTTATATCTGTGGAATTCCTAAGTTAATATTTAAATATACGTAATATGTTCTGTTAATTCCGGGGTCGCCTGCCACCAACCACTGGGAACTTGTTGCTTCAAATAATTAATATTTAAAATATTAATTTAATATTTAAAATACCGGGTGTCCCAGAAGTCTTTCCCTGATTACAAACTTTATTTATATCCACTATATGCAATGTAGAGATGTGAAAGCGGTGCCAAAATGTTGGAAAACTAACCAAGTTTATTTGTTGCAGGTTTCAGTAATGTGGCTGTAGTGTAGCAGTATCAGTGCCCAGGAATCCGGAATTAATGCTCTTGACATCGGGTGGCATCTTTCCATACAATGTTTCTTGGACTTGACAGGATTTGGGAATGAAGATAAATTCCATTTTTTAAATACCAACTTATTGATGGCAGATATTCTAGACGAAAGAATTCTGTACATTTGAAAGTTCCTCTGCACTGTTATTGGTGACCGGGTCTCGTGATACCAGAGGACATGCTGAGCTTTTTCCTGATTTGTGAACATTTCCGGTTTTCTGGGCACTGCTACACTACAGCCACGTTACTCAAACCTGCAACAAAAAAACTTGGTTAGTTTTCCAACATTTTGGCACCACTTTCACATCTCTACCTTGCATCCTTCCATATAGCGGATATGCAAAAAGTTTGTAATCAGGGAAAGACTTCTGGGACACCCGGTATAAAAATGATGAATATGTTATGCAGAATCCATAAATCTATGGGTACAGCATGTCAGACATGCATTTCACAGAATGTATTATTATAGTGTCAGCAGTGAAAGCTCATTTCTTATTTCCTCATTATATACAAATCATGCAAAGATGTTTTAAACAAAGGTTAGACAATCCATCTCATTATATATAAAAAAAAAAAAACCTCAAGACCTTACATGCACATTATGGTCTCTCAATGGTGCACTAACCTTGCATATAAAACCACCACATTTGAACAACAAATGACCCTCTTTCCCCTTCAAAGAAGCTTTGCAAATTCTCCCAGTGCAAGCTCTCAGCATCCTGGAGCACGTAGAGTGACAGCAAACGGCAGTGAAGATCCAAGAGACGTTCTGCCAAAGCCTCAACCATTTCATGGAAAAGCTTGTAGCTACGATGCAGTGAAAGCCTGCATGGTCATGAGCAACGCAAAATATAACATCATTAGAACTGCAGCGGTAAACATTCTATTATTAGTAGTAGTAGTATTTTAAGTCTACTTCCTGTTGCTTTTGGCTAACTACAATGATTAGGTTAAGTGATAATTAGTTGACACCACTCACACGCTCAGGCTTTATATCAACTGGAATGTTCAGCACTAACATCACTTCACGAGATCAATAACTAATCACTCAATCATGGTGGCAAATATTTTACGAATTCACTATTTTTCTTCATCATTATAATTAAACCAAAAGGGCAGAAATAGTATGCAGAACAACCAAAGCACAAGAAAACAAAGTCATAACACATATTATAACAGCAGGATCCCAATTTTACCTTCCCAGATTCTACATTTTCCCATTTAATATATATTACAATTCTGGTCCGAATCAAGCAATGTACTTTAAAATTATCTTTAGCTACAGTCACCTCAAAAACATATATGCTACATTTAAAAGTTTCAGGAATTATGGCTCAACAGAAAAGAATTTTCAAAGTAGCTGTACAATTAATGGCAATAAAACTAGTGTGTCTATTCTTCATCAGGGAAAATTACTGGGAATTAGAACATTATGGGGTAATAAAAAGTTTATTTTAAAAGACTAAAAACAGGAAGACAGGATCATTCAAAAATGTCCTTGTTGGTCGTTTGACCCTAATTGGTCCTTTTCTATTTCCTGGTAACTTTTCCTGATGAAACTGCAAAACAACATGTGAAATAACATGTATTTTTTTAATGAATTATGCATTTCATGAGGTTAGGTAAACATTCAAGAAAGAATTCATAACAACATTCTTTTCATAATTGGGAAGAGAGACGTGGTAGTATATAAATATGGAGAAACTAGTACTCACTTTATCCATGAAACTGTTTTTCTTCTTTGTTCTATTAATTTCAGTGGCCACTGCCACCATCCTCGTTGGAACTCGCTGTACTGTTGCTTGGCATGCAACACGAGTTCCAACGAGGATGGTGGCAGTGGCCACTGAAATTAACAGAACAAAGAAGAAAAAACAGTTTCGCAGATAAAGTGAGTACTAGTTTTTCCATATTTATTTAACATTCTTTTGTTTCTGAAATTCAGCAGCAATGCGAAACTGAAAAAATAACTTACCCTTTGGTATCTTTCTTCAACTGTTCATTGTAACACCACAAAGAGTTCTTAATCAGTGCTGCAGCCCCTAAAGTACCAGTGAGAACAGTTAAATCTGCATGATCCAAAGCTTCTTGTGTTAAGGTGTGCAGATGCTCCAGTAACTGCCACGAGGACTGATCAACCAACGACACAAAATTACTTGGTGTCGAAGTCTTCATCACACCGTCAGCCATCTCTGCCTTTTTCTGCTCATCTTCTTCGAGAAGCCCAGAGTTCTTGTGAAACGCTGCAAAATACTCTTCTTCCCACCACATAACAAGTTTCACGGAGGCAAACGAGGCATAGCGGGGAAAGTCGAGTAAGCCACCGACAACCCCAAGGCACAGATTTTCCTGTAGTACCGACTGATTTTCTTCATAGTATGCAAGATCCCTCTGGAGCAGGATTTGAACCCTGTCCATCAGGTTACCTTCTTCCATAACCTCCATGCTGAGTAATGTAACTTTAAAATAAATCTGCAGTCTAGAAACAATTAATTTGCATATCGCGATACATTTTCAATGCCCACTTCTGTAACACAGGACTAGTATAACATTTGAGAATCACATGGTAACACTTAACAGATTACGTATATCATTTATTGTTTCCACAACTGTATTCACATCTTGAAAAATCCACAGGTTGTTTCACAATGTTCTTAATTTCCTTATTTAACAGTTCATGGAGTGATCTTCCATCATGGCGGTATATCCACTGACCATTTACAAAGTCATATCTTTTGGGACCACTGGTTGGCGATGATAGCCAGATCTGCTGATTTGGTGTCTGTCTATTTATAACATAAGTTCCGTAGGCTGAGCCAAATTTCACAGTCAAAACTCCATCCTGCAACAGGCAGATATAAAAATTAAGAAATGTCATGCAAAAAAAGGAAGGAAATAAACCTCTACTTCAAACTTGAAGACATGCAATTTATGCACAAAAGGCAATCATAACTGTAGTCGGCACTGGGTCTGGCTATAAAGAAGAGATTTAGGTTCAACTCTCAGAGAAGCGATCTCAGTTCTTCAATTACATATTTTAACAAGCAGTTCTAGAGGTCTCTCATCAATGTTATGCTTTATTTTCACACTTCAAGTTGATTACAGCATAGAATTGTCACATGATTTGGAAAAGTAACAAAGAATGATTTTTTTTGTAGTTGCTCACATAAAAAAATACATTCTCATTCATGTTTTTTTTCAAACAGGTGCATAAATAAATAACAAATTTATGCATGGTTCTGATATACATTAACTATTCCACAGAGCATATAAGAACCACAGCAGTCCAGTCGGTGGGACATTGAACTGCCATGTGGGAGACCTGGGTTCAATTCCCAGGAATCTGATTTCAGGTGGACATTTCACAACAAATGCCCGTGCATGGAGCAGCTCTGCTGTTAACCCTGCCTCTAATTGATGGATATCTTGGGGCAACCTGGGGGGGAGGAGGGGGAAGGCAGTCAGAGCATGATCACATCACCTCCAAAACAATAGCCAAGCTATTGTTTATGTGTTGGGCCATAGCTCGACATCACCCCTTCCCCCCACATGGCTTTATGGCTAGTTGTATTGTGTTTGGAAGTAACTTTACATTTACGTAGCACATAATAGTTATTTACTTATATTTACTACTGTAAAAATGTGATTTTGTTCTTTTGTCCTAAAAGCACCAAAAAAAATAATAAACTAGACATGCCTCGAATATTTCCAAGGGACCCTGCTTTCAATCCACAATGGATCATGTGTAAGTATGTCCAAGGCAGTCTTAAAAAGCAAACATTTTCATCGATAATCTGGATTCTAAAATGCTGGTTGGCAACAGAAGGAAATGCTTATAAAAAGACAACAAGGGCAGTTCATGCCTGGAATACTTTCACAGTTATGGATTTCCTCATGCACAAAAACATAAAAAGGTATTTAATGCATACTTACACCATACGACACATCTGCTTCTTCTAAATGGCCAGCTCCTTCAACCAACTCTTCTAAATACTCAGAAATGGAATCCAAGGTAGTTTCGCAGACTTGGTCAAACTCTACAGGATCAAGAGGTCTAAAAAAATATAGGAAAAAAGAATTGTCACTCAGACTCAAAACACTGCAATTACTTAGGAACATGATAAATAATCCAACTGTCTTAACTGATGTGTGTGTGTACGAAATGTCATTCCTCTTGGTTGAATAGTTATCAGCTTTTAAAAGTGTGTAGTGATGCATTGTTTACTTCTTATTCAGCTGCCATTACATCTGCACTGTTGGCCTGGAGCTTGCTATGTGAAATGCTAAGGAAATTAGAACCTATTCTATCTGTGAAATATGCCACAGCATCGAAAGATTTCTTCACTTTAAACAGTAGAATTTGATCATATTAAGAAAATGCTGAGGCAAATGCTTTCATCTAAAGTGAGTCTAAGAGTACCAAACTTGAATTGCCTAAAATTCTCATTTAGGTATACAGGAGACAAGTGGAAAAGTAGTTCTGCACAAAAAAATGCAGCAAATAATATGAAAACCTGATAACTATGTGCTAATAGACATGCATAAAATTTTATTTATGTAGGAAATGCATGTGTATCATGATGACACAACCAAAATCTGGTCCCATGTAACTTGTGAAAATCATACTACATACAGTAGTCATACCATATGGAGAACCAGATAATGAATAGTTAAAGTTTCTGAGATCTACAACAACCTTCCAAAAAGGGTAATTCCATACAAAAAGGGACAAAATAAACATTTTTCGAAAATGCATCTAGTGAAATGTTTTCTGTATGGGTAAATAGTATACTTTCTATAGTTGTTTGGCAACAGTGTAAAATTACCCTGCATTCCCTACTTTCCAGATGGCAGCTGTGAAAAGTTCTCTGTAAAGTTTCCAAGAGAATTTCTTTATCAGGTAATGTTTTTTTTTTTCATTTGAATACGTAATGATATTTAGTATTTAGGCTTTACATGTTAATTGATGGCTAATTTGCTTCAAAATTTAGTGATGTGCTAAATATAATATTGATTGGAAGTTATCTAATTTAGCAGGTTTTTGTAGGTAGACTAGCTTGTAACGTAAGTGACCAAAAAAAGAGATAGTTTTTGTCCTGATAATAGCAATGAAAATATTTAGCTAAAAATGTATTATCTCTAAGTAGGCTGTAAGTGAGTGCTGAAAGAAAATTAGCAGCTTACTGCAAGCAACTAATATCTAGTAACAGTTAGCTGAACTTGTGTAACGTAAGTGACCAGTACTTTTACAACTTAAGTGACTATTGTTTTACAAATTAATTGCTGTTTAAAATGATATAATGAGCCATCTACACAGGGTGTAATTTAATATAAAAATAATAAGGTCACACTTTTACTTTAGTAGATTATCATGAAATTGTTTTGATAGAAGGTTCCTTTTATAATCATGAATGGGCCTCTGGAGTTGAATAAAGTAATACTGTTGCCTTGTAATAAGAAGGCGTTGGAATCTTATTTGCTTCTGCTTCAGTTTTAGTGCCAGTGTTTTTCAACCACCGGGCTGCAAAAGGTCTGTTGCACTAAGGGGTTGACGACTAATTTAATTTAAATGTAATTATATATTTATATAATAAACATTGGTTTTATTGAGAAATCAAAGGTGTCGGTTGCGATCACAGACGCGCTTATTTTGCAAGTTCTACACGTGAGCGCCAAATTTTAACTGCAGGTTCATGAATACGAGGCCTAAATTATTGAGTGTGCGAAATATGGAAGAAAATTGGGAAGTTTCTGGTATTGTAAAATCATACCCATAATTGAACTATGATTATGCCATAGTTGATATATTAATATTAATTAAGGGTGCATATTAATTCCCATATAAACTTTAGAGATCAGAAATGTATTCATGAGGGAAATTTTTGGGTTCAGGGCATCAACTTGTAAGAAATAAATTTTTTGTTCTGTGGTCTCACAAAGGTTGAGAACCACTGCAACAAGCAGCCAAAAATACACCACTAGTTGCTCCATGACTAGGTTTAGCGGTAAAAAAGGTAAAGTGCTCCCCTGTGCATAGCACCACGCCATGAAGGCGTATAGGGGGTGTGGGGGTAACGCCCCACACTTTCTTGATCCGGTCGTGAGTGGGGGTGATGTGATCAGCATCACGCCCCTGACCGCCTTTACCCCCAGGGTTTCCCCCAGGTACCCATGCTATTCGACGCTGGGTGGGCGCCGGGGCCGCTTCCTCTAACCAAAATATACATGATGTCCTACAAAAACCTGCTAAATTAGATAACTTCCAATAAATATTATATTTAGCACATCACTAAATTTTGAAGCAAATCAGCCATCAATTAACTTGGTAAAGCCTAAATACTAAATATCATTATGTATTCAAATGAAAAAAAAAAACATTACCTGATAAAAGAAATTCTCTTGGAAACCAGCAGTCACTTCACAGGGAACTTTTCACAGCTGCCATCTGGAAAGTAGGGAATGCAGGGTAATTTTACACTGTTGCTCAACAACTATAGAAAGTATACTATTTACCCATACAGATAACATGTTACTAGAAGTATTTTAAAAAAATGTTTATTTGGTTCCTTTTTTCCCACGGTCACTTATGTTTCAGTTTTTTATTACTCACACACTAATACCCTCTTCCTAATTCAGACTGGTAACATAAGTGACCATTTACTGTAACGTAAGTGACGATTATTTTATTTTTTCTCTCTTTACACATGAGTATTTTTAATACCTCAAAATGGTTTTGAGTTCCAAGACACTATATCTAAGTTGACACAAAGTTATATTTTTCAAATCGTAAAAACAGAACAGAAAAATAAAATTACAAGTTTACTTTTCACCAGTGACGTGCGGTGACGTCGACACTTGGGGTAGCAGTCAGTGGCGTGCTTAAAGGGGGGGGGGTTGGTGTGGGTCACACCCCTCCTCCCTTTAGGGCCAGTATTCCTACAAAAAAGAAGAATGTCAATAACAGGAAAAGATTGCAAAATTATGAATGAGTACCAGAAAAAAGTACACGTAACCCCCACCCACATTCGAAAGTAAAAAACTATTTGATTTGACTCTAAGCCAGAGATCCTGGGTTCGAATCTCGGATTGGCCATTTGTGTTCTTTGTGTGTGTTCCTTCATCTATTTTGTTGTACCAAAGGTGGCGGAAAAGCGAAGTAAAATGAACCAAATTGAGCAATCAATCAATGATTTGATTTCGTTTTTGTTACTTAGCGTCACTTTTTTGTCACATTTGGTTAATTGCGAAGATACGATGAAATTGATGAAGGGACGAGCACAGGGAACGCCCATGCCTGGGTCGGGGTTCGAACCCGGAAATCCTGGTGTCGTAGCGCGCTATGATAACCAGTCCCCCACGCTTGGTTGATTTGGTGACAGGTAACAAAACACAACACACTTTTTTGTAGTTTCTTCAATGATATTCATTTGACTTTTTGAGTTCTGAGAAACATTTTTATTCCAAATTATTTCATTATTCACTGCAACACATAGGACAAGAATGCGCACTCATCACGGGTTCGAATCCTGGCCTGGATTGTTCATATGAGGTCCCTTAACCAATTTCATCATATTATCACTCAATCCTCATTTTCGCGATAACCAAATGTGGCAGAAAAGCGAAGTAAAATAAACCGAACCAACAACAATATGAACACGTGTTCTCTTGCCCAAATAAATACATTTATGACTGTTAGAGACCAAGAGTAGTATATTTAAATAAAACACTACTAAAACGAGAGTCAGATAGAGCCTGAGCATATATTTGTAATTTAATCATTATATATTCCATATTTGTAAAAGAAAAAAAGAAAGAAAGCATAACATCATTGTCTGCACATAACACGTTCCCATTTCATAAATAATAAAACTACATCCCATATTATACATTCGCACATATTGTACAACGTGTAAAAGGTTGTGTAAATACAGAGAACATAAGTACTGCAGAAAATTTTACCCTGAGTTCTTTACAGGATTTACAAAAAATCTATGAGAAACCAATCCCCTATCTGTCCTATAGGAGATAGACTGGGGGACCTGAAAGCCTGGGCTTTCAACCATTGCAGCGGGGGGCGTGGGGACAAGAGAGGTAGAGGTAGAAATCTTCCTTTTCCTTGGGCCGGCCGTTTCTACATGAAAACTGGTCTGGCGGAAGAAGAGCGAGCTAGGGTATCCAGCCAGCTTTGCCCGCGGAGAACACCGATGGACGAGAAGCGCGTGGAAAAGAAAGTGTTGCGTATGAGCTGTGGTGGCTTTAACAAGACAATAAATATTGTGATTTGAATATAATTCGAGATGTGAGATTGATTGATCTATCTCTGCTAGACTAGCTACTCCTCAGTGCACGTCACTGCTTTTCACATATTACTGTCATATTTTGTGTACCTTAAGTGACTGTTTTATTTCATTTTTCTTGCATTATACAATAAATAACATTGATCAAATTTGAGTGAGAAAGTTGAATTATAATTTCAATTAAGCTAAGGAAATTTTTAAACTGTGGTAAAGGTAGTAAATTATTGTGAAATCACATTTCAAATAATTTTATCTTCTCCGAATGTAACGTAAGTGACCGTGGAATTACCCAAAAGAAAAATGTAATAACACTTACCCATTGCTAGTCGTAAGGCTTGAAAAGTTTGACTTCGGTTTCAACTGTGTTTTATTTCTTAAATCTGAAGCTGTACATGTAAAAGCCTTGACAGGAGCCTCCTTACATCCATATGTTAGATTGATCAACCAATTTCTTCTTGTGAGTACCGATGCTGAAACCAATCTTCCATTCTGAAAACAGCGATGAAACATACTCCAGAAATTGCCTGCAATGTAAGAACATTACTCTAAGTTATAACTAGACCTCGGATTTTAGGTTCTTCACCTATTTTTTCCTTTGCAAGTAAATAAGAAATAACAAGTTATATCAGTGTTTCATTAAAAAAACAAAACAATTGACGAAGTATTATAGTGCCTAAAATAACCTTTTTTGCTTGTTAGAACCTATTTTAGGTTTATGTGCCTAAATTAAACCTCTTTTTAGGTTTTTATATTATTTTTAGGTTTTACAGAATTTTTATATCTCACAGAGGTATTTAGGTTTGATGGTGAAATAATTCAATGACTGACATGTTTTAAACATGTTTTCTGTCGATTTCCCTCCCTCCAAGTATATGATTTTTATCAAAGCATTAAACAAAATAGGGTGTAAGGGAAGGGGTACCTTCAAAGTAGGCACCCAAAAGTCAACCTCACTGCCACGCAGTACACCCTGGACTGCATTTTGCAGACGAACGAGGCTCTGGCGACTGGCACTATGGCCAGTATAATTTTGTGTGTGTTGCCCTGTTTTTTGTCCTTGTGTGTGCTGAGTGCCCGTTTACATCCTCAGCTTTTAACAGCAGTCAGAATATTTTAAGATTTTTAGTTATGCAACGTTAGAGTTGTTATTTGTAATGGTAAGGGGCTGGCCCCCATATAATGTGATGGGTGCAAAATAGCCCAACTGCTGATGCACCCTAAATTTTAAATTCAAATTCATTAAACTAAAGAAAAAATGTCTGACGTCACTGTTATCTGCAGGTAACAGTGACGTCAGAAAGAGGGCAGTTCCCCCATACTTTTTACCTCTGTACTATATACTCTTAATTCTAAGCCTTGCATACTAAGATAAAGTAAACTGTCCTTGCCCCCCTCCCCTCCCCATTATCAGTTTTGGCACCCAATACTCTCTACTGCCTGCACAGTCCCAAGTGCAACCTTTGATCTGTGCAGCCTTGCCCATTCTCGGGTCAGTTTGGTCCTCCTTGGCATTCACACCTTGCGAAGAAATGTTTCAGCATTCAAATTGCACTACTGACTATGTTTCTGTTGAAAGATAATTTTCAGCACATGAAATGATCCTCACAGACAAAAGGCGAAGTTTGTGTGTGGATAACGCAAAAAGATTCATGGTGGTCACTAGCATAATTCCTGTTTTTCAAGACGAACTTTCCAAAACTTCAAGGATACAAGCAGATGTTTTCTCTATTCCAACCTTACGTATTACCAACTCTCACCCTCCCTTCCACACACAAAAATATTGACAATATAAAGGGTTTGTATGATTCCAATGTACGAAAAAATTTACCTAATCAACTTCAAGATATATTATTTTGTAATAATCTTCCATCTGTCAGATAGATTGTTCTGTAAAAGACACTAACAAAGTAATCGGATTGAGAAAATATAGTTTTATTTTCCATGTAGCTTTCTTTTTCTTCCTAAAAAAAAAGCTAAACTGAGAGAAACTTGCCTCAGGGCATTTATAAACATGTATAAATTTAATGGGATATGGATTAATAAAAGTTGCAATTTTTCACGTCTACGGAGAAAAAATTGGAATAGAGAAAACATCCGCTTGTACCTTATTTCATGTTTTGCCAAAATTCACGCATATTTTCTGGAGCCAATAATTCACACATAGTTCCCGGAAACAATAATTCACGTGTAATTTCTGGAATTCCAAGCGAGTAGCCACCCTGATATTGTGCAGCAACTTTACCTACATACGTAATTCATATCAATAAATAACATTTTCTAACAGCACAACTGCAATATTATAATAATTTGAACATAATTTTGAAAATGAAATAAAGAAATGAAAATTTCTTTAGAAAATTAATATTTGGTTATTGCGGTTCTTGTGAAATTTTGTTTTTAACGATTGTATCTAATCAGTATTTTTCAGAAATTTTGTACCAAATCAAGTCTTTTTGCAACCTATTTCAGGATTTTTGGAACCTAATTTAAGTTTTTTAGAACCTATTTTCAGATTTTAGAGCCTATTTTAGGAACCTAAAAGCACACTTTTTAGAACCTAAAAATCCGAGGTCTAATTATAACTATTACTGGCTTATAAAATTGTTTTCAACTGGAGAAATAAAAAATTCCTTGCCTCTGGAAATAGGTATGTATTCTTATTTGTATAATTTATAATGAATTTTGGTAACAGTTCCAAATGTTTAATGAATTTCACAAATTTTATCAGAGTTTATACTGGAAATAATTGTGGAGAAACAAATTAGCACAGGTAAAAAGCTTCACTAAGTATTACTTATTGATTAGAAAAGTAGCTTACACAAGCATAGCCGTTTTTCGTTTAAATTTCTCAGACAGAGAGTACCAGCAGATTTTTTTCATGTAAAGTTCAAAAGGAGTTTCATACATGAGACCATGCATTACATGTTCTGGTGGTGGAAGCATTTAGGGATGTTATATTGTTAAGGAGTCTAAACCTAACCAACCTAACACAGAAAGCATTTATGGATGTGGTACTCCTTCACACCTCATGTCACATGATGTAGTAGTAGCAGTAGTACATATCCAAGACAACAGTGAATAAATGGCTGGTACGAAACAAATACACACAGAGAAGGACCGATTGCTTAATTCCAAATTAGTCATTGTACACAGGCATTTTCTTATGCGAAAAATCATTAAATATTCGAAACCATTACCCGTAGCAGTATACGGATGAGAAAATCATTCTTCAGAAAACAAGCAGTAAGTAATCACTAAAACTGATGTGTAAATCCACATAAATGGAAATCAAACAATGTAAAAAAATGCCTGTGTCATTTTCTCGGAATTAATTTTAAGGAGGTGCGAAAGTTATACCATAGACCCTTATACATTGGTCTATGGTTATACTGTCTATTGGCACGTAAAAATCTTTAATTGAAATCCTGTAATAGTAAGTTGCAATTATGAAAATTGCACATTTTTAAAAATGAAAATGTCAGTCGGAATTTGGGTCATTATTAATTGGAACTGACATTGATGAAATGTAGAATATTATGACGAAGATTTCATAACACTTCTATAGTTTCGTCATTCTATTTAGTAAGGTGTTTAAATCAGTTACGTTGCTTACACAACAAAAGGTTTGACTTAAGATGACCGGACCCCTCTCTGATTTTCTTCATATTTGGCATACTTACTAATTGAGGCCTGCTAATGACGAATCTGAAGTTAAAATTTGTCGGAAACTTCTAGAAATTGCAAATAATTGCAAACCATTGACGTGTGGTTAGGTTAGGCAAACATAGTTAAAATTTTGTGTTGTGGTAGTATCAGGATCTAGAAATTGCAAAATGATTGCGAATAATTGACGCTAGCCCCACGAACCATTGACGTGTGGTTAGGTTAGGCAAACATAGTTAAAATTTGGTGTCATGGTAGTATCAAGAATATATATGGATATTTGCTTGTGATACAAAAACAAAATCGGGAAAATCGACGGTTTCCATTCCAAAAACTAACACCTCATTTTCACTTATTTTGCAATTTCTAGACGTTTCCGCCAACTTTTAACTTTTGGGTAAATTTCTCGTATCGGACAAACGGATTTCTTCAAATTTACAGGAGAAATTACTTACCGAATGCAGTTTCTTTATAGTTGTGGAAGTTCGGGGAAGTGATTTCTTGCATTGTTCATTAAATTTTGCTCGTAAATCATGTATTTTTTTGATATAAATGTGTGGCCGATGCACGAAAGCTCTTGCATCCATTTCCTTCCAGCCGGATGTTGCCTGTGTGTGTGATGACGTAATCCCGGTCAGTGTTTCTGTAACTGAAGAAGGTACGTTTCCGCAAATGGTTTGTGGGGGGCTATGTGTCAATGGTTCATGGGGCTATGTGTCAATGGTTCGTGGGGCTATGTGTCAATGGTTCGTGGAGCTATGTGTCAATGGTTCGTGGAGCTATGTGTCAATGGTTCGTGGGGTTATGCGAGAATGGTGTGTGGGGCTAAGCATATTTTTTTCTAAACCAATTTTTAACTATTGTAACCTAAACGTGACCCTACCTAACCTAACCTTACCGGAAATGGTTTGTGGGGCTATGCGTCAATGGTTTGTGGGGCTACATAGGTATTTTTGGGTGAAGTGAGGTGGAAACACTGCATGCCGAGTACCGTAGTGAAACTGTGACCGCCATTTAGCGTGTTACCGAAGGCAAAAAGAAACTAAGATAACTTACTCGATATGTCGCAAATAGAGCTTATTCCTGTGAAATAAGCGAAATGCCACCTTCAACAATGTTTCTCAATGCAGAATACGTAAGTAGGAATATTCATATTAAAAGAACTAGCAAATTTCATCCGTTTGTCCGATACGAGAAATTTACCCAGGAATATATATGGATATTTGATTGTGAAACAAAAAAATTCGCGAAAATCGACGTTTTCCATTCCGAAAACTAACGCCTTATTTTCGCTTATTTTGCAATTTCTAGACGTTTCCGCCAACTTTTAACTTCAGATTCGTGATTAGGAGGCCTCAATTAGTGAGTATGCCAAATATGAAGAAAATCGGAGAGGGGTCCGTCATCTTAAATCGTTCCCAAAAAAATATTTTATTACCAGTTCGATATGGGCGAACTGTTACCAATATTTTTGCACAGACATATAGTTTCAAAAAAGATCACGAAGTTGTTACTAGGCAAATATGAAAATTATTAATTGTCATTGTACTTATTGCCATGACATGCTTAACTAACAAAATTAATTCAAAGGCATCGAAATGAATGCATTTTGGTAAGTCTAGTTTACGTCCTTTTCCTAAGGAATACGTGTCATATATCGTTGGAAAGGTTATTTTATAAGGAATTCAACAAAGTAAATCCCAAGGCGAGGAAAAATTTCCTGGAGGAGAAAATCGAGAAAAGCCGAAGTTGTCCGGATATGCGTGATTGAACGTACTGTGGACATTTTTCGATGATGAAGCACATATTTAGGGGTGAAATGAGTGCTAATGGAACCTAACCTAACCTCGTAGGCATACCTCGTTCCCGTGAATGGTTAGTGACAGAAAGTGTAAAAAGAAAAACTTACTTACCCTACGGACGCCAGAGCGCCGGCTCACTGTCTGCTAGCACAGTTTTGTAAACGGGCAAGAAGGACGTAAACGGGCAAGAAGGACGTAAACTAGACTCTAGCCAAACATCAATAAAGTAGATTAATAATGCTAACACTAACTTTACTGTACCGAATGTACCCACCGGAGACTGGCACCAGATGACGAGAACGAGTTTGTTGTTGTCTTTTGAGTTTCAATTATTACACAAGCCTCAAACAACTCTCCCGCCGTTCGCCTTCTGACGTCAGCTGAAATACATTTTTTGTTGAGCTAAATACCTAATAGGTTTAGTTCTTCTGCCATAAATAATACAGTTTTATTCAAGCCTCAAAAAATTGTAGTGTATTTATGCTACCAAACTAAACCTAACAAGGCTATCCTAACAACCAAGGTGTTTTAGGCTACGTCAGAAGGCGAAGAACGGGAAAGTTGTTTGAAGCTTGTGTGATAAGTGAATCCTTTTCAATCTGCCTGTGCAATGGCGTCGTTTTCACGTTCAGAAGACACAATGGGCTCTTATGGGCAATGCTTTTCTGGGGTTCGCGATAGGAAGTGATAGGATCAAGACCTGTAGTTAAAGCGGTCCTGAGTAACTACCACCGTATACCTGTTCGAACTGTCTCCATATCCTTTTCCTGTACGGGAAATTATTTGTGAACCAGTGATAGTGTTGTGAAGTGATCTTGTGCTTGAGTATCGAATTAAATTTACGGGACCGTGAAATAGGCCCGTTATACCATGGCCGGGAATCATACTCCGGACTCCCAATCCGACATGGACGCTGAGAAAGGTTCCAATAAACGTTCTCGCGAAGAAGTGGACGATGCTCACCCCGATAAAATCTCCAGAAGTGATACAATTAATGTGTCCCCCCAGATTCCACCTACATATTGGTATGGCACGGATATGCCGGGTCCATACATAGTCCTATTTGACGGTATAGACAATAACGAGAAATTTCTTGCCGCTGGAAGTGTTGGTAACTATCTCCGTAAGAAAGAAGTCCGAGTACATTTAGTGGAACAATGCGGTCGTAATCGCGTCCGGGTGACTTTCCCCACCGCTAAAGCTGCTAATGAGTTTCTCACGCGTAGTGCAATGCATCATGATATGGGAGTCAAAACGAGAATTCCATTATCGTTAATTCAACGGGAAGGACTCATATTCGGCATAGCTCATGACGTGTCAGAACAGGACGTACTCGATGGTTTCGAGAGTCCTATCCCGGCCCTTTCGGCCAAGCGCATGAACAAAAAACTGTGGAAAGAGGATGGATCTTTCCAGTTAGTTCCTACTAAACTCTTTTGCATCACATTTCGCGGTAATATTTTGCCGGAGAAAGTTCTCATTAACAGTGAAATATTCGAGGTTCGACCGCGTATACGATCAGTCCAGCAATGCTCCAAATGTTTCCGATACGGCCATTTAAATTTAGTTTGTAAATCAAAACCCAAGTGTGCCAAGTGTGGATTGGACTACCACCCAGAGGACTGTGACAGTACTTTGTGTTGCATCAATTGCAAGCTACCACATTCAGCCTTAGACCGTAACTGTGCGAGCTGGCGGTTGGAATCAGCTGTCCAAACCAGCATGGCTGAAAACAATTTATCATATCGGGAGGCGAAACTCAAGCTGCAAGGCATATTCCTCCCCACTCCCACTCGCGATGATGTTTATCGACCCCGAGTGACAAAAGAGGCATTCCCTGACTTGCAGACCTCCCGCACAAAACCTTTCTTTACTAATCACACATGGCACTCCTCAAACAGGACATATGCCAATATATTTTCCCCGCTACGTAATCAACCTGACAGAGACTTTCCTGAAAATAAGGATTCTCAAACATCAATTGATTCTTCTCGCTTTAAGGTGCCATCCTTTAAGACTACTTCTCAACCACGAAACACTAAGAAATCCAAAATCCGCCCTTCTCCGAGGAAAGAAATACATCGCCGTCCGCGATGGGAAGACGATGACGTCGCAATAGAGTCCGCTGCTAGTTCATCGACCCTTACCGACCCAGAGGAAGCGACATCCCAACCCGTAGGAAATAACGCATACCCGATAAATAACACTCCTTCCCATTCCAAGCATTTCCAACGCCAACCATATGTGCACCCGATCAAGAGGCATGATAATCCACAATCGCACATTACTGAACGCCCTACCGAACACAGCGAGGTGTATCAGGCTCTTTTAGATATGATTCCCAGCATGTGGGAAACTGTTAGACACATACGGGACAACGCCCATCGAATTCGACTCATCCAACACATTCAATTTTTGACAGACAAACTTTTGACGTTACTCGAAGACAATGCCTAAGGTGATATCGGAAATGGGTACCATCTTACAATGGAATGTGAATAGTTTCTCCGCACGGAAACTCGAACTATTAGATTTAATTGCTGAACACCACCCGCTTATTCTTTGCTTGCAGGAGGTTAAAGGTACGAAGCACGAGGAATATAGACTCGCCCATTATCACTTGTACGGCAACCTTACGCATCAGCGTGGTACTGTCATATATGTGCATGAAACCCTTTCCCATACAGAAATACAAATTCCACATAACCTTTCCCTCGTTCAGACCTTCCAACTAGAGTTAGTGGCTATCAGAGTCAACATTAATGACCGATATATAGTTATCATTTCCTTATATATTCCCTCCTCAAACAACTCCCAAAGAATCCGTTGTCACGAGTTACAAGAGATCATAACCCTTGCTCCGGGACCCTACCTCATTCTCGGTGACTTTAATGGCCATCACCCCTCTTGGGGACATCCGTACGCGGACCGTTTGGGGAAAAATTTAGATGCATGGATTACACACAACCGGTTTATACTTTTTAACGATGGCAGCCCTACTCATTATCCATTAAATGGTAATCGACCCTCCTGTATTGACCTCACAATTACTTCTCCCCGATTGTATCATAGTTTTCATTGGGTAAAGGAACAAGATCTCCGTGGCAGTGATCATTCCCCCATTTTACTTATAGCCCGTAGATCGTTTTCCACATACTTGTTGAGAGAAAATAGGGAGTCGGTTCCAGTGAAACGTTGGACCAAAGCTTCCATAAAATGGGACGCATTTACAACACAATTTAAAAGCATTTATGATCAAACAACTCCTCACAATGACGGAAAAATAACATATCAAAATTTCCTCCGTATGATTACCATTGCAATAGACAATAGTGCCCATCGAAGCCAATATAGTAACCCAATTAAATTTCCTTCCCTCAGTTGGTGGACCCGAGACTGTGCTTTAATAAAATGTCAAAAAAAAAATCAATTAAAACGATACGAACGAAACCCCTCGCCGGGGAAGAAAATCGAACTTAGGCGACTGCAAGCTAAGGCGAAGAAAATATATTTACAAGCGAAAAGAGAAGCGTGGCATTCATTTTGTAATTCTCTCGATTGCACAGATAGCCTTAGTTCCATATGGAATAAATTTCATTCTATTAGGAACCCGGCCCACCCAAAACGGAAAAATCTCGATAGACAGTGGGAAGCAGAATTCATGCAAATACTCACGCCACCCTCTGTATGCGCACGAGAGGCAAAATCCTTTGCACAGAATTTCGATTTCACTGCCGATTTCCCGGCTGTTAATGCTACCGAAATACAACAAATTTTAGAAATCGTGCCGAACACTTCCCCGGGATATGACGGTCTCACCTATGACATGCTCAAACATCTGCCACAGCAAGGTATACAATTACTTGCTCACATATTCAATACCGTCTATCGCACAGGACGAATCCCTATCGAGTGGCGTCACCACATAGTCCTCCCCATATTAAAATCTAACAAACCTCCCGCGGAGGCAAAGTCATACCGACCAATAGTATTAATACCAGTAGTTGCCAAACTTTTCGAACGAACATTTCAACATCGCATTAATTGGGCGTTGGAAAAGAATAAGTTATTTTCGCCAACACAAATGGGTTTCCGCATGCAACATGGAAGCCAAGATGCCATAGCTACCCTTACAGTTGAAATCCAAAATAGCCAGATTACTCATGATTATTGCTTTGGCCTATTCACTGACATAGAACATGCTTATGATGCTGTTCACATCCCGATCTTATATAAAATGATGGTACAACTAAACATACATCCCATAGTAGGGACCATAATCTGGAATTTATATCACGAAAGAAATTTACAATTCTGGTTTGAAGATAGGTTGGAAGGCCCCCGTATAGCTCGCACGAGAATCCCTCAGGGTTCGCCCCTTAGCCCCCTACTATTTAATATCTATACCCACCATATACATCACCTAAATATGCACGGCTTTAAATTGTTACAATACGCCGACGATTTGTGCTGCTATAAATGCACCCCTGACGCCACGCAAGACTTACTCGCTCTAAAGAAAACAGTCCCAATTCTTACAGATCACTTAGATACCTTAGGACTCACTATTTCCATTCCGAAATCCAAAATCATAATTTTTAACTCTAGAAAAATGAGCAGTTACCCTAACAATATCACAGAAATACAGCACATTCCAGTAGTCGACAACGTCAAATACCTGGGTGTATACTTTGATAGGAAACTGAATTGGACAAGGCATATACAATATCTCAAGGAAAAGGATTTAAAAATTGTTAATTTACTCCGCTGTATTTCCACGACCAAGTGGGGAGGACACCCCCATACAATGCTATTATTTTATAAAAATTGTTTTCGTGCATTGTTTGATTATGCAGCACCAGCATATGGTGGAGCCAATCCAAAACTTCTTACGTCTATCGACGTATTACAACGACGAGCCTTACGTACATGTCTAGGACTCATGCCGTCTAGTCCCAATGTTAGTGTATATTTAGAAAGCAATGAATCCTCTTTGTCACACAGACGCATCAAACTCACTGTGCAATATTTGTTCAAATCGTGGGCGCGACACGCTCATCCATTTAATAAAACATTTGCGATTCAACGACAATGGTTTGGCCTCCCGACCCCCCTCCCCCCACTAAACGTTTTTTTTTCTTACAATGTTATAATATTGACCCTGACGCTTACCACCAAACTTTTACCCATCCGGACCCGCTTTTATATCAACTGAATATTCCCACAGAACCCCGAGTAGAGATACAATATGAAGATCATGGCAGACATGAAAATTATAGAGAATTGTGGCCCACATCAACCTTTATTTATACTGACGGATCGAACTCTGCAGACGGTGTGGGATGTGCTTTTTACGTACCATCTCATAACATCACCCGACAATTTTCCCTCCCATCCGATATGTCGATTTTCTCGGCGGAATGTTATGCTATCTATAAAGCACTACAATTCGCCCTGCAGTTACGAATCGATCATTCGTTAATTCTTACGGACGCATTGAGCGTACTTCAAACGTTAGCACGAACAGGTCGGGCAGCATATAAATTAACGGTATTTCCCTATCTTATTCTCCGAATCATGTTAGACCTTCAACAGCAGGGTCTGTCAGCGACCTTCACATATATCCGCGCCCACAGTGACCTTAATAAATATCAAGATCGCGTTGATGTAATGGCTAAACAGGCAAGAACGAAAGAAACTGTTACCCCGATGCGCCTGCCGTACACTGACCTCCTCCCACGGGTAAAAATCAAAGTAGAACAACAATGGGACGATTGGTGCACCCAGCAACTCCTCAATACCAATACATATAGATGGCATGCACAGGTCGGCAATAAACGTCCTTGGTTTCAACACATTAACCTACCCCGTGCAGTTTTAGTGTTTACCATGCGAATGCGTACAGGTCACGTAGTTATACATCCCAGTTCATATACCGTGCCTGCAACTTCCTGTCCGTGTGGAGAACCTATTCAATCAACCACACATTTGTTTTTACAATGCCCAATTCGACAACAACATCGCAATACTCTATACAAACAGTTACAACGTGTGGGTATTCCATTTCCGATGTCCCTTTCGACTCTACTCTACGAGCCACGGTCTGATGTCATGTGGATACTGTACAGCTTTGCACGAAAAAACAACATTGTAACATAAACAAACAGACACTTGGAATGTAAACAAACTTTCTCATAACAAACCAAATAGGACCCCTGGCAAGAAATCGCTCATAGGCGGTGTGTGCCAATCAAAGAAGAAGGAAGCAATGCTTTTCTTATGGGAAATACGAGCGTGCTGTTGTGAAATTTCTGGATTTACAAATTTAGCTTAAGTAAAATCGGTACCTGCAGTTTTGCAGGAAATTTTGTAGAGAATACGATGGTGAACACAAAAAACTGGTAACTTGCTTACATAATTTTAGATAAATTAAAAACGCAATTTTTCTGTGAAAACACAATTTTTACATTGTTTTCATTCCCAACGTTGAAACATGCCGTAAAATTGAAGCATTCATTATTAAAAAAATTGACACTGTTTCTTAATTGTCATAGGTGATGGTGGTACTCAGAATTTATCAATACTTTAAAGCATATTTGCATTAAAAAATATTCAAATAAAGTATGTGGAGATTTTTTATATTCGTGCAGTAGAAAATGTCGTCGCTGGCCATTTCTTGTTCTGTAATTCCAAGTAAAAACTTCCAGCGACAAAGTTGTGGAGAAAATAATGAAATTATTTTTTATAACCACTCAAAGGTTCCCAGAAATATTACTTCCATGCATTTGGAGTTTCTTTTTAACCCGAACCGCGCGCGAAGTAAGGAGACGTTGTCTGGCCATCTTGAACTGGCTCACCGCAGCATTCCGGCTAATCACCACCAAGTTTTCGAGTTATTTTATTTCCATTCAGTAAAAATATGAACTTCATGCAGTTTGTTATAATAGAATTGAAATGACTTAAATTTAATAATTGACAATTATTTCCAATGCTGCTGTTGTGAGCAACATTAGTGCTGTCGCAAATACACGTTGTTTTTGTTTACATTACTGTCGACATTAATACTGAAATGAAGATCACCTTTCAGTTTCCAACGTACACATAAATTCATAGACACCATATTAACCTTTGAAAGGCTTTCCAACACGTGACAAAATATGGCGCTTCAAGATAGAAATATGACATGCCTTGCTTGAGACATTCACGTCTTATCAGTTCACGTGGGCCATAACTCATTTGTTTGTTTGTTTTGTGCCAGGTTCCCGTTACTTGAGTGAGAGATCTGCTTTGGTCTGTTCCGACTTTTTCCCTCTCTCGAAAAAGTGTTTTCAGTTGTGTGAGCGCTCAGTGATTTTTACTTTTTTAAGTGATTTCTGAAAAACTAAATATGCTGACCAAGGCAGTAATTTATTTTATTAAAAACATAAACTAAACGTAACGTTTCAACCTTCTAGCAAGGTCTTCTTCAGACTCTCTATCAAGTACAAAAGTAACAAGATACAAAAACAGGGCCTTATATATACACAAACATTACTCCCTCCAGACTATTTAGAAAGTTGTTTGGAACTTTCTAGAAGGTGACTTTCACTTTCACCAACTTTACTTTCACCTCAAAGGCTAAACTCAATTACTTCCATATAGAATGTGGTTGGACTTTTAATCTCATGATCTTTTCCCTTCATTTTTCTTCCTTCTCCTCTCCTCTTTCTCTCTTGTCCTTTCCACTCTTTCTAACATCTTCTTCCATTCTTTGTTTAACTTCAGTCCCCCATTCCAGTTCATTGTGTCTTCTTCACCTTTCTTCTCTATTTCCTTGGCTCCCTTCAATTTTCTCACTAGCATTCTCTTCTCCCTTCCTATCTGCTTAGCCTCATCTCACTCTATGTCATGTCCTGTATCTCTCGTGTGTTTAAATATTGCATTTCTCTCTCTCTTAAGTCGTACATCATCCCTATGTTGTTTTAACCTTTCAGCCTTTTCTTAGTTTATCCTATGTACACACTCTGACATTCTTTACATTTCACTTCGTAGATAATCCCTTCCTCTTCCTCTTCTCTGTTTTCCTTATTCTTGTTAGCATTCCTCGCTATTCCTAAGATGCTTCTCCCTCCCTTCCTGTAAGTTTTAATTCCCGCTTTCCTAAGCACTTTGCATATCTTTTCTGTGGTCTTCCCCATACTCCTTATTCCAAACCTTCTCTCTTTTTCTTTCTCTTCCAATTCTTCCCTGCCCGTTTTCTTCCTTCTTCTGTTTATGTCCAGTCTATCCTGCTTCTCATAGGACTGTGCGGTTTCTCCATAAGCGCCGTTGTGTCTTCTGAACGTGAAAACGACTTTTTTTAGACATGGCAAAATGAAGAGACTGACTACTACAAAAAGTATACGTAACAATTCCTTTAGAAAATCCTGGGCACAGTGGCGTACGCAAGGGGGGGGTTACCGGGTTTAAACCCCCCCCCTTGAGCTTTTGAAATATTATGGAAAATGTTGTAGAAAAAATTAAAAATGGCTAATTTATCACAGTCAAAGATCTGCGACAGTAATAATAATAATAATTTGAATTATTATTCCCATGCAGCATGAAGAAAAACACAACATTTAAAATACAATCTAAGCGGACGCAAAGTTCAATTTTGCAATTTTTTTGCGAAGTCGCGCAGTGACTCTCGCGAGAATTGTAAAAATTCCTTGCTTCGTCGCAGTGTGCCGACCTTATTGCAAACGTTCTTTCCGGTACTAATTTCACATCCCCTTGTGAACTCTCAAGTGATGCTGAGTCTACATCCACATCATTAAATAATGTTGAAGAAGTGCTTTGTGAATCACCTAGAAGTGATAAATGTGTTGGAATGTCTATAAACTTACATTTCAACGAAAACATAGACTCAGTGGAATTTAGCAACACGTATTCTCGCGCTTCATCAACATCCTGGGGGAGTTCCATAAATGTAAATTTCCCCGTGCATATAGCACCGTGCCATGAAGGCACACGTAGTGGTGTGGTGGGCCCCAAAGATTCTCGATCTCGAACTATTTTGCAGGTGATGTGATCAGCACCATGCTCCGGCAGCCTTCATCCCCCAGGGCTGCTCTCAGGTACCCATTGCTATGAAGCTGGGTGCGGAGAAAAGGCTGGATAAATTCCAACCAATTCCGGGAGTCGAACCCGGATATCCCACGAAGTTGTCAAACTAGACCAGCGTGGTCCTTGAATGAGTTTCATATTTCGATTATTTCAATAAATCCAATATATTTGCTTCTTTTTATGGACAAATAACCGTTGACTTAACAATTATTTTGTAACAAAGAAACAAAAGAAATGTAATTTTGTTCTATTTCTTTCATAAATAGCAGCTGCATTAGTAGTAATTAAACTAATTAATTAATTATAAGAATTATTAATTAATTAATTTAGGTATAATAAAACAATGGTAATGTGAATTTGTAGAAAGTTTTCGAAATAACACCCCCCTTGATGAAATCCTGCGTACGCTACTGCCTGGGCACGCCAGTGTTTCTACACTATGGGTAACTTCTCGGAAATGACATTTTTTAAAAAATTATACGAAACCAGTCACTTGAGGATGGTGAATATTCTGTAGAATTCGAGATTTTGGTAACAGTTTCATACATAGGAGACACATTTAATTAATTTTTATTTCCTTGTTTTCCTTAGTATTCATGGTCATTTTAAAAACAGATTTTAACCAGATAACCATTCCGACAAATATAAAGCCCTGGACCTTGTTCATGGGCTCATTTTGAATTCAACGAAAAGGAATATCAGGAGTTCCAAATGTGAAAATTGCAAACAAAGATACATCTATTGATTTTTAATGCAGGATGAGATTAAAGGGGGTGAGGAGGATTCTTCTCTCTATTTTCAGCCATCCCAACCAGGAATAATCGTCTCTCACCAACTGGATATAGAAACCATATTATTGAATATATCATACTTATAGAGTCCACATCAGTTCAGTTCATTTTAATTTTAAAGTCCCATCGCTAAGCATAAAAATATCTTTAAACCAATTATGGCAGACGTGTAACACATCCAATGCCTTTTAAAAACCATGTATTCGGTATTTCCTCAGACATCTATCTATACGGTGTTGTATTTTTTTTAAAAAAAAAATTGAGTTGAGATGGTTCCCGATCAACTCGTAAGAGATCTAAGTTTGGAATATTTGTAAAACATTTGACAAAGCATTTATTTGTAACATAACGGTAACTATTTGTACCTAACGACGTCCTTCAAGCACTGAAAGTACTATCATTACATATACAGTATGTAACATTCTTATTCGTACACACGGATTTTCAAAGAAAATGCTTTAATATCTGAAAGGAAATACACTCTTTTGAACTTGTTTCTTTGCAATTCAATAACTAATATCATTAGGAACATAAAATCTTACCCAAATTCTGTATAACCAATGACAATAATAAATAAAATGAAACTGAAAGAGAAACATGCCATTTTTTGTACGTACAACTTTTCTATTCGTACACTTAATAATATAAAAGAAAAAAGTATATTCAGAGCAAATTGACTGACAGTTCTAATACTTTTATGCGTATACTTTGGCTTTAATTACTGCTTGACACCTGTTCTTCATAGAATTAACCAGTTTCCGAAAGGCTTAGAGCTTATTTTATTCCACTCGGCTTGCACAACAGTTTTCAACTCTTGTTTGGACTTGACGCCTGCTTTATGGACTCGCTTCTTCAAAATTGCCCATAAATGCTCAATGGGATTTAAGTCTGGACTTCGAGCTGGTGTTTGTAGTAGTTTGGGCATATTCCATATTATCCAATTCATGTTAACTTGCGTCTTGTGATTACTGTCATTGTCTTGTTGGAATATGTAGATAGGCGGCATGTCCATTTTTTGGGCACTCTGCTTTACATTGTTCTTCAATATGTCCAAATAGACATATGCATCCATGATACCATTAATAAACCAACACCTTTGGACGACATAAAGCCACAAATCATTAATGACCCACCACCCACAGTGTTTAACTGTAGGAACTGTGTTAATGTGATCATTGTCTTTATTTGATTTTCTCCAGACCATATTTATCCCATCTGACCCGTATATATTAATCTTGGACTCGTCTGACCATATGACACTATCCCAAAATTCCTGGTCCTTGTGGATGTGCTCTTTTGCGAATGAAAGTCTATTCTTGCGATTCACCTTATTTACATACGGCCTCTTTCGTGGTATTCTGCCATGATATCCATGCTTCCACAAGGCACGTCGGACAGTTTGATCGGACATCATCCTGCCAGCAAGATTTTCTACTAACGGTCGTAACTGAGGAACGCTTAATCGGGGGTTTTCTCGCATTCTTTTTAAAATAAAGCGTTCATCACGTTTATTCAACCGTCTCTCTTTTGGTTTTCTCGGCACATTCCGTGTTTAGTGTTGCCCACGGGACAAGACGGGACAGGTTTTTAAAAATTCGAGACAAGACGAGATTGATCATTTGTCCCTTTGACAAACGAATATTTTCGAGACGAGACAGCATTTCACAGCATTTCCACGAGACGAGACAGGTCAAAGTCTCGTCTCGTGGGCAACACTATCTGTGTTGAACCTTCCTCTCTAAATTTGTTTACTGTGTATTGAACTGTGGAGTTGATTTATTGACTGTTTGTCCAATATTTCTTAACGAATAACCTCTAAGGGCCAAATTTATAATAACATCCTTCAGATCGGAACTACGTTCCTTCACCTTGCCCATTTCGAACGATAGGCCTACAACAATACCTACGCCAGCATTCCACTTGACGGGGAGCGCACCTGCATGTTCAAACTTGTTACGAAGTTGCAAACTGCACGAAATCGCCCGAATAGCGATGGCGCTGTATGCGAGGAAGATTGAGACTCTTGCCTGTACACCCGGCCGCAAATGTAATGGTAGAAAAAAAATTGCACAGCCGAAAATAAGTTGGCAATGCTGCGCACACCGAGACATTCGTGATAAGACGCATGAGGAGCCTCAAGCAAAGTTTTCTCAACGCACAACTTCAGTACCGAAGGTCATGCCACACGTCGATTGGCAACTTTCGGGAGCATGTTGTCTGTCTACACAGTTCTCCCCAAATGCCTGTTTGAAAATGAATCTTGTGATCACGTTTTCTCTTTCCAACGTAGATCTGACATTGCAGTAATCTTACAATTTTGTTTTGGTTCTTATTTTGTTTTGCTTTTACCATGACACGTTTATAATTTATTGCAACTATGAGGATGGATGATAATTAGATTTAATTGACAAAGAAACACTACAGAGAAAGAACTCCATGTCGAGACTAGGACTCGAACTCGGATGCAAGCAGTAGCGTATCCAGAATTTCATCCAAGGGGGTGTTATTTCTAAATCTTCCTCCAAATTCACGTTGTTTTATTAAACTGTAATTAAATAATAATAATCAATATTAATTAATAATACTTATAATTAACTAATTAGTTGAATTACTACAAATAATACTACTAATACCACTACTACTATTAAGTAGTAGAGATCTACATAAATATAGTATTTATGAAAGCAATACAATAAAATTACTTTCTAGTCATTCGATTTTTACAAATTCTAGGAGCACGTTTGTTTCTTTGATACGAAATAATCGTCTAGTCAACGAGGTGAGACATTTTAAGTGTCACATTTTACAATAGTTAATGTTATTGTCGTTTGAAATCAGAAATTTAAACGTGCTAGTGTAAACAATGGGAAGGTGTACTGGTGGCTGTGTATTCTCGTCCGCCTAACTATACATTACCCACTTACAACGAACGAAGAACTTTCTTTAGTTAATGCTCATTGTTCACACACAGACACACACACACACACACACACACACACACACACACACACACACAAAATACATGTGCATTGAACATTTGATGCAGTTGAGATACAAAATTAAATCAAAGGTGCCCTCATATTTTATCATCAGGAATTCGTGTTTATTTTTAAGGCATTCACTCTGAATGACGCCTGCGTTTGGAATGCTGTGCTTTTCTCAATGCTGCATGGAATATAACAATTCAAATTATTATTATTATTATTATTATTATTATTATTATTATTAGTAGTAGTAGTAGTAGTAGTAGTAGTAGTAATAGTAGTAATATTGTCGCAGATCTTTGACTATGGTAAACTGGAAACCCTTCATTATCCAAGGAGCTTTGATAAGGCACCTGAATTGCCTCGAGTTGAACCAGGAAATGGGCGATCTTTAATCCTCAAGTCCAATCTGCAATACGAATGCCATAAGAAGTTGGTGTGTGGATTTGGTCAGCATGAAATTGCTGGTTGATGATAAGCGAATGTTTCTTTTCGTTATCTTCCGTTGCTTTTCTACCTCTGGATGTTGAATGGCGAATAGATTAATTTAGTGAACTGAGAAGCATGAAATGGCCAACCCCGTGGCTAATTGGTTAGCGCACGCGCTTCGAAGTCGTGAGGTAGAATCTGGACAAGAAAATATGGATGTGTCATTGTCTTCATTCCATTTCCATCTATCACATCTTTAATCTTTATCATCGCGATTAACAAAGAGTGGTAGAACAGTGACTTGAAATGACAGAAAAAGAACCTTCGGTGTCGGTTTCCGAGTTTCAAGCATTGGTGTTTCTTCAGTCAATAGCGACAATAGACTGTAACAAGGATATGAAATTCTTCTTATTTTATAAGCAATAGCAACACGAAAAGGACGACAGATATTCCTCGTATTTCCGATTTTACCTGAAACTAATTTCCCGTCTGTGGTGATAATTAATTCTATTTAGTGTGCGAAATATGTTTGAAATCAATTGAGGACTAAAAGTGGTAAACGTTGAAAGTGCCAAAAGCGAAAGTGTTGGGAAATCGCATCGTTCCGCACATCAGCCCAAGAGAACGTGCACACTACTGACCTCTTTACACGCCCTTTGAACTATTTAGAGAGCTACCAGCCACATTTCACGTATATCACATTATAAAGCATGACACATTTCACAGTTTAAAGTGGAAAACGGTGTTTGAATTATTGTGGCACTTACAGCGTTTACCAATTTTAGTCTTCAATTTGTGCTAATCTATGCAGATGTAACTGATTAAAGAGAGCCTCCACGATGGCGCAGTCAAAACGTCGCCTCATTGCAATCAACGAGTTCACGGTTCGATGCCTGGTGGAGGCACATAATGGTTCGGATTCCACTTTAAACTGTAGTTCTCGTCCCGATTTGCCTATCTGTGCACAAAGTGGACTTGCGATAATTACTTCTTCAAAATTAGTTAATGATCGCAAGTTGCATTGTTGCAGGATCTCCGGATAATAGACGTGTTGAAAGGAGCTTCTAATTTTCAAATAGATTTTAATTTTTGGTATTTAGTGTCGTTTCTATGACACTTTTGAGAAATCACGACGATGAAGATGAGTGATGATATGATAGATGGACAAAAAAAAAACAATGCCCAGACCGGTATTCGAACCCGGAATCTCTGTTCTCGTACTGCACTGTGCTAATCATACCTCCATGGAGGTCGAACATTTTCACATACAGTAGAAACTTACACATTTTCCTTACATATTTGGTTTACCTACTGCACCTCCTACCACTCTCTCTTATCATGAATATGAATATTACCTCTTCATTTCAAGTTTAGCTTATTTACAGCTGCCGCTGGGTAGTGGATGAGTATTGTATGTATATTTTCGTTTCCTCTTGAGGCACAAAATCCATCACCCAGATTTAACATTTAAAAAATGTAGGTCCTTTTTAGTTTAATCATTATGAATTCGCGTAAATCAGGAAACATTTTGCGTTGTTTCAAGATTATCAATTAGGATACAATTTAGATATAATGAGAAAATGAAACTTGCATGTCACAATTGTCATATCCAACTGATCTCCGTACGTATAATAAAAATAGTGTTTTGCACGTCACACTTCAATTGTATGCTATGATTGTTTCTCTGTTATGAACGAGATGTGCCTCCCCCTAGCGCCCGTCAAACAGAAAGAGGATTGTCCCCGAAAAACTAATTTTCGATCTAATACCACCCATAAATCAAATGTCCGGAAACAGCTATTACGCATGAATATAAGATAAAATACTCTTTAGCAATTACATATAATTATAACCTAACTCGTGTCCGAGAGTTAGAACAATGTGACTAAACTTGCCCGCTCTTGCTTCCGAGTTCGAGTCCTGGTCTCGGCATGGAGTTCTATCTCTGTAGTGTTTCTTTATCAATTTAATCTAATTATCATCCATCCTCATAGTTGCGATAAATTATAATCGTGTCATGGTAAAAGCAAGGGAAAATAAGAACAAAAAATAATGTAAGATTACTGCAATGTCAAACTACGTTGGAAAGAGAAAACGTGAACAAAAGATTCATTTTTCAAACAGGCATTTGGGGAGAACTGTGTAGACAGACAACATGCTTACGAAAGTTGCCAAGCGACATGTAGCATCATGATCTTCGATACTGAAGTTGTGCGTTGAGAAAACTTTGCTTGAGGCTCCTCATGCGTCTTATCACGAATGCCTCGGTGTGCGCAGCATTGCCAACTTATTTTCGGTTGTGCAAAGTTTTTTCCTACCATTACATTTGCGGCCGAGTGTACGAATAACAATGTTGCATGAAACAGCGTGTTTTTCTCTTTTCACACAAATTATATGCTCTGTTTATACACTTTGAACATACATTTTTATTGACATTTGTTGGTGAAACCTTCATTAACATTAATTTCCAGGTACATATGAAAATGATTATATTTACTAGTAGATATGACATTTTTTCCTCGGAAATTCTGTGTGTACGAATAACAATGTTACATACTGTACAAAACCGAAATCCTTCAGATCTCAGAGCAAGCAAGGAAAACCAAACGCTCGAAAGTTTTTATTTCTCTTTTCAATCTTCGGTGAATAATATGAAGAGCCGGCCAAGGTTTATTTTCGTATTTAGTAGTATTAAATGCATATACATGCATGTTTTAAGGTGACTTGTCAATTCCTCGTTTACGTAAAAAGGTTAACTTTAATGTAAGCAAAAGCATGTGCGCATCACAGTTAAAGATTTTCGCATCTACAAAGAAAATCCAATACACATTCCCACCTCGCCGGCCTCTGTGGCGGAGGGGTTAGCATAGTACGCTATGACGTCAGAAGTCCCCCGGTTCGAATCCCGGCCTGGGCATGGCTGTTATTTGTGAGTGTCCCTTTATCAATTTCATCATACCATCACTCATCCTCATCTTCGCGATTAGCCAGAAATACCAGAAATGCGAAGTAAAATAAACCAAATCACTCAATCAAACATTAACATCTCGCTCAAAGACCTTGTGAATTCAATCCAAAATCTACCAATATCTACCAGCCGAATGTGAAATGTCCTAAACCTAACCTTAACTGATTAGAAAAATAATTTAGAAGTTTTAAACATACTTTTACTTTCCTTATACCCCCAGTGCATTGCTTTCATGTAGAAAAATTTGCAACAAATTGTATGAAGTCTAGTCTAGATAAAACAGTGGCTTTGACAAGCCAACTGGCAAACCATAGGACCTGCAGTGAGTCTCATTTATCCCGTGCATTCATTTGACTAATGTAATTTTCTTCCAGTTTGACTTTAGGGTTTAACTTCAAATGGCGTTGTGTTTGTGTTGCAATCGACATCAAAATTAGATTTTAAGCGATTAATGTCCAATTCTAAGTACTATATCTAATACTTAGGTAAAAATAAGTTGTCGTCCTCTGATAAAATCACAAAATGCACCCTGTTCTAATGTCTAGGAAAGGGGAACCTTTCATTTGACCTAGGAATGACATCGAGATGAGACGAGTCGAGAATTGTCACAGCCTCCTCTCGTCTCCTCTGTGGTGAGTTGGAGTTTGTTTGAGTTGGTGCTTTAAGTCCACTTTATGCACATTAAGGCTAATCGGGTTTGGACCTACGGTTTAAAGTGGGATCCGAACCACTGTGCCATGTGCCTCCACCGGGTATCGAATCCGAGACCCTTTGATTACAAGGCGACGATGCTACTACTGCGCCATTGGGGAGGCCCTCCTGTGTGCTGAGGTCCTTCTCGTTCTTGTTTGTGCTTTTCTTTTGTTTCGATGTCCACTCAGAAGTTGTTAAAACTTATTCTATGTATATTCACTTCATGGGCTAATCTGGACTGAATCTGCAGTTTAAAGTGGAATCCAAAGCTTGCATTGAATTGTAATTGAAGGCGAGATATCTCGCCTTCAATTACAAGGCGATATATCTCGTCCTGACCCACGAAATGTTTAGTATATGCAACACGTACATTGTGTCACCACTCAAAGATTCACAACGTATATGTCATTAAAGCAAAACCTTTCTTAATAACGTTTTTCTGCATTATATCTTGTTTCGATGCTGTGAACCGTCGAAATACGGAATTATATTATAAATAGATTAAACCGGGCAGCACAGGCTCGCAATTGTTACTAATGCATTTACTTTTCAATTACAGTAGAGTGCCACACACGTAAATTTGCCGTTGCGTAGAAATGAATTTTCGTTTCGTCTCCCTCTCTCTTAGCATCACGTGTTCTACCCTGCTCGAAAACCTTCGCTATTGTTGCCATATTGTCATTCCATTCCTGGACACACTCGCGCAAACATCACTGAAAACAATTGAATAGCGCTCCAGCTCGCGGTTCCCACCGTTCGGCAGGGACGGTAATGTGGCAATATAGCACGGCGTAGTGCTTGCTTCTTTTATGCAGTGCATGTTCATTGGCTAGCTAGTAACTAGTGTTGCCAACTGTAATAATGAAGCACTATTTCTGTCACGGAAGGGGAAAGAAAGGTAAAGTGGCAGTGAGTTTTGTTGGATTGGAAGCACCATATTTTTATTTTATACTAAGTATTTGACCGGTTTGACGTTGTGTGCGTGTATTGCGTGTGTGTATGTAAAAGTGTGTGTTTGCTAATGAACGTTAAATTCCATAATGCCTCCAGTTCTGTCGAAGTTGAAATCAAAAACCTTGCATAGCCAAGCTCGGGAAATTCTAAGCAACGTGCACGAGTTCATGAAGGAGGAAGCCAGTCATGCTGTTAGCATCCCAATAAAGCATTTTGGCAAGAGAGCAGCGAACAGCAGCAACAAATTGTTCATATTTCATAATTTTGGAATTATTCAAAATAAATAAATTATGTGGCTCCAACATCATTTCAACTCTGGCTCCGGCACGTGTTCTTGTAGAAATTGCATCGAGGAGGCTGTCATTTTTGCTGCTTAATGCGATACATATTGTTTTCTGTGTTAAAATTGCCATGCTTTGATGGGTGACCAAGTTCATAGCAGGGCCGGCGGAAGGGGAGGGCGAACCGAAGAAGAAAAAAATAAGCCTATTGAAAACTGTGATCGAGCGAGATATTCTTTTGCGCTGATTAGTATTGAAATAGCATAAGAAGTCTCATTTTTTATTTTATATTTTGATGTTTTAGTTAGGAATATATTGATTTTCAATTTTCCGTTGCTGCGTAATGACCGGGGGGGGGGGGGGGTCGAAATAGAGCGGCATCTGCCGCCACCTCCCAGGGAGGCAAAATGACTAGCGCCGGCCCTGGTTCATAACAAAAGAAAAAGCCGCGCAGCTTATCGTCTAGTGGCAGTATATGTACTTGTTATTGTTGTGGAAGCCGGCATCCTTTGTTAATGTACAACAAAGGCAACCGACTGTCGCCGATCTCAGAGAGGAAATAATAATACTGCTTGAGGAGGAGTGTTATGGTGCAATTGTAGAGGTTTAACACGTTGGCGTGTTATTATCTGCCATTGCAGTTCCATACCAGTGTATACGGGTTTTGGGAGTGAAAAGTTAGAACGCCACCAGTGCATTAATGCAATGAAAACTAATATATATATATTTTTTTATTTTGTTTGAAATCACTCAAATAAGGAATCGTATGAAGAAGTCTTCTTTGCAGCATTTTTGGTAATTTTACTTATGTGTTAGTTCATATTTTGCGAATTTTTAGTCCATATGTATGTAGCTACATACAAAGCCACTTGTTAGTACATATTAATCCTAGTCCTGGTATAATGCATGACGTTTAAAACTCAACATTAGATAGACCTGAATTCTCTAATTTTATTGTTGTACGTAACAGCTGTGTATCGGCGCACTGCAGCGATTTTTCTATCTGCTCCATTAGCAACACTGCTTCTTTAGTTGTTTCGCGCATCGCACGGCAGAAATATCTGCGCTGGACTCTAAACAAAATACACGACATTTTGAAAAAGATGTCAATAAATTATACGCTTGGTATGTCTGATAAGACACACAGATTTATTTTTACCAATTTCTTCAAATATGATACCAGAGTTTCGAACGAGATCATCTCGGACATCAAGTATCGCCTCATTTTGATTTTGCAGAGATTTATTTCAGTCTCGTTTCGGAATTTGAGAGGAAACACAGACTTTTCTTGTCTCAGTATCATCTCTATGTTCAAAAATCTCTTAATATATAGGTTTAAGTATAGTTTTCCCTCTTACAAAGTTATGAAGTACAGGAGTACATTGTACCCCCCAATGTCTCGTGTATTTGTGTAATTTTTTCGTTTCGGAAAATTCCATTTGAAAAATTCAGAAAAAAAGGTTAGTCATATACTCTTCTGATAAAGATTTATATATTATCTTTGAATCGACGCGACCTCTTCTTTAGAAAAGTGTACCCCCCCCCCCCTTTTACGCAAAGGAGCATTCATCTGGAGCGTGATTTTCTGAGAGTAAACTTTATCTGATTCCATGGTTTCACAGACATTTTACACAATTTTCATCTCCTTAAAGAGGTTTCCAAGAACACAGGTCAATGAACTAACTGCATAGTAGCAAGCACAATGTAGTAGAATAAGTTTACAATGGTTTGAATTTCTGTGGTAGCTAAGTAAGATAAATTAGATAATGCTTGTTAAGTTATAAACAATATACCTAAACCTTTTTTTTTGAGCGAATTCAAAATATGTTCCTTTAACAGTAGCACCTTGCGTCTGTCAAATTATCTAAGGGGGTACCGGGGGTACAACGAGATTTACGAATTTAAGGCGGTACAGCACCCCCTTCAAAGAATTGAGGGGGTACAATGTACCCCTGTACCCAGCGGCGTATACTCTGGGTCACCTAGGTAATCGCAGATGACCCGGCTGTTTTTCTTTCTTTTTTTTAAAAAAAAAATATATATACATTTCTTCGCAATATTCTTCCAAACCAATTTCGATGCATACATTTCTTTGCTTCCAGCGCGCCGCGAATGCTTCCAACCGTTTGCCGCTGAATGTCCGGGAACCTTTCTCCAGCCGGTGGAATGACGTTAGGGAATCTCACCCTGACGTCATTCCACCCTCTTCCTTTACAACCCTTGGCGAGAAGAGAAAGAAAAGAGGGGGAGGAAACTCTGCTTCTCAGGCGCGGCGATTCCGTGGCCAGGGTAAGCTCCTTCTGGTGAGAGTCCACCGGTCTCAACCCCTAGAGTTTGCCTTTCCCTCCGCTGGCGACCATTGACCTCCTACAACCCTCCTCCACAATTCTCTCCCGAAGGCTATGTCGTCGCTAAACATAGAAACTGTGTTTTTTATGGCAGGGACATTTCTCAGGAACGGGAATCTTGGGTTCACAAATTGCCTTCTGTAAGGGAAATAGGGAAAACATACCCGGTAAAGTGCGAAGAACAGGAAAATATGAATAACATAGGCAAACCAATTCTACGCTAATTTTCACTATACATTTACTTCTGTCTTGCTGATGTCTGTTACAAAAGGAAAAAGCTTAAATATTGAAGATGAAGCAAACTAAATTAAAATTCAAAACTTAAGCAATTAATGCACCTATAAGCTGACTCCCCCCCATTCTTGTATTTGCAAAAATAGTGATTGTTTCTTCTCTCTAATCTTCAAAAGCAGCGAGAGTACTTCCTTCACGGAACTGAATATTTTTTAAAGGTAAAAAAGGTAAAGTGCTCCCCTGTGCATAGCACCACGCCATGAAGGCGTATAGGGGGTGTGGGGGTAACGCCCCACACTTTCTTGATCCGGTCGTGAGTGGAGATGATGTGATCAGCATCACGCCCCTGACCGCCTTTACCCCGCAGGGTTTCCCCCAGGTACCCATGTTATTCGACGCTGGGTGGGCGCCGGGGCCGCTTCCATCGTTAGAAAAGTTCCCGGATTTGAACCGGCCGGGGATCGAACCCGGGACCTTTAGCATGGTAGTCAGACGCGTCACCGATTGAGCCACCGCGGCCACACGAATATTTTTTAAAGGAAAAGATATAAATAAATTACATATATTTTAGTTTATTTAAGTTACTATTCCACCTTTTTAGATTAATAGTGATGAAGATGAACGACTAAAACATATAAGGAACAAACACATCAGGCACGTAGCCAGGTGGAGGACTCGGGGAGCTGAAATCCCCTCCCCGAAATCATTCATATATCTAATTTAAAAAGTGTATAGTGGTAATTAATTTTACTTCATTTGCAGATTAAACACCTTGCATAATACGTTGTAATTATCTGAGATTTATCTTCAGAACTTCTACCCCCACTTTTTCAACTTTATGATGCGGCTGGTAATAAGGGATGAGTACCCTCCTCTCCACCCCACCCCGAAATAAATTTCTGGCTCAGGCCTGCACTGATTCGAACTTTTAAAACCTGTCATCGCAGGGAATTTGGAGCTCGGAAAGGGAATTTTTTTATTCATAGGGAATTTCATTCTGAGTCCTGGAGTAAGTTGAATTTTGCACTTAAATTAATAATGAGGGTTTCTATTTCACTGGTGCATGTCTTTCATTTTATATTTCACAGTTTTTTTTTATTTTGCTTTATAATACTGTCTTGTTTTATTATTTGAAATTCTACACGTACATTAAACTGCAATAATGAGAATTAATTGATTGTGGTCGCCACAATAAGACAAACATTCCCACAAAATATTCCTAAATCCCATATGGATTCTGATATAAAATGCACGGAAACATTTATTAGTTTGATGATCAAGGGTCGGAGATTACCTACTCGTTAGAACCAGCATACGCCACTGCCTGTACCCCCACGTTCCCGCGCCACTGATAATATCAGTAGCGAAGCGTAGTCTTACAAAGGAGGCAAGCGATGTTTCAGTGCAACAAAACATGTAGTAAGGGTGTTAAATAAAGTGCGCAGATTTTAAATTGCGTGTCATTTTTTTGTTTGAAGGTTGGCAACACTGTTCCTATCGTTTTCGTTATTTCTTATTATTCCGATTATTAACTGACCAATTGCTTTTTTTTCCCCCCAGATGTTCAGTTGAGTTGCCATGGAGCGGTTCACTACCGAGCAACGCGTCGTTATTTTGAAGACAGAAACGAGGAGTGGCCTGCTCTGGATGAACAGGGTACCGTGAATATGTGATTTCCCGTACTTTTCTATTGTTGTCGGGGTGCCAGGAATAAACTTCCATTAAGCAAACAATGCATAGCTACCGCATAGTCGACAGTTTACGAACTGTCTCTGCATAGCACTCCCCGTTTCTGTAATGTGTTTTCAAAATAATTACGCGTTGCTCGATAGTGAACCGCTCCATGACAACTCAACTGAACATCTGAAAAAAAAAATGCTAAATTAATAATCGGAATGATAAAAAGATAACGAGAATGATAAGAACAGTGTTTGCCAACATTCAAACAAGAAAATCACAAGCGATTTAAAACCTGCGCACTTTATGAAACACCCTTTACAATGGCATGCCGAAAGGGGAGGAGGGGTTCGAGGTTTATAGCCTCATTGGCCCGTTCGCTGGATTTCACAAAATATCATAATAAAGTGACTAACTAACTAACTCCCTAGCCTTCTTAAACCCGAAGGTTCATGGCTGCAGCAACACAGGCCTTCCGTCTTTCCCTATCTTGAGCAAGTTCTATATACTCTTTTCCATCCCTACCGATTTCCCTTAGGTCCATCTCAACGTTGTCCCTCCATCTTCGTCTTGGCCTTCCTACAGGTCTCTTACCATCAGGTTTCCCAACAAGAATCCTGTAAACTCCTCTTTCCTCTCCCATTCGTGCCACATGACCTGCCCACCTAAGTCTTAAAATAAAAATGGGAGGAAATTTTCGTGAGATAATTTCTAATTATAATTTAATTTAATATAATACATAATATGTAATAATAAGGAACCTCTCTTTATATTTTTAAGCTAAAGTCTTCTTGATTTAATTATTCTAATAATATCTGGACATGAATACAAATGATGTAGTTCTAAATTATGTAACCTACTCCACTCACCTGTCTCCTCATCCCTTTTAGGTCCAAAGATTTTCCTAAGGATAATAAAGTGACGGTACTAAAAATAAACCATATGATCCGAAAACGTCACATTTACTTTCAAAATTCCAGGTAACGTTAGACCATTCAGCTGTAGCCAAATACACTGGCATACACTGTGCAATGTTCAACATTTTGTGCAACTGAAAGTGAACATATATCCAGGGTGCAATTTGTGCCTCACCAACTTACGCCTATGCTTTCAGATCTTAAGAAAATGTACAGGGTGATTCAGAAGTCCCTTAACACCCTTACAAGACGTAAAGGAATTAGGTTGGGTTCAAATGGCCATGATAGAAACAGGTTAGGCTTAGAGGGAACCATATTGGTGTGTTACAAGCGGACGTCCGCCATATTGAATTCAACTCAAAATTTTTAAATGGGAAGGGGGTAATGTGAATATGAAATCAGGGCAGAATTTTACAAGAAATGCTATGGTGAAGGTCAACCGATCTTTAATCGGGAAGAAGTTATGTCTGCATTATTGTAAGAAATGTCTCATTTTCCAGGTGTGAGAAAACAGTGCCAGAATGCCAGAATAAAATGGCATAATATTAATTCTATATTGCGCCAGAGGGCCTCGCGACATACAGTAGTTTCATTTTTTTCTCTCTCTCTCTCTTTGATTTCTCCCTGTCCTGTCCGCTTCTGCTCTGGTCCTGGACTGAGTGTTCTTAGTCATCCTTCATTCTCATCGATAAAAAGAAGAATGATGCATAATAAAGACAAATACAGAGGTTGTTCGTTTTATATCCGACCATTGTCGATTCGGTGCTGCCACCTGGCGTATCATGCTGGAACTATGGGTCTGCTGGCGGGAGCAGTGTTGTGTCTGACCTTGTAGATGCGTGAGTGTTGGTAGTGAATGTTATCAAATGGCGCCGAAAATCAACCGGTATTGGGAGGGTTACGTAATGGCCCTTTTCCATGCTAAGTTTTCATACGTACGCATTGTGAAACTGTATGAAAAGTACCTGGCGGGTTCCAAATGGAAGAAAGTTGTCACAATGGATGAATCATATGTCCATCTCACTGCTGGTGGTCACATTCGGGCTATATCATACCGTGACATTGACGGCAAGGGCGCAGCGACTTTATAACGGGATTCGGATATGAGGGTAAGTTGATGATACGCAAGGTGGACAAAAACGTGAAGGTGAATGCCCGATACTTCCAAGACTCCATTCTGACACCTATCTATCGGAGAGACATCCCACAATTGTATGGAATGGACGCGAACCAGGTGATGATCCATATGGATAAGGCTTCGAGTCATACCGCCAGAACATCACTACGTTTTTATCAGGAAATGGCAGAGGAATTAGGAATTCGTGTCATTCCGTTTGAAGACATTCCTGTGAAAAGCCCAGATGCCAGTCCAATGGATTTTTGCGCATTTGGACTGTTGAAACGACGTCTTCAACATCGCCGCCCGCGCACCCCGGATGGTCTAATGAAAGCTTGCAGGGAGGAGTGGGACAGAATTCCCATGCCTGTCCTGCTCCGGAGCTTGCTGCAATGGAAACTGCGATGCCGGGTGATAGTCCACAATGCTGGGGGTCCAATAGAACATGATCGGTGGTGGCGGTGAGTACCCGTCAAAAATGGTCGGATATAAAGCGATAAAAATAAAGTAATGAACAAATATAGAAGATCACATTCTGTTCTGTATTCGAACCCAGAACTTACAGAGCCGAGATGGTTAGTCGAACACTGCACTCCGTTACCAACTTGCTCAAGGGCCTCCCCGATGGCGCAGTGGTAGCGTCATCGCCTTGTAATCAAGGGGTCTCGGATTCGATACCCGGTGGAGGCACATAGTGGTTCGGATCCCACTTTAAAACTGTAGGTCCAGTCCAAATTAGCCTTACTGTCCATAAAGTGGACTTAAAACAACAAATCAACCAACCAACTTTATTTTTCGAATTACCAAATGAAAATATGCTATTAGATAAAAGAAAATTACTACATTTAAGACATACTCTGAATTCGTAAAAAGATATCAGCTAGCGTATGTAAATACTCTTTAAATGCTGTGTAATGACTACTTACGAGTCCGAGTTTCGTATGCAAGATAATTTTCTGAAATTTTTAAGTATAGGATGATAAGGAAAGTGTTTGTAGGACTGGAATTTCGTATCAAATAAACTTTGGAATCATAATTCTCGTGTGTAATTTGAATTAATTTAAAATTTTCCAGAAATCTTGTAAATACTTGACTACACAAGTTACCGTGGTCATACCTAGGCTACAGCTTTTTAAAAACATTTTTCGTGTTATTTTAAGTTCTCACACGTACATGCAAAGGAAGTGAAAGTGTACAAATACTAATGCAATAAGCATAATTAGCCTAACCTACTCGAAACACCTAGATGCTAAGAACACTAAATTTAAATAACCTAAACCATTTATTCACGTTTTCAGAGATTCAAAGAGATTTACTTCACACGGAAAATGGAATTCATGAGAATGATAGGGAAAGCAGGTTACTTTAATTAAGAAATCCAAAGCAAAAAGCAAAATAATGCACTAGGTCTAATGTACTATGAGGAGAATTTTGCTATTGTTAGTGACCACTGGAATTCTTTGTTCTAAAGATCATAAAATTTATATTCATTTTCGGTGCACAAGCCAGGCAACTCATAAAGCAATACATGATGTAAGTTGTATTTCAGGATAGGATATTTGTTTTAGGTAAATCAGCGCGTGTTTAATTCATCCCTAAAGAGGACAGTCAACTTTTAACTGTACATGGACATGTATCTAACTCGTTTCATGCAGAATAATATGTGTACATAAACTTTAACCAGATTAGGAATTGATATTCGTTTAGCATATATTTTAACTTTATATTCACTGACATCTAAGTTAAAAATTACGTGTATTTTCCCCCTGTACGTGTGACATTTAAAACAAGCTGAGATGGTATCTCGTTCACTTTACAGAGTTTATTTTACATTTCCGGATACGTTAAATGCTGGTATGTTACACAGATACACATTTTTTTTATGCAGCTCATTAATTCCATTGGAATAATCATAATGACATTCTTGTTTTGACAAATATTTTGCAAAGGAAGGATATGACATCCATTGTTCAGAGTGCAAAGGTACAAAATTATGCACGAATATATTTGTGAAATAGTACATAAAAATAGAACGAAGTCGTAAATCCCATTGATGGACATTATATTTATTTCCATTGTGTTTATCATCGTGTACATAATGCTTTCCCACTTCAACATAATGTATTATGTAGGTTATTGAATGAAAAAGGAATTGAATGTCGTGTTCTGTGACTAGAACGTAAATATGTGACCCTTACACCACAGATTAACAAGATCGCTTACTTCCTATCTCTCCTTTGTAATCTGTGCGTATACCGAAAATGGCATGTGGAGCCACCCTACGGCGCCTTCGAAACTTAAAGCGTTGTCATAGCAACCTCTCCGCCAATCACGTCTTACTCTTGACAGTGACAGTTGAATGCATCTCAGCGCAATCATCCGCTCACCCCACCCTTCCATTCCTGCTTTTATTTTCTGCAAATAATTCGGGACATATCTGCTAAGGTCGTATTAATTATTTTATTTAAGTGCATAAAAATGTTCTACAAGGATAAATACCATTGTTTAGTTAATGCATGTTACGTTTGAATGATTTCTACATATAAGTTACGATATACAGAATTAGTAGCCCAGAAGCACAACATAGGAAAATAATTTCAAGTTCCTGAAATTCCAGCACGTAAATCATTCCGTTGTGCATGAAAAATGGTCCGTGTATTATCTGTGGTAATAACTATTCTTATTTCGTATTCTCCTTATTATGCGTTGCTTTTCTGACATTTTGGGCAAATCGCGAATGTATCTTGTGTAAACTCTACGGCGATTACTTTGTTCGTAGATCAACGCGTTTTACCTCTCCCTCGTCATTGTTTGTTATTTAGCGTCGCATTTTTCCACTTTTAGGCTAATCGCGACGATGCTATAAAAAATTGATGACACAAATATGGGATTCGAACCCATTAACTGAACAATGGTATTTATCCTTGTAGAACATTTTTATGCACTTAAATAAAATAATTAATACGACCTTAGCAGATATGTTCCGAATTATTTGCAGAAAATAAAAGCAGGAATGGAAGGGTGGGGTGAGCGGATCATTGCGCTGCCAAAAGTGTTCTAAAGGGCGTTCGAGCCATGTTGCCACATTTCCCAAATTGTCTCTTTCTCTTCATAACAATTGCTGCACAGTTTAACATGCGTGGCAATCTGCAGGATACAACACACTTAATATCAGCAACTGTTTCTGGTGCCGTCACTGAATGTCTAGTATTATAGGGGATCGGCTGTAATTTCCTCCTCCCTTGTGTACCATATTCAATCGCAAGATGTAGACACTTATGATTTACCAACGTAGAAAATTCCATTCATTTGTCTGTGGCCGCATAAAATGAAAGACAAATGCATTCATTTTCTCTGCAATTTATATCAGTGGAGTACCCTGAGAGGGGGGAGATTTGATGCTGAAAATGCCAGGGAAACAAAAGACAGGATACGAAGGTTTTGTCTCAGGAAATAAGAATAAAACATAAAAAGTATTATTAAAAACTACTGCTGGAACATTAGCGCAATTCATCTAACGAAACCATTACAAATAGGCTGGGGGCTTGTAGGTATGAAATATACTGGAATAAAAGATATATGTACATATATCCAGTACTTGTTTTCCAAACTTATATTAAAGGGACTTTCATCACACAGTTTTTTTTTCTTATGGGCTTGAGTCCACCTGGCAGTCTCTGGGTTTTCAGCCTGTGTATAGGACTGGTGGCAACCCACCATCCTGAGAAAATTGGGGACCTACAAGTGAGTAGCGTAACCCAGTCTGGGAAATCTAATATAAAAGCTGAGGGTTCGATGTGCTGACCCCACGTCACCCCATTACCGGTTGAAGATCTCCACACCTCTAGGTAGGGTTGTGGGAAGCAGACTGGCAGTCAGGAGATAGGCCAAGGCCCTTCGAGTGCTGTAGAGCAGCGGATCTCAACCTTTTTCAGTCGGCGACCCACCTTGAAGGATATTGCACTTCATGGGACCCATAAGATGGGCACCAGCAGAATTACTATGTAGGGGTGTGCACCCAGTTTATATTCATATATTTGCTCTTTTACAACAACACGGCCTGAATTTAAATTGTTAAAACAATATATCTAAGTAATTTAATGTAATAGGATTTTAAGATCCAGTTAACAAAGTTTCGAGCCCAACTTCCCGACCCACCAAATTTCCCCTCAGGACCTAGGAGGGGGTCGCACCCTATAGGTTCAGAAACGATTCTGTAGAATCATGGGTTACGTTATGCTCTACATGAAAGTAAATATTTTACACTACAGTTAATTTCCATCATAACTTACATTCAGTGTTCTGTAGATGAAATAATATTTTGGAAAATACAACATAGAAACTAGTTCAGTGCCATCTGCCATGAGAGAATAGAATAAAATAATAGCTATGAGTGACACAGCTCATTGGGAAAGTTATCAAACAGAATAATTTCTGGAATTTAATTGTAATTGTTTTTAATTCTATCAGTATATTTTTCTGTAAAAACTACTATGATGATGATAATGAATAGTTATGGGAAAATAGACTATGAAAAGGTCACACCTTACACAAGTTAACCTAGAATGCCTATTAGCAACCAACTGCCTCATCTGAAAGTAGTATAAAATTTCACTTTTCTGGTTTGCATGAGAGTAATTTCAACCCATTTCTAAAAACGTGTGGATGTTTGTAAGATATATTATTAACTAATTACTGCATGCTTATTCATTTAGTATTTGTCAAACATCCCTAATTTTTAATGTAGAATGGGAGTAGGAATATGTCATACAAGCAAGTTTTGTTCGAAGTTACTTACTGGAACCACTCTACATACTGACTACAATTTCATCATATGGCATTACATATTTCATAGTTACAGAAAAATCTGGACTCGAAATATGAATGTCTTAGAATACAAAACCAATGCACTCATGGAGTATGCAGGATCAAGAATCATACTGAATGAAATTATTTATATATACACCACGGAAAGATCCTATTACTTATCCTGCACATACATGTATTTTATACATGCATATATTTAATACAGTATTGAACATGATGCAATTCATATGTTCAGCATAAATATTGCATGAATGAATTTTAGAGTTGAAAGAGTTAACTGACAAACAAGAAATGCCCAAATTTCAAGCTGATGACAAATAAACAAAGAGGTGACATATGCCACTCTCTGTGTGGAAGTTTAATGTCTTCTTAACTTTCTACCATGCTGCGCAAATCCCCTGATGGTCCCTTTACAAGCTTGCATTTGTAAACTTTCTCAAGGGACTCTTTACATCTTTTTTTTAACTTTAAGGCAAGGGTTTGAGATAAAGAGGATTCTTCCTCGTATACTTTGAAGGGTACAAAATGGTCATACATTCCGATGCACCCTAATATTTTATCTCGTTCATTCATCCATTCATTTCAAACATCTTACTTGCTATTCCGGATGTAAATTATATTGTTAACATTAAATATACATGGAATGTAGAATAAAAGACTGAAATAAGTCTTAAAAATCCTAGATCAATTAATTTCCACTGTATTCAATGCTACCGTAATACTGTTAATGAAAGTCCATCAAATAAACCATATACTACTCACTATGGTGACATGACATGTTCTATTTCTCGTGGAATTCTCAGAAACATTCCAGAAGAAAATAACAATTTCACAGTAAATGCATTACACTTTATGATTTATTAATGATTCTGTAGAAAAGTAAAATATTATATTCTATTGCTAATAACAAATGTAAGGGAAAATAAACAAACATACAGTTTGTTCAGTTATACATAAATTTATTGAATCACTAGTAATTAATATGTTTTGCATAAGTTATGTTCATCTCTTCGAGGTCCTACAGACTTAAATTAAAAGAGCTTAATAGGCAAGTAAAAGTATAAAATGAAATTTTGTATCTTTTGTGCCTCAAGTCCTGTCGCCATATTTTCTCCAACCACATCTCAGCTCTACGAGAAAAATAAAAGATGAGAAATTGTTTTAGAAACATATATCTATGCAAGACAAAGCATTATGCATTTTATGTCACTCAAGAAATATAAATTCCATGGTGCAAGAGTTGTTTGCGAGCTAAGGTCAAAGCTTGTCATCACAAAGAAAAGTTACTGAAAATGAATATGCATTAGATCACTAACTGTATTTGTTGAATAAAGTACAAGAGTAGTATAAGGGTCCATTCTACGATAGCTCCTTCAACTATTGGAGAAAATGATATGTGCTTGTCAACATTCAATTGATTTATTTTTACTCAATTTTAACATTATTCTCATCGTAACTAATTCATCCTTCTTATGGTGTCATACAGTGTGTGGCAATGCAAATACAAAAATTATCATAGATATTGCACTAAACTTCCTAACATATGAAGCAAAGTTTTACCACATTATTTTTTAGAAAGTCACTTAACCTTACTGCCTAACCTAACAACTGGCTAACAATACAATTTTTGTCATTGAATGAATCATGGAATCTACTCCCGGGAGTGCTATCAAGAAAAAGTTAGGACACAACGTATTTCTGAAGAAGATACCAGGAAAAGAAACAATATAATCTGGTGTGAATTTACATTCACGCTACTTCATACCTCAATCAGGGAGAAAGGTACTGATTATGAAATTCCAATATTCCAACATTAATTGGATTCTCATGTCTATAAGTACGAGATATTGATAATGTTTTCTGATTACTTTGTTTTGTTTGCAGAACTTTAGTTTCATCACACTTTCATCCTCATGTGTACCAATCTGTAAGTTTTAAGTATGTCAGGGTTGGCCCAAGTTCCTTTTGTTTTATTGCAATTTCATTATGCTACGAATACAATTTTAACATGGTTCGATTTCGATTTACTTCTGTTAACACATACTGCAAAGTTTTAGCGATTACTTAAGATGCTTTCGTAGTTAGGTTAGGCAGGCCAGGTTTGGTTCTCTTAGCATTAAAATAAAGTCCCTAAATTCATTCTACTAAGGTCCCGATTTACTTCTAAATTAATTCCCACTAGTCTACGATACTTACAGCCACTTGTCAACAGAACATACAGTATGATTGCATAAGATATTTTTAAGTGGCCTTTTTAAACATAGATAACTTTTTTTTAAATCAAAAGAGTGCTAATTACTTTAAGGAAAGTTCCAATTTCGTGTGACAATGATTGCTAAAACTCTACGATAGTTAGTCTTCCTGCTAGGATAATATATTCAAAAAAATCATAGAACGATCGGAACAGTTACCTTAGGTTTCATCGTTTTAATATTTACACGCTTTTTTTCATCTCCTGTACATCTTGACAAAGTTTTGTATGCTAAAAGAAATAAACTTCATGCAGTACCGATTAGGAGCGCGATAACTTGCAACTTTCTGCATTATAACATACACAAACTTAAAACAAACTTCAATAGTCATTCCCAATATTCTCGTTAGCTTCCTATCCTTCTGTGTAACTTATAAATAGCACAAGTTAAGTTACAAAATCGAACATTTACCCTTTGTGATGATTTATTTAACATATGCCCTTTTACTTAAACGAAGCAAAATACAGAATACGAAGACATGCTAGGAATTATTCTCTGAAGCAACTAACTTATGGAAATAATTTTTACATAAAGAGCGAGCAGAATTCATAAATAACTAACCTATCAGGATTTGACGGAACACCAAAAAAAGACATCTCTGGGTTCCTCTTCTGACAGTTTGTACAATAAAAATCTGCACAATAACCCATGTTGTTTTATTCATTTTCTTGTTGTTCTATCCTTATAGTTAGTTAGTGCACGTCCATCACATATCATATGGAACGATGTTACGTCACAGGTTTCGTCATGTAGAAATAGTGACTTCAAAAGTACCATTTTTCTTATACATGTTTAAGAGGGAAAAGGCATTTAATAAAATACAAAATCACGTTCAATTGATTATTATTGATTAATAGAGCCTTAAACTAAATTTTTAATGAGAAAATTAGGATTTGGCATCGATGGTCACGCCTGGTGGCGACTTCGTTCATGCAGAGACAAATGAATTCTGAAATTTACCTTATTCGGCTTTTTGCCGGCGGTGCAACGGGCCTGCTTACACTTCGAACTATACAATTTGCGACAACATATTACAATAATACGGACGCACAAATAACAATCAACATTCTTTATCTTAAATAAAGCAATATTAGATATATTTGCTGTTACAAGTTCCACATTCATGCCAATCAACTAGACTAACAAATTCTCAAATGTATTTCGCACTGGTTGAACCACAGATGGTTGAACACATATTTTGCATTAACATGTAATTGATTTTTGTATTACATAGAAACTCACAAATGTACGTTCAATTGACTAGGAAATAATCATTTTAATTTTACGATGATAATTGTTATTCTTACTTTGAAATAAAGAAACTTACAGTAATTCTTTTCTTGTATTACTAGGATCAGCTGTTTGTAGACGACGCCATATTGTAGGTAAATCTCAGCTCTCCATAAGGAGAATGGATTGCGAGTACTCGTATATGACGTCAAGTCATACATCCAGGGACACTACGGTGGCCCAGGATGCCGCGGCGCACACTTTGGGAACCACTGATGTAGATAATACAAAACTTTTTATGTGAACTTTAGATTCCCACATTCCCACGATTCGTCATCAGATCTTATACATTTTGAGTAAACACGCTCACGACCCAAACTTACATAATTCGAAAAATCTTGCTTCTGATTACATATTCCAGGGAAAAAAAAAAAAAAAAACCATAAAGAAAAATCCAATATGTTTCTCACAGACCAATAACACACACAGAGGAAACTATTCCTATAGTTAGAAAACGTGCTTCAAACAAGAGTGACATCTACTTTACATAAGGAGATTCAGTCCAGATATAGATATTGGTACAATACGAAAATATCTACATCGTATCTGTTTAAAAATATGTTTAGACATATAACAAATATTTCGAGTTTGCAATGTTGACAATGGAAACGGATGTTGCTAGGGAACTTAAAAAATAAAGGTTATTCTCACCCTGAAAATTACAGTGAGTGAATTACACTTGAATTTTCGTATTTCGATATGTGAGCCACAGAGCTTATTACAGAGCAAGGTAGGTATTTGCGGGGAATAACGGAAAACAATTATTTTTCAATTATCTATAAAAATGTGAACCTGCCCAAAGAAGTGAATATTGCTTTTCCACTTTAGTGTCGCTATCGAATTCGTTTATATAAAACATCTAACTATTTTGAAACGGATATCACTTACCCAGTATGTTATTAAAAAAAGGCAATAATATTTTGAATATTTGTACATTATTAGAGCCCATACACGCATATCGTTACATTCTGAACTTTTGAAATAAGCGAAGGAAAAATACAAAGAATTTTATTTCCTAAACAGTATACAAGATATGGTTACATAGAACGATTATTATTTTTTTTTTTATGTATACGGATAAAAGTAGTCAAGCTACTTTCGGAGGTATGTGCTTATGCCCTGGTACCTGAAAATTAACCCAGGGCGTCAGTTCCGTGAATTTTTTACGGATTCCCCCGCTTTTCTTTGATTCATCCTTGATTTCCATTATTTTTTTAATTACAATAATTCACTGTGACATTGGCAAGAATGTCCCAGAGTAGTGCAATAAGCCCGGTTCTGAAACCGAAAATGGAGCTCGGTGGAGCTCGCAGTGTTGCCAACTCCTCACTCGAAAAAAATCACCAAGGTTTTTCTTGGTCTAACCTAACCTAAAGCAAGGAGCTGGCAACCTTGCTTGAGGCTCTTGTAAGGCATGAGCTCCATTTTCTCGCAGTGTTGCCAGCTCCTCACTCGAAAAAATCACCAAGGTTTTTTTGGGTCTAACCTAGCCTAAAGCAAGGAGCTGGCAATCTTGCTTGAGGCTCGCCTTAATGGATTTCTCTCGTAAGGCATGAGCCCTATTTTCTGGCAGTGTTGCCAATATTTTACTCGAAAAAAATCACCAAGGTTTTTTTTTGGGTCTAACCTAGGCTAAAGCAAGGAGCTGGCAATCTTGCTTGAGGCTCGCCTTAATGGTTTGGTTTTGTAAGGCATAAGTCCTATTTTCTTGCAGTGTTGCCAATATTTTACTCGAAAAAATCACCAAGGTTTTTTTTGGGTTTAACCTAGCCTAACGCAAGGAGCTGGCAATCTTGCTTGAGACTTGCGTTACAGTGCATAAAGCAAGAAACTGGCAACCTTGCTTGAGGCTTGCCTTACAGTGCATAAAGCAAAGTTGCCAACCTACTGGTAGTTTTGCCATAGCCTTTTACAAAAAAGAGAGAGGAGAGAGAGAGAGAGGAGAGAAAAAGAGGAGAGAGAGAGAGAGAGAGAGAGGGAAGAGTTAAACAACCGACAGCTGCCAACACCCACCCTAACCTAACCTAACCCAACCTAACCTAACCTAACCTAACCTAACCTAACCTAACCTAACCTGGCCTAACCTAACCTAACCAGGTCTAACCTAGCCTAAAGCAAGAAGCTGGCAACCTTGCTTGAGACTTGCGTTACAGTGCATAAAGCAAAGTTGCCAACCTACTGGTAGTTTTGCCATAGCCTTTTACAAAAAAAAAAGAGAGAAAAGAAAGAGAGGGAAGAGTTAAACAACCGACAGCCTACCTACAGCTTTTTTTTGGGTCTAACCTAGCCTAAAGCAAGGAGCTGGCAACTTTGCTTGAGGCTTGCCTTACAGTGCATAAAGCAATTTTTGCCAACCTACATATACTAAACAGGGGGAGCCGGCAACAAATATGTACTGCCGTAAAAGAGAGAAAGATGGGTGGATGGCAATATAGTATGTGCGTGCGTGTGTGCGTATAATATGTAGCATTATTAACTAGAGTGTGTTGGCAATTTACTTACAACTAAAAAAATAGAGATGCCAACTATGCTGTAAGATGAAAAGAGAAAAAGAGATTTATGGCTGGCAACAGTAATGAGCGAATGCGCCATATCGTAATTTTCCAACTCCCGGGGGGCCAATGTTTATATATCGTGATTTTTGTAAACCTCTCTTGGGGGAACGATGTGCCACACACGCGCGCGCGCGTGTATTGTGACGCAAACAAACAAACAAAATAATAATTGTTGTTTTTTAGGATGCCTGGCCCCTATAACCTCGCCAGGGTGCGTGGTGCCCAGCCAAAAAAAGTAAAAGTTTTCTAATGGCTGCGGTTATCTACAACCGCACCTCTGTAGAGTTTCACGTGTTTTTTTTTTCTGAAACTTCCATGAAACTCTACAGAGGACCTCCGTAATGCATGCAACGTGTACTAACGACTCTAGTGTTATTTGATGTTGTGATATTTTTGGATATAGAGTTTTATTGTGAGATATAGATAAAAATAATTATGTTTATTATAATATTTTCTTGATGAAGATGGAGAATATGTGCGTGTTACAAATAAAGTTGCATGCTTTTTTTTCTAGTGTGTGTGTATGTGTTTTTGATGTTTCGACAGCATCTGAAACGATAAAAAAAGAAATTTTATTGTTAATTTTCACGTGTAAAAAACAACAACAAATTTTTTTGTGCAAATTTTCTGATTGTCTCGTGCTATAGTGCAAAAAAGATATTGTAACTGATAACTAATGAAATTGACATTTGTAACTGATCTGAACTAGTGAAATTCGTATTGTGCTATTGTAACTGATTGTGCTAGTACAAAAAATTTCTTATTGTGCAAGAAAAGATGTTAAAAAACTTGTTAAAACTGCTCTGTGACCCTCTCGTTCTTCACGTCGTAGGCGAAGGACTTCTCTGCAATCAGGATGACACTGCATAGGGTATCCTCGGGCAAGACATCGTGGAACTCGCAGACGACCTTGATGTTGGTTCGATCGTTGACCACAACCTTCTTTCTCTTAGATGTGTTGATGACGGTCATGGGTCTCCGTGCTTTGAACTCGCTGGGCGTGTAGTACATGTCCACGCTTCCCTCGGTCACGCGTTTGTAAGCCGAGAACGCTTCGTAAAGTTTGAGGTAATCGTTTTTGGTCACGTCGAGGTTGTAATTCTCGCGCGGGAACACTTCGTTGCGTCCATTCTTCAGATAAACGTTCTTGATCTTGCAGTCGTCAAACTTGCTGGAATCTTTTTCCTGATTCTTGTCCCGCCCGGTCTGAAAAAGCACTACGACGAAATCTGGCATGTCGAACTGTATGTTGTTGAACTGCGTCGTCACGTCGAATTCCATGTGACTTCCCGACGCCATCTTCTGCACGCACTGGTAACCGTGAAAGTGAATCGGCACCTGCGGACTTTTCAAGATCTCCGCTTTGTACTTGAGGGCGTAGTTCGTTTCGTATTCCACCACCGGCATTCTCAATTCCATGCTTCGGATGACGCATTTCGCCGCTTCGGGTAAAGTGTTGGCTATCGGCGTGGTGCCGTCCGGACCCAAAGTAGCGTATCGCATCAGTGCGTCGTTGTCGTTGGCCGCTCTTCGAAACGTGATCCTCAGTCCTCCCTTCCACATGATCTCCTTGTAGTCGGAGAAGAAACCAGGCAGCAGACGCATGGGAAAGAGCACCGTGTGACTTCTCGTCGATATTTTGGTCCCGGCTTCGAATCCCCCGGCCTGGTAGTACGCTGCGTCCGTTTTGGATAATTTCAACGTTTTAAATTTTTTTACAGGGTTGATTAAAACACATATTTGAGGAAAACAACGTCACCCATATATAAATAAACCCCTCAAACTAACACTAATTAGAATTAGCCTACAAAATTTTTCTCGTAAGGCATTTTTTTTTGTAAACACTCTACCACCAACAGATCACATATAAATAAACATACCCCCCAAAAAAATGCGCTCCATGAAAAGTTGTCCTGTGTGCAAGAAAACCAAATCAAGCCAACATTTTGCAAGACATTGTCGTACCTGCGTGCCAGGCAAGCATTTGGCTGCCACTGAACTATGTTCCGGATGCAATATACAGATCACAATTGCGTATGTCAAGGAGCATAAGCTTAATTGTCTAAGCAAAAATACATCTGGGGCCCAGCCTTCGACCTCCACCAAGAGGAAGGCAGAAGCAGCCTCCATCAATGCACCACCCACGAAACGCGTCAAGCCTGTGGCGAAAGCGAACCAGACTGCTTTCGAGCGGTTGTTAGAGGACTTTGTCATCACTTCGGAGGGCTCATGCGACGTGCGTAGTTTTTTGGAGAACGTGCAAGCCAAAATTATTTCCATCCTCGGCGATGCGCTTGCAATGCACTCCACCAAATTCTACGCATCGCTACGTTGCCAGTACAAGAAGCCGTCTGATGAAATTTACAGCTTCTGCCACAACACCAAGGCGAAGACGCTGCATCTGGCGGATGTCGACAACCTCGAGGTCATCTACAACCAGTTTGCCGAGGAGCTGGTGGCAAAACAAGAAGAACATCAAGCTAAAGGCTCGGGGGGTTCGCTGTGTGGCGAGCCTCACGAACTGTGCGTCAAACTTTGCAAGTTCGTGCCTCTCTCCGCCTCCAGCTACGTCCCCTTACCACCTACTATTGCGGCAAAGAAGGCTGTCCTGAACATTCAGAACAATGACGCCAAGTGCTTTCTCTGGTCGGTGCTTGCAGCGTTGCACCCTGTCGACCGGAAAAACCAACCACGCCGAGTTAACCACTACCTACCCTACGAGTCAGAGCTGGAAGATGCGATGGTTGGGATCGACTACCCGGTGGCGCTTTCGGACATTCGAAAGTTTGAGGTTCGTGCACGGTTGGCCATCAACGTTTACGGTCTCACTGACGAAAATGCGGTGTACCCCATCAGGGTGAGCGACGTAAACGTTGATGGTGCGCAGGAAATTCACCTTCTGCTCATCAAGGACGAGACCCATCACCACTACACCCTTATCCGTTCCCTCTCTAGACTTGTTTCGAGCCAGCGGAGCAGTGATAGTCACCACGTCGAGGTGTGTCGCAGGTGCTTGTCAATGTTCGACGGACGGGATCAACACAATTACCAACATGTTCGAGGCTCCAACATCGCTGCCAAGAAGCTTGCCAGCCACAAGATCTACTGCAATGCCAACGAGCCAGGTGTGGCAGTCTTGCCCAAACCTGGCACCGTGGAGCGTTTCCACATGCACGGTGCCATGGTAGAGCATCCCGCTATCATCATCGCGGATTTCGAGGCCTTCCTCAAACCCCTGTCCACTTGCGATCCCGACCCTGAAGTTTCTTCCACCACCCCTTACCAACTCCACGAGGCTTCGAGTTATGCATACGTTGTGGTGCGACGAGACCAGCACATTGCCCCCGAGCCCTACGTGTACCGTGGTCCCGACGCAGCCAAACACTTCCTCGAGAGGATGGTTGTCGAGGCCAACGAGATAGGGAAGGTACTGTTGGCCCCCAAGTCTATGCTCCCACTGTCTCCCGACGATCAGCGTAGACACGACGAGTCCATCGCTTGCCCTGTCTGCGTCAAGGAGTACACCGCCAACAACCGTAAAGTCCAGCACCATGATCACTTTAACGGTAGGTATGTTGGTCCATGGTGCAACGGATGCAACCTCATGGCCCGGGACCCGCGATTTATCCCTGTGTTTTTTCACAATGGCTCGGGATACGACTTCCACCACCTCGTCAAGCATCTTGGGTACGACGACATGCGAATCAACGTCCTGGCGCAGAACGAGGAGCGTTACATTAGCTTGAGCAAGTGGGTGCGAATCCCAGGATCACACTCTACCGTCGAGCTTCGCTTCCTCGACTCCCTGAGGTTCCTCCCGGCCAGCCTCGATGCTCTCGCAGGGAAGCTTAGCGACGAGCAAATGCTCATCACCTCCGCGAACTTTCCGAACTTGGACGCAGGTCTCTTCAGGCGTAAGGGGGTCTATCCCTACGAATACGTCACAGACCCTACCAAGTTCGCAGAGACGACGCTACCTCCTCGAGCAAACTTCTACAGTCAGCTGCGAGGCTCGAACATCACCGACGGGGAATATCACCACGCCCAGTCCATGTGGCGCGAGCTGGGCTGTCGAACTCTCGGGGACTACCACGACGCCTACCTCAGACTTGATGTGACGCTCCTCGCCGACGTGTTCCAGACGTTCCGTGCAACTGCGAAGACCATCTACAAGCTGGACCCTGCCTACTTCTACAGTCTTCCTGGACTGGCATGGTCGGCCATGTTTCTGGTGACGAAGATCGAGCTGGAGCTTCTTTCGGACGTGAACATGATGCTGTTTGTAGAACGTGCCGTGCGGGGTGGAATGGTCCAGGTGTCGCAGCGACACTCGCACGCCAACAATCACCACATGTCCACCGGTTACGACCCCTCACAACCGTCCAGCTACATCATGTACACGGACGTCAATAACCTCTACGGACACTCCATGATGCAGCCACTCCCCTTTAGAGGCTTCGAGTGGGCTGACCCCTCCAACTTCGACATCGAAAGCTTCGACGATTCGGAACATGGGTTCTTCGCCGAGGTGGACCTTGAGTTCTCCGAGAAGCTGCAGGATTTGTTCTGCGATCTTCCCCCTGCACCCGAGTTCAAGTGTCCACCCGATTCCAACCAGAAGAAGCTCGTCATGGACTTCGAGTCCAAAGAGCGTTATGTCCTGCACTACCAAAACCTCCGGTGGTTGATGAAGCAAGGGGTTACCGTCCGCACAGTACATCGAGTTTTGATGTTCGAGCATTCTCCATGGTTGAAGCCATACATCGAGCTCAACACCGAACATCGCACAGTCGCCACTTCTGATTTCGATCGCGATTTCTTCAAGTTAATGAATAGTGCGGTGTTTGGCAAAACTATGGAGAATGTACGGAATCGCATGGACATAAAATTGGTAACGAGGAAAGCACAATGTCGCAGGCTCGTAGCAAACCCGTTATTCAAATCGAGGACCATTTATAATGAGCAGCTTGCCCTGGTGCATATGAGGAAGAGTGAGGTGAGGCTCGACAAGCCAATTTATGTTGGTGCCTCAGTATTAGACCTGAGCAAGCTGCACATGTTCGAGACGTACTACGACATATTACGTCCACATTATAGCCACAACATCTCGCTTCTCTACACGGACACGGACAGCTTGGTGTACCACGTCCACTCAGCCGATGCATACAGGGATATAGTCACGGTACCAGCTTTGGTTAACCTCTTCGACACCTCGGGCTATCCCCAGCCGAACCAGTACGGCATCCTGCCCCGAAACAAAAAAGTGCCTGGCAAACTCAAAGACGAGAAGGACGGTGATGTAATTCTCGAGTTTGCAGGTCTTCGCGCCAAGGCCTATGCCATCAAAGCCGAGGGCAGCGTTACCAAGAAGGCCAAGGGTGTCGGCAGACAGGTAGTTCGGGAGCATCTCACATTCGAGGACTTCGTCGATTGCCTCAAGACCAGGTCGTCGGTTCTAAGAGCAGAACAGCGCATCCAGAGCGTCGACCATGTGTTGACCACAAACCAAGTTAGAAAGATTGCGCTGGATCCCAACGACGATAAGAGGTGCGTCCTCGAGTGTGGTATTCACACACTGCCATGGGGGGCACTATCGCTTAGCAGAAAGCAAAACCTGCAACATATGCCCATCTTCAACAGAAGATTCATAAAAACAAAACAAAACAAAAAAAACAAAACACTTTGACTGTCATTACAAAAAAAAAACTTTGACCGTATTCTTAAATAACCAGCATGCCTATGAATTTGTTCGGTTTCAAAAAACAGATCATTATGGAAACCATACCAGATCATGAAGTCTTACCTTCCGTGTTACCTAAACTCAACGGTCTGTTGATCATTCACCTCAACAGCATTTGGACGAAACTGAATGACGATGTGGGCAAGATGTTTTATGTTTTTAATAACAATTTACATTTCTACGAAATTCCGATCGACGGGAAACTTCAAATCACCGTAAATCCGGAAAACGCAGGCGAAATCAAAATTTCTACCGGCAAGAACATTTTTCGAATTAAGCACGACAAGATGCTTTCTAACATTACGTACGATGTGTCTGCAGGAGATTATCTTTACATGGAACTCCTCGGAGATTACGACAAACTTATTCCTCTCTTCGTAGAATTACGAATCGTCTATCCTATTATAAATAACCGTTAACCAAAAATGCCTAACGACATTTTCGGCAACACCAAGCGTGTAGACCACGCAGAAGAGATTCTCATGTTGGACATTCGAGTTAAGAAGTTGAGGACCGATTTGATCGCTTTGCAGGAAACCTTAAACAAAAGTTTAGAGTCGGAAATCGCTACGCTCCAAACGCAATGTCTCGACCCCATTCTGAAAATCGATTCCGAACTGAAGACGCTGATAAAAAATTATGTCGACGTACCTTCTTACGACAACGTTCAAAATATACAGTTGAGCGTGGATTCGCTTCAAAATGATTTGGCCAAATTACAGCAATTTCAATCGAAAAATGAAGATTTGGAAAAATTGAAACTCGAAATCGAAGAACGAACTTCCGCAATAGAAAAGAATTTCTCTGAACTTCAAACCGTCGTGAACGATATAGACGCAGAACGCTTGCATGTCGTTGTTTCCAAATTACAAGAAGAATTCACCAGCACGTTGGAAAAAATTAAATCCAAGTTACAGACTTTGGAAGATACAATGACGAACCTACCATCGTCGGACGAACTGCAGGTCATCGGTAAAAGCGTCGCGAACATAAAAATTCAATTGGAGGCCTATCAAGATTTCGAACACATTCAAACCACCATCGCTACGCTTCAGGCGTCCTTGGAATTGATCAACGAAGAAATTAAAAATATTCACGCTGAAGCGAGCGCGCTGACGAGCATTCAAGACACGTTGAGCACGGTTCAGCAGAAGATCGAATATTTAGAAAATTTGAACGTCGAAACGAATCTCGCTCATTTTCATCACGTACTCGACAACATACAGGGTGACTTGGAATCGTTACGGACGAGCGTGCCTTCGAGCGAAGATTTGGAAAAATTGAAAACGGCGGTGACGGCACTATCCGATTCGAGCGACATCAAAAGTTCATTGAGCGATCTCGAGAGTAGGGTGGCCAATCTCCCCACCTCCAAAGAATTGCACGCTTTGAAAAGAAACATATCTCGAATGCTGAAACGACTAGAAACGGAAACGGCGAACGTGGAACAGATTCGAGACGAAATTAGTTCGCTGGTGTCGACGCTGCCCACTTCGCAGAGCGTCGCCGACCTTCACACGTAGTTTACAGAGATGCGAAGCATCGTGAACGATCTTACCGAGAAGAGCTCGAAATTGAATCAAGTCGAGAACCTTCAGAACATCGTCGTCAACATCAGAGATCAAGTCGGAGTGCTGGAATCCACGCAGGAATCGACGCTGGCCTCTTTCGGTGCCAAGTTGCAAGAACTCAACGAAAACTACAAGCAGTTGAACGTGGAAGTGAAAATCAAACCGTCGTTTTCTGCCGTAACGGATACCATAATCGAGCATTTGCTGCCCATCGAAAATAAACTCGGACAAGTTCACAGTAATCTGCTCGGCGTCGACACTAAATTCGCTAAACTGCATTCTCTGCAAGCCATCGAAATCAACAGCGTACCCAATCAACAGAGAATCTCCACGTTCGTCGAAGGTAACAAACTGTACATGTTGCATCCTTATCATCCGTACTACAAGTTTCTCCTCGATGGCACGATTCAGATAAAAGAATTTTCGTACTGGTCTCACGGTAGAAAAGCTAGCGTTCCCACCATGACTTTGATATCGAATCGTGGTGTCCAGAAAGCAGGAAACATTCCTCTGGCACGTTGGAACGAAACGCGCAACATATATGAAATACACGAAGACGAAGATCTTACCGTTTTCGACGTGAGTGCCGGCGATAAGCTGATCATTCAAAACACGAGCGAAGTGCCACCCTCTTTGAATCCCATCACGCTTGTGCTTCTCTTGAAACGTAATCTCTAAAAAAAATGTCTAGGCAAGCCATCGTCGAAGAATTGCATAAACCTGCACGCCGTAACTACGAACGTTTGGCTGTGGTAACCAAGGGCATCGACGACCTCTGGCAAAGCGACCTCGTGGAGATGAGTAGCGGCAATTTGAAAAACGTGCATAAATTGAACAAGGGCAACAAGTACCTTCTCACCGTCATAGACACGTTTTCGAAATTCGCATGGGCTCTACCTTTGAAGGCGAAAACGGGGACATGCGTCACGGAAGCATTCAAGACAATTTTTCGCGAAAGCGGTGGCAGACGACCACGGTTTCTGCAAAGAGACAAGGGGAAGGAATTTTACAACGCTGTATTCCAAAAGTTTATTCAAAAACATGACATTCGACATTATTCGACCTTCAGTCACATCAAAGCCAGCATCGTGGAAAGATTCAATCAAACCTTGAAAACACACATGTGGAAACGATTCACGCTTCGGGGAAATTACAAATGGGTCGACATCCTGCCGGAACTCGTCGACACCTATAATGATACGGTACACAGAACAATAGGCATGAAGCCAGCCGACGTTACCAAGTCTGACGAGCAGCGTTTAATTTCTACAGTTTACTGTCCAAAGTACACACCCACGACAAAAAAGCTAAATACAAAATTGGAGACCGGGTGAGGATTAGCAAATTCAAACGCACCTTCGAGAAGGGATTCACAAAAAATTGGAGCACGGAACTCTTTACGGTGGTTCGAGTTCTACCCGGAAACCGATATACGTATATAATAAAAGATAGTAGCGGCGAGATTTTGAAAGGAAGATTTTACGAAGAGGAACTCTCTAAAACGAAACACCCCGACACGTACCTCATCGAGAAAGTATTGCGTAGGAAAGGTGACAAACTGTTTGTCAAATGGCTGGGACTTCCGGAAAAGAGTTGGATGGACGCGAACGAAGTGATCTTGTGAGTACGTGGAACGTGGTGAAGCGTCTACCGGATCCGGAAAGTCAAACGAAGAAAAAGAACGGTGAGTTGCTTCCCGACAGCATCCGCTGTCTGATCGTAGGTCCTTCGGGGTGTGGGAAAACGACACTGCTCGTGGACAATTTTCTCCTCGCACCGAATTGGTTAGATTGGAAGAACAGGCACCTGTACGTGTTCTCGAAAAGTTTGGAGCAATCTAAATACCAGCAACTGATGAAACTGTACGATGGTCTGGACATTGCAACGTTCGCCTCGGAAATAAAACCACTCGACGATAGTCGTGAAAATTCAGTCGTTGTGTTCGACGACGCCATCCTGGAAAATCAAAATGAAATTCGCAACTTTTTCACGCAAGGTCGTCACAAAGGAATGGATTGCTTCTACCTAGCTCAAACGTTTTCCAAAATTCCAAAACAGTTAATGCGCGACAACGCTAATTTCATATGTTTGTTTCGTCAAGATCACACCAACCTCAAGCACGCGTACGATGACTACGTAGGCGGAGACATGAACTACAATCAATTTTCGGAAGGCTGCTGCTCTACTTGCTGGAACGGTGACGATTTCGGATTCGCGACGATCGACATGACGAGGAAACCCAACGACGGAAAATACAGAAACAAAATCAACGACTTTCTAAACGTTGCAACGTTGTGAGAAACGACGTGTATAAATAACGTCATGACGAAACGGAAAATCGAAGACGAAAATCTCAAGCTTCGCGATTACCTCGCGAAACGCTTCAAAGGTTGGAAATCCGAGAATCGCGGATTCTACGAAGAGAAGAAACGTCAGGATCAACCTGTGATCGATGCCATCAGCAGTCTAGGTAAATAAATTAAAAGTGTCACGGAACAAAATAAAAATTTGATCAACGAACTCGTACCGCTCGCAGCTAAAAGTTACGCCGTACCCACGCCCATTTCGAGCATTCCTTCGACGCCGTTCGAACTAAAGGATGCACCGGCACGACGTCGAGCTATAGGTAGCACGTCGTCGTCTTCGGATAAAATCGAGTTGGGACCTTTGGCACGAGACTACCTGAGCACGGGGAAATTCGACAAGGATGAAGTGTTCGGATTGTATCCTAGCATGGAAACCAGCGAAGGCGGCGGTGTGGTGTGGAAGATTGGGAAATCGAAGGTGACCTTCGAAGGCAACGACATTAAAGTCAATTTAGGCGACAAGGATAGTTGGAACAGGTATCCCGGTACGGTGGGACTGTGGAAACTCGTCGCCAAAAAGCAGCCGAAAGATTACACCGACGAAGATTACCAAAGTTACAAGGAAATTCAGATCATGACGGATGCCTTGTACCAGAACAACGACGCCTCGCAGAATAGGGTGAAATCGAGCAGCGGCGAGAAGTACAGGAATCTCATCAAACCGATTTGGAACCAGGTCAAAACAGGCAGCGGCGTCAAACGCTACAACACGTTACCCAAAGAATTCGTTTGGGTGGACGACGTGAGGAAGCTCGTGGACCGATTGTTGGTGATAGCCGGCGAAGAGAATGCAGGCAACCGTAATTTCTACAACGAGAAGGTTGGCATCGTGGACATGATCAGCACGAAACTTTCCAACTTCATCGTGAACGACGACAAGGGCATAGGTTACCTGATCAAAATCATCATCACGCTGCCTCCGAAATTTTGGAACGTGGCCGAAGGAAAGGGACTTGTGAACGACATCATCAACAAGTTACCTTTCGAGATGCATCTACCTGGCTACCAGTACTGCGGACCGGGTACCAAACTCGAGAAAAGATTGGAGAGAGGAGACAAGGGTGTGAATCCGTTGGACGCCGCATGCAAAGATCACGACATCGCCTACAACACCACGCAGACGGATCTGGACGCACGTCACGAAGCAGACAAAAAATTGGAACATGCAGCTTTCGAAAGGTTCGTGAGCAGAGACGCATCGCTGGGTGAACGGGTCGCCGCACTGGGTACCACCATCGCCATGAACACGAAACAAAAATTGGGGTGGGGTATATAAATAACACACCGTAAAAAAAACTACACAAGAAAAAATCTCAGAATATATATATAAATAACATACCGTGAAAATAACACATAGAGCATCAACATGAAGCCCAAGGGTGTCGTGTACCAGATACCATACTCCAATCTAAAAAATCTAGGTGCCCTCGATGGGTTACTTACCAAGAAACAACGTGAGAAGAAACGTTCTTGCTTGTCGAAAGGACATGGAATGAAATTACTTCTCAGCACACCTCAATTGAGACGCTTGCAGCGTTCGCGGAAACAGCAAAAGATCGGAGGTTTCATATTCAGCATCCCGGCCATCCTGGCAGCATTGGGGGCCGTTGGAAGTTTGGCTGGCGGAAGTGCCGCCATCGCGAAAACCGTCATCGACTCGAAGAAGAACAAGGCGGAATTGGAAGAACAGAAACGTCACAACCTGGCCATGGAGAAGAAAAAAGGAAAGGGCGTGATGAAGAAGTTTAAAAAAAAGAAACAGAAGCACTCACCAACCGAGACATTGAATCTCTGATCGAACCGTTACAAATCAAACACTTCAGAGGAGTTTTCATGTCCGACTCGTTACCTTCAAGCGTCAAAAGAAGAGAATGCGGAGTAGTCAACTTGGACGGTCAAGAAAATCCAGGCACGCATTGGATATGTTACCACAAAAATGATGATAAAGCATTCGTTTTCGATTCTTTCGGAGGTGTTCCACCTACAAATTTAATTCATTATCTGAAAACGAACAAAACCTCTATATACTACAACGACGAACGCATTCAAAATTTCGGAGACGTGAACTGCGGTCATCTCTGCCTCTCCGTGCTCGCGTTTCTCTCTAAAATAAATAACCCTACGATCGAGGATTTCCAGAAAGCATTGTGGAACCTCAAACAGCATCACTAGGATGGGCGTGTTCCATCTCACGAGCGAATCTTCAATCTTGAAACTCACGCTGCACGACGACATCGTCTATCCTAAATCCGTGGCTCTGCGTGCATTCTACAGCATGTACCTCATACCCAATGTTACGCATCACAACAACAAAATTAGCGTCGGAAGCGAACACATAGTCGTCACGCCAGGACAATACAATCTTTCCACATTGCAAGCTCAATTACCCAAAGGCACATACCTTTCTCAAAATTCGGTCACGCACAGAGTGGAAATCCTATCCGCGACGGAGACCGTGGACCTGGGCACCATGGGAGAACTTTTAGGTTTCGAGAACGACACCAAACTCGAAGCTGGCATCAAGCACGTAGCAACCAACATTCCTAAATTCTTGGCCATAGAGACTTTGAACGTACACTGTAACGTGGCCGAAGGTATGATCACGAAATCCTCGGACGGATTAGGAAGTCACAAGCAGACGGGAATCATAGCCACTTTCAAACCAAGTTCCGAGTTCATAGAACCGATCATCTACACGCCCTCTTCGCCAATCTATTTTCCAGTATGTCGCAACCGCATAGACGACATAGAGTTGGTGGTGACGAACGAGAAAGGAGACGTGGTGGATTTCGCAGGTGCAACAACGACGGCCATCGTGGAGATCAACGTATAATAAATAACCATACATAGTGAGAATGGAGCAAATCGAAAGTTACGAATTGCAATCTTTCCCTCCCAACCGTCGCACGTTCGCCAATCTGAACGAAGCGAACAGGGAGATCGAATACGACGTGGACGTAGGCGACGGGTTCGTTCATCCTCACAGAGCGGACCTCTACCTTCAATTCGACGTGGTGAAGAAAGAAAGCGGAGACGCGTTTCCCGCAGCAGCAAACTTGATACTCGTGGACAACTTCGTGCCTTACCTGTTCTCGCAGGTGGAGGTGAGGAAACACAACACCGTCATCGACAGAATAGATTATCCAGGCATCACGTCGACGGCGGTGGGAACGTTGAAATTATCCAAAACGGACGCAGCGTACTACCAGGCCGGGGGATTCGAAGCCGGGACCAAAATATCGACGAGAAGTCACACGGTGCTCTTTCCCATGCGTCTGCTGCCTGGTTTCTTCTCCGACTACAAGGAGATCATGTGGAAGGGAGGACTGAGGATCACGTTTCGAAGAGCGGCCAACGACAACGACGCACTGATGCGATACGCTACTTTGGGTCCGGACGGCACCACGCCGATAGCCAACACTTTACCCGAAGCGGCGAAATGCGTCATCCGAAGCATGGAATTGAGAATGCCGGTGGTGGAATACGAAACGAACTACGCCCTCAAGTACAAAGCGGAGATCTTGAAAAGTCCGCAGGTGCCGATTCACTTTCACGGTTACCAGTGCGTGCAGAAGATGGCGTCGGGAAGTCACATGGAATTCGACGTGACGACGCAGTTCAACAACATACAGTTCGACATGCCAGATTTCGTCGTAGTGCTTTTTCAGACCGGGCGGGACAAGAATCAGGAAAAAGATTCCAGCAAGTTTGACGACTGCAAGATCAAGAACGTTTATCTGAAGAATGGACGCAACGAAGTGTTCCCGCGCGAGAATTACAACCTCGACGTGACCAAAAACGATTACCTCAAACTTTACGAAGCGTTCTCGGCTTACAAACGCGTGACCGAGGGAAGCGTGGACATGTACTACACGCCCAGCGAGTTCAAAGCACGGAGACCCATGACCGTCATCAACACATCTAAGAGAAAGAAGGTTGTGGTCAACGATCGAACCAACATCAAGGTCGTCTGCGAGTTCCACGATGTCTTGCCCGAGGATACCCTATGCAGTGTTATCCTGATTGCAGAGAAGTCCTTCGCCTACGACGTGAAGAACGAGAGGGTCACAGAGCAGTTTTAACAAGTTTTTTAACATCTTTTCTTGCACAATAAGAAATTTTTTGTACTAGCACAATCAGTTACAATAGCACAATACGAATTTCACTAGTTCAGATCAGTTACAAATGTCAATTTCATTAGTTATCAGTTACAATATCTTTTTTGCACTATAGCACGAGACAATCAGAAAATTTGCACAAAAAAATTTGTTGTTGTTTTTTACACGTGAAAATTAACAATAAAATTTCTTTTTTTATCGTTTCAGATGCTGTCGAAACATCAAAAACACATACACACACACTAGAAAAAAAAGCATGCAACTTTATTTGTAACACGCACATATTCTCCATCTTCATCAAGAAAATATTATAATAAACATAATTATTTTTATCTATATCTCACAATAAAACTCTATATCCAAAAATATCACAACATCAAATAACACTAGAGTCGTTAGTACACGTTGCATGCATTACGGAGGTCCTCTGTAGAGTTTCATGGAAGTTTCAGAAAAAAAAAACACGTGAAACTCTACAGAGGTGCGGTTGTAGATAACCGCAGCCATTAGAAAACTTTTACTTTTTTTGGCTGGGCACCACGCACCCTGGCGAGGTTATAGGGGCCAGGCATCCTAAAAAACAACAATTATTATTTTGTTTGTTTGTTTGCGTCACAATACACGCGCGCGCGCGTGTGTGGCACATCGTTCCCCCAAGAGAGGTTTACAAAAATCACGATATATAAACATTGGCCCCCCGGGAGTTGGAAAATTACGATATGGCGCATTCGCTCATTACTGTTGCCAGCCATAAATCTCTTTTTCTCTTTTCATCTTACAGCAAAGTTGGCATCTCTATTTTTTTAGTTGTAAGTAAATTGCCAACACACTCTAGTTAATAATGCTACATATTATACGCACACACGCACGCACATACTATATTGCCATCCACCCATCTTTCTCTCTTTTACGGCAGTACATATTTGTTGCCGGCTCCCCCTGTTTAGTATATGTAGGTTGGCAAAAATTGCTTTATGCACTGTAAGGCAAGCCTCAAGCAAAGTTGCCAGCTCCTTGCTTTAGGCTAGGTTAGACCCAAAAAAAAGCTGTAGGTAGGCTGTCGGTTGTTTAACTCTTCCCTCTCTTTCTTTTCTCTCTTTTTTTTTGTAAAAGGCTATGGCAAAACTACCAGTAGGTTGGCAACTTTGCTTTATGCACTGTAACGCAAGTCTCAAGCAAGGTTGCCAGCTTCTTGCTTTAGGCTAGGTTAGACCTGGTTAGGTTAGGTTAGGCCAGGTTAGGTTAGGTTAGGTTAGGTTAGGTTAGGTTAGGTTAGGTTGGGTTAGGTTAGGTTAGGGTGGGTGTTGGCAGCTGTCGGTTGTTTAACTCTTCCCTCTCTCTCTCTCTCTCTCTCCTCTTTTTCTCTCCTCTCTCTCTCTCTCCTCTCTCTTTTTTGTAAAAGGCTATGGCAAAACTACCAGTAGGTTGGCAACTTTGCTTTATGCACTGTAAGGCAAGCCTCAAGCAAGGTTGCCAGTTTCTTGCTTTATGCACTGTAACGCAAGTCTCAAGCAAGATTGCCAGCTCCTTGCGTTAGGCTAGGTTAAACCCAAAAAAAACCTTGGTGATTTTTTCGAGTAAAATATTGGCAACACTGCAAGAAAATAGGACTTATGCCTTACAAAACCAAACCATTAAGGCGAGCCTCAAGCAAGATTGCCAGCTCCTTGCTTTAGCCTAGGTTAGACCCAAAAAAAAACCTTGGTGATTTTTTTCGAGTAAAATATTGGCAACACTGCCAGAAAATAGGGCTCATGCCTTACGAGAGAAATCCATTAAGGCGAGCCTCAAGCAAGATTGCCAGCTCCTTGCTTTAGGCTAGGTTAGACCCAAAAAAAACCTTGGTGATTTTTTCGAGTGAGGAGCTGGCAACACTGCGAGAAAATGGAGCTCATGCCTTACAAGAGCCTCAAGCAAGGTTGCCAGCTCCTTGCTTTAGGTTAGGTTAGACCAAGAAAAACCTTGGTGATTTTTTTCGAGTGAGGAGTTGGCAACACTGCGAGCTCCACCGAGCTCCATTTTCGGTTTCAGAACCGGGCTTATTGCACTACTTCCCAGTGTGAAGAACCAAATTTGTTCGGTTTTCCTGAACAAATTTGGTTTCACATCATTCTACAAGGTAAGAAGATTAAGATAAAGGTTAGAAATAGTAGGAAGTAAATAAGTGTTAGTGTTTAACATTAATATTATTTATGATCACAGATACGAAATTACATAAGTGTGTAATTGGGTGGGTAATGTTTTCTTAGGATAAGTTTTATTGTGTGTCGTGTGCATTAGTGTTGATGGATGAGATGAGGAATGGACATTAACACGATTCTATGAATGCTAAGCAGGGTCTATGTTCTAGTATGTTATGTTTGAGATAGTGAGAGTATTATTGGCTTTGAGATGTACGTATTAATAGTAGGAAGAGATATGAAAGAACGAGTGGTACCTGATGCAAGGAGACTTGCGGGAGACCAGCAAGAGTTGGTCGGACTGGGATGAACATCGGTACGACGGTTGGTACCCGGGACATCATCAGGAAGGGAAGAAGTAGGGAGGGATTTCCTGGGAAGTATCGGGTACATTAGTACGTTCGGTAGTGGAAATATAGAGAATTGTCAAGAATCAGTGAGAGAAGTTTGCAGTGTGTTTAGAAACGAGAATAAAGAAGGGGGTGTAAGATTACAATTTAAGAAAGAAACGAAAAAGAAGAATCTTGGTAAAATTCGGTTGGTTCCTAGGTCGAGTCCTTGCAGTGTTATCCTTTGCCTTTCTCCGGGGAGACGTAACCTTTTTTCGTTTTGGCGTATCACTGTCTTCTGTATTAGTGTCTCCTTCTTGATGTTCCTGTGGGAGGTTCTGCTTCATTATCCTCTTGGTGATCTTAGTCCTAAGGAGGGATGTCCTGTTGTTGAGTTTGTCGAAGGTGGATTCTTTGTGATCTTCTGGGGGGTATATTACATTCCGGAGGTAGGGGTTGAATGGGGAGGTGAGTGATGCCGGATTTGAAGAGGGAATGTTCCTCTTTCGACACCAGGTTTGTTAAGTCGTTTAGTGACGTAAAGTGCTCGGGATTTCTTATTAACTGGTACGTGTTGAAGTTTGGTAGCTTTTGTCTTAAATCTTCGATTTGTTTGTTTGATGTCTGGCAAAAGAAGGCTTTATGTTCCGGTGTGTCCGTCTCGGTTTTACATTTCAGGCATTTATCAGTCTGTCTGAGGTTGTGCTTATATAGGTGTTGACCGTAGGGACCGTGTCCCGTTAGGAAATGTATGAGACCTCTCGTGGGATGGAAATGGTCCATCGAAAGTCGTTCTTTTATGTTTGGAAGGAAGCTGTGAAGTCTCCTTCCTTGCGTAGCTTGTGTCCATTCCTGTTGCCAGACGCTAAACAAGTGGTTGTAAATTTCTGGTACCGTGGCAGGGCGTATTCCAATTAGTTTATAGATTTCGTCCTCTTGTCCATTTCTAAAGTAATACTTTGATGCTCTAGTTTTAATAACGATTTCAATAGGCTGTAGGCCCGCAATCATGAGAAGAGCCAGGGTTGAGGTTGTTCTGAATGCACCCGTTAGGCGAAGTATCACTTTGCGTTGTGAAGATCTCAATCTGTTTTTAATGTACTGTTTACTGGTTTCCATGGCCCACAGGGGCGAGCCATAGGAAATAATAGAATTATATATGGTAATGAGATATGTTTTTATGTGTGATAGTGGAAGGTTGTAGTTTGCTGAACTCAATGTGGCTAGACTGTTTATAGTTGTTTCGGCCTGGGTTGTTGCCAGGGCTATGTGTCTGTTAAAAAAACATCTTCTCTTGAAGAGTAATGCCAAGGTATTTAGCTTCTCTTACTATTTTTAAATTTCTTTCTCTGAGTTTGATTTGAGGGTTTCTTTGTAACTTCCCCTTAAGGATAATATAATGAGTCTTTTGCGAAGCTATTTTGAGTTTAGCATGATCACACCAATTGGATAGCGTATTGATTGCAGTGGATGCTTTATCTTCGATTTCCCTTCTTGAGTTACCGGAAGTGAGCATGATAATGTCATCCGCATAAGCTATGATCTGGTCTATGTCTGGATGGTCTTGTAGTTTCATAAGCGCAGGCTCCAAGTTAGTATTCCAAAGCTCGGGTCCCAGAATGGAACCCTGAGGACAACCTTTTGACGTGATCTTACTCATTTGTAGATCCGGATATTTGATGCTAATTTTTCTGTTAGAGAAATAACTTTTCAGAAGTAGGAAGAGTGTACCTGGGCAGTTCATATTTTTAAGTGTTTGAAAAAGGCTGGGCCACCACAAGTTGTCAAATGCCCCGGCGATGTCCACCATGATTCCAACCATGTACTTGTTTGGAGTGTTTTGTGTTGTAGACGATAGCAGGCGTAATGCATCGTCAGTGCATTTACCTTTCGTGAACCCAAATTGTATCCCTGATATGGGTTTGAGCAGGCGAAATTCTTTGAGTCTTTTTAGGATAAGTTTCTCGAAGAGTTTTCCCAGAACGTTGAGAAGGCATATTGGTCTGTATGAATTGACCCTGGTTTCATCTTTATTTGGATGTTTCTTGATGATTATTAAGTTTGCTTCCTTCCAGGTTTCTGGGAATATCTTCTGAACAAGGCACTCATTAAATAGTTGAGTAATGTAAGGCGTAAGTACTGGGGTGATTTCTTGTATTATTTCCACAGGAATTCCGTCTGGTCCCGGGGACTTCTTCATTTTCATGCTGCTTATTTCGTTTTCTACTTCCTGGGTAGTGAAAGGTAATATTGGTGATTCTGGATATGGCTGGTGATAGATTTTTCTTGTATCCTTATTTTCCTCGCTGTCGTTTTCAGGTTTGTCGTCTGGTATGAGATTCTTCATTAAGAAGTTGATGGTTTCTTCCAAGTCCTTTGTCATATTCGTGTTGTTCTCGTCATTAATTAAGGTGGAAATGGTTTGCGGTTTTTTTATTTTGCCGGTAGCGATTTTATACGGGGTGCCCCATTTATTTATTTCCAGACGTTTTTCGATGAAGATATTCCATTGTTGTGTCTTATAATTTAGTAGCTCGGTTTCGTATTGCTTTTTTTTGGCACGGTAAATCTGGAGGTTGGCATTTCTGTATTGTGCGATGATGGATTTTTGATATAGTTTCCTGGCTTTTTGCATTTGTTTCTTAAGGTTGGTTAATTTCTTTGGCCATGGCTTCCTCTTCATTTTCCTTTGGTTATTTCTGGGTGATGAATTTTCAATTGCTTGTCTGATGTTTGCAGAGAGTTCCTCTGCGAGCGTGTTGAGTGATTTTTGTTGGTCCAATTGTTCAGGGATAATGAGCTTTTCTAGGAATTTTTGATGATCGATTTTTCTCCAGTTCAATATGTTCTCCTGGTTTGTCTGTTCAAGCTGATGTTGCCTGTAGATTAAGTCGAATAGTATTAAGTTGTGGTCGCTTGTTGTGGCGAGATCTATAACTTTCCAGTTTTGGACGTCGCCCAAGGCCCTTGCATTCGTGAGTGTTAGATCAATGTTGCTTGAGGCGCCCGCCCTTCCCCTGTAGGTGGGGGGATTATCTGGCTGATTTTCGACTTGTAGGTTGTGCTCCGAAATGAATTCCTCCATGGCTACCCCCTTGGTGTCGGTTTCTTGGCTGTACCACCACGGAGAGGAGGAGTTCGTGTCAGCTGTGATTATGATCTTGTAGTTTTTGTACGCATTGCAGATCAGGTCGATTTTTTCCAAATATGGGTCTATGTCATGGCTGAATTGAAAATAACTATTTATTAGGATCCAAGAACCATGCTCGGAAGATATTTGAGCGCAATTTATGTGTGTGTCACAAAATTGTGCTATTTTGGTGATTGTTAGATTTCTGTTTAGGTTAATTATTGCTGCCATGGTTTGATTGCGGTCCTGAATTGTGTGAACGTTGAGTGGTATGTAGGGAATTTTGTTTTTGGATGTGTATGGTTCTTGCATGAGAATTATGTCAATGTATTGCTCTTTGCAGTAATTGATTGTTTCAAGTGTTGCAAGCTTGCTTCTTCTGGTGTTGATCTGTGCAACGCGTATCTTGTCGTTATCTATGAGTGCCGTACTAATTGGTGGCATCGGGGCCATTCGTTTGTAGCTATGAACTCCATTCTCCCGTGTGCCCTTACAAAGTCCGCGTAAACATCGTCAAGTACCAGGGACTCTCCGCGACGTCAGAAAGCTGTCTCGGTTAGCCGGAGCAGCTCCTCTGTGTCGGTAGGAAGGTTGTAAGTTTTTAACGTTACCCTGTCCACTGCTTCTGGTATGGGGAAGGTAATAGTTTTGCCCTTGCTATGCTTCTTCCTGACTAGTAGTCTCAGTGCAGTAATGAGAATATCTCTCTCTTCTAGGCGTGAAAGTTTCAAGTTGTGTTCGAAGTTTCTATATATTAGGTACGGATCCGAGGGATGGGATGAGTGTTGTGGCGAGGGTGATGGAGGTTCCGAGTCAGTATCGAGATCGGTGTCATATAAGTCAAGTGTGTCTTCTGCAGTGAGTTCAATTTTCTTGAATGTGAGAGGGGTGTGAGATGATGTGTCAGATGTAGGTGTTCGTGTCAGAGCAGGTTTTATTACCTCAATTGGGGCAGAAGGTGTTGGAAAAGGGTCGTTGAGGATGGAATGGGTGTTTGTAGTGAATTTTATATTCTCCGATAGGTTGGACGGTTCAGTAGAGAGGTCGAGAAGGGTTGGGGGATTGAAGTATGTGCTATATGGGTACATGAAGGGGGGAGCTTCTGGGTTTAGCGTGGAAGAGTTTATGAGTGAATTACACTTGAATTTTCGTATTTCGATATGTGAGCCACAGAGCTTATTACAGAGCAAGGTAGGTATTTGCGGGGAATAACGGAAAACAATTATTTTTCAATTATCTATAAAAATGTGAACCTGCCCAAAGAAGTGAATATTGCTTTTCCACTTTAGTGTCGCTATCGAATTCGTTTATATAAAACATCTAACTATTTTGAAACGGATATCACTTACCCAGTATGTTATTAAAAAAAGGCAATAATATTTTGAATATTTGTACATTATTAGAGCCCATACACGCATATCGTTACATTCTGAACTTTTGAAATAAGCGAAGGAACTTACTAGTTTCCCTTCCTCCAATAATATACTCCGATATTTTAAACGGCATTAAGAGCAATGAGGAATTCAAGATGTTGCCGAAGGCCACGTCGGCGAGCGCATAGGGCGTGACCAAAGGCCACATCGAAAGTGCGCGAATCATACTTATAGTGTTCCAGTTCAGTCACAAACAATTTTTCGGACCCTACATTCAAAAATTGTTACTCAATTTATGGCGACTATACAGTGAAGACAACTTATGTGGCCCGTTACACTTACATGATTGGGAACGTGTGTTTTATGGTGACGTCAGATGAACTTTAATGTAAGCTAAAGCATAGTTAACGATTTTCACATCTACAAAGAAAAACACATCCCTACCTCATTCAAAGATTATGTGAATTCATTCAAAATCGAACTAATATATACAGCTGAATGTGAACGTGGGTTCAGTGCCATGAATCTAACCATGACTAGTCAGAGAAATCATTTAGAACTTGCAACATTTTTAGAATGCACTGGACCTTCAAATTTTCAAGTTAATGGTACTTTTGATAACTTCTGGTAAGATTAAATATTTGCTTGAACATAGAATACATCACCGCCGTAGTAAGTCAATTTCGGCGATACCCCGTTGTTGTTTTATTGGTTTCCCCATAAAACAGTTTTTTTAGCCGAAGCATAAAAACACAAATTTCTTCCTTTGGGCCCCTCTATACACCTGCCACGTTTCATGGAAATCGGAGGGGGACACAGGGGTCATTTCCCCACTTCAATTTGTCCTCATCTTGACCTTTAGGGGGATGGTTGCCCCCTAAAACAGTTTTTTAGCCGAAACAAAAAAACACGTATTTCTTCCTTTGGGCCCCTCTATACACCTGCCACGTTTCATGGAAATCGGAGGGGGACACAGGGGTCATTTCTCCACTTCAATTTGTCCTCATCTTGACCTTTAGGGGGGGGTGGTTGCCCCCTAAAACAGTTTTTTAGCCGAAACAAAAAAACACGTATTTCTTCCTTTGGGCCCCTCTATACACCTGCCACGTTTCATGGAATTCGGAGGGGGACACTTAGATGACCTCCCTTGTTAGAAGAGGAAGAAGACGAAAATGGCTGTAGCATGAATGAATCTTGTGTAGAGAGGCAGGCTCCAGAAGTCTGCAGTCTGCAATATTGAGTAGTTTTAGTTTTATATCCATTGATGCAAGGCTACAGATTTACCGATTTAGTCGGGACAGTCCGCTCCTTTTAATCCCTGTCCCGACCTTTCTCGAACTGCAGTAGTGATGCGAAAATGTCTCTTTTTGTTAACTCACATTTAGACATGTTCTTTACTGTAATAATAATTGCTGACTGTTCATTGATGGGATGAGGAGGGGGTGTATCTGTGAGCTGAATTTTTCTATTACTTTGGACCATTAATTGTAACTCTACAATTGCACGTTTATCTATAGTTGTAGTAGTAATGCCATAGCATTGATGGTCACAGTCTATACTCCAACAGCATTTCGCCGACCACCGTGGCGGAAAGCTTAACAAAGTGCGCTACGACGTAATGGACCTGGGCATAGACGTTTTTTGTGTATTCCTTCAACAATTTCATCAAAGAACCGCTCATCCTCATCTTCATCTTCACGATTAGACAAACTTGGCAGAAAAGCAACGCAAAATCGCCTAATTCAATAAACTTCACAGCATTTCTGTTATTCACTTTGTTCCACATATTGGGATCGCTTAAAGATATCCCGGGTACGAGCAACACATACAAAATAAAGATAAAAATATCCCGGGTACGAGCAACACATACAAAATAAAGATAAAACACGAATGCAAGACTGATGTGAGTATGAAATCTTATTAAGCGCGAAACGAACTAAGTGCGAAAGAGAACAACCACGAAACGTAACACGAGAGCGAAACGGAACAAGCACGAACGAAATAAACGCGAAGGAATAAGGTCGAATGGTTTAAGCGCGAAATGGAATATGACGTGTGTTGTCATAAGTCAATTCATACTCGTCAATGTTAATATGTATCCATAAGATATTCGTCTGTAGATTTACATTTCACAATGTATACTTACGTGATGGAAGAGAAGGTTCCATTTAACTTCAGAGTTTCACGTTAGGTGGCATACAGTTACGGTTTGGTGCGATCTCTACCATAAATTTGAGAAATCCACACTAGATGTCTCACTAATTGTTTTCTCAAAACGAAGATACGTAACTTCTTTGTTAAATAATTTTTTACAAGCTTAATTGTTTGACCATTTGATTGTTAATTAGCATGATCTAAATTAGTATGTTTATCTTATTCTTGTCTTATAAGCAGGATACTAGTATTTCTCAATTCTGCTCTGGGTCAAGGCTAATGGAAAGATACGTATTGAGGGCAGCAGGAATTAAAAAAAAAAAATCATGTAAGAAAATGAAAACTTTAGAAACGTTACATTTGGTTTACACTTTAAAAATTAACTGTGGATGTGGGGAGATAATGGTACAGTTACCAAACGTGTTCGTAAGATCCTTGACACACCTTACAATTAAGAACAAGTACTGTTTATGCATAAAATAACGAGTTGAAAGTTGATGGAACAGGTGAATGCAGTGGCGTATGCTGGGTTCAAAACCTAGGCTATATCGTCATATCATAATTTGAAATGGGAGGTTCTTTTTCGTTCAATTTCTTGGATTTTAAGGCGATGTAACATTGCGATTAAAAATACATACATTACAATTTACTAATAATTAAAAAATGTCACTGTCTCATTAATATAGAAACAGGAACGAAAACATTTCAAACATTTTATGGTTATTTATAAAATATAGAGGCCCATATTGTGATTTTCATGTAGTCCTACGTGCGAGAATAAAATATACGCGTATAATTATAACGATAAAATCTTGCTAATTATCAGGTAAATCAATTAATCATCGTAATAAGCAATAATATGCATTGGATTGTGGCTGTTCACCGGGAGTTGGACGGCGGAGAGCGAAGGACTAGCCTGTTTCCCGAGAGAAGAGGCCGAGCCTCGGGTAAAGAAATATAAAAATACAACTTTATTACCAATGGTCAGATTCAACTGAAATTAAAGACAGCCCAGCAGCAGATTATCATCGACGAAATCCCCAAAGCAGAATTTGAAAGGAGATAAATTAAGCCTGATATTAAAGGTTAAACAGCTAGACTGGATAACAATAGTTACAGACTCCCTGGCACTGTCTTCGGAACGAACGTGCAGGTTACAATAGGCCCAGTCTTAGGGTAACCTCTACTCGAGGTGCTGCTCGAGAAAGGTCAAAGAACTCCAAATATACGGGCGAAGATAGCAGGACAAGAGCCTACGACTTGAGGACAATTTAGCAACGCTTGGCAAGAGAGGGTACCGTAACGAACCTTTTGAATCGCAAATAAATAGACGCGCAGAGAAGCGGAAGACACCAGTTTTACTCAGATTTTCTTCGGCGTGTTATCGTACACAATCTTTCGCGAACCACCCGCTTAAAGTATCCGCTTTGTGTGTCGCACCGTTCCGTGTTGTGTTATTTCGCACGTGTCTGTGTACTATCAATATGGAGTAGAGACAGAGAAAGGCCCTGCTGGGGGGGGGGGGGCGTCCGACCCAGTTGCCAATCCTTGAAGATGCGGAGATCCAATCTTATCGCCCGGAAGCCATCTATTGACCACGCCGCAAACATCCACGACTTCACCACGAGGACTTTAGCCCGAGCCGACAAAGGCAAGCCGGAATGGACGTGAAAATGGATAAGCTTCGTTAGCCCCGTCGTGACATCCAATGAACTCGCTAATTACGTAAACATTACCAAGACATTGCTTATTACGGTGATTAAATTGCATCAACTATCATTTTAACATGTAAAACCGTACAGCGTTCAATTATCCATTCATCCAAAGTATTTAACATTCAGATTGTACGACGCTATAAATTGTCAATATAATTATATATCAGTGATCCTCGTTAACCTCAAAATTAACAATATATAGATTAACATTCATTCAACAACAACAACTTAAAAGGAGTAGTGTTTTGTCGTACAGGTGAAGCTCCGACCGGAACATGTTTTCCCGGAAATGCAAAAGTAAATGTCAAATTAAGAACTGTTCAATCAATGTAGCTAACTTTAAACATGCCGCCGAACTATTTTGTACTAATTACTCATGTCTATTGGATTGCCGAGAAATGAATGCTAGTGTGAATGTATGAGTGAAAGGGGCAATGATGTAATGTTTATGCATGCGCTCTTTTATAGAAATTACAGTATATATATAGAACTAACCCTGTCGTGTGATTTGTTCTACCCTATGTAATCTCTTGGGCTCCGACTGATGGCACTTACCCTGGGACAAAAGGTAAATAGGTTATTAATGATTGCCTTTTGTTTATTTGTTTAATTGTTTTTTGTGGGTTTGACATTACCATTGTAGCGTAGAACCAGAATGACGTCAGGCACGTTAAATAAGTAGACGTCGCGCTACATAAAAGATGGCGCCCGAACATGCGACATGTAGGTTCGATGAGTAATTCCGAACAAGTGACATGTATATTCGACGAGTAAGCCCGAACATTCGACGTGTAGGTCCGAGTAGGCCCGAATATGCGATAATTATGCCCGAGTAGGCCCGAAGTTTAAATAAGTGTCGATAGTTGGAAGGAAGTTATTAATAGTCGCAAAAAATGAGTTTATTGTGCCGTAATTATTCAGTTATAGAGCTATGTGCCTACATGCCTTCGACAGGAACCAAGAGATTGATAGAGGTAGAAAATCAAATATTAATCACTTATTGCAGTTAAACAATAGCACGCAGGACGCCTAGAGTATGAAGCGTTTAGTTCTTTGTGTTGCTATAATCAGTAATTTTCTAGTTTAGAGTATTTAAGTATATTTACGCATAGTTAGCATGTGAATTGAGTATTTAATTGTTTGTGCAATATATATATAGTGGGCGTGAAGTAATAATGGTTAAAGTAATTTACGTAGCGAGAGATGTTGGATTTTTTATGCGGCGATAAGGATAAAGCATCGATCAAGGATGGTATGGGGGGAGACGCAAAACCCCGTAGGGTCTATTTATGAAAAAGAAAAGAGAAATTTATATCTCGCTGCGAGAACGCATCGAATCCAAGGAAGAAGAGAGAGAGAATAACGACCGAGGAGAAGGGTGATGGAGAGAATAACTCGACAAAGGAAGAAGATTGAAGAAATGGACAATCCAAAGGAAGGAGAGGAAGTGACGTTACTGGAAGGCGACCAGGGAGGAGAAAGCAACCGTGCTCCGGAGAATACCGTTATCCCTGAAAGTGAGCAGCCAACGGCAGTGTTACCAACCCAAGGCACCATGGATGTTCAAGTGATAATGGCGCTCTTCACTACGATGATGAAGCAACAGGAAGAAGGGAAAGAACGTCGAAAAGAGGAGAAAGAAAGGAAGAGAAAATTGGAAGAAGAAGAGAAGGAGAAGAAGAGAAAATTGGAAGAAGAAGAGAAAGAGAAGAAGAGAAAATTGGAAGAAGAAGAGAAGGAGAAGAAGAAAAAATTGGAAGAAGAAGAGAAGGAGAAGAAGAGAAAATTGGAAGAAGAAGAGAAGGAGAAGAAGAAAAAATTGGAAGAAGAAGAGAACGAGAAGAAGAGAAAATTGGAAGAAGAAGAGAAGGAGAAGAAGAGAAAATTGGAAGAGGAAGAGAAGGAAAGGCAAAAAGAATTGCGAAGAAGAGAGAAAGAACAACAACACCGAGAGATGATGGATCAGTTTCTACAAGCATTAAAAAAGAATAATGAGAAAATATAAAAAGCCCAAGAAGAGTGTGTTGAAAGACATCGTGATAACTCGAAAGACATTGAGAACCTGGAAAAAACAGTGGAAACTGAAGTCAGACAGATCCATGAACACCTGGCACACCTGGGAGAGAAGATAGAAGAAAAGAAGAATGACGTAGAAAAGAGAATGGAAGAGGAATTCCGAATATTTGATCGTCGACTTGCAGCGGATTCCAGAATGGTGGAAGAAAGATTCGGACAAATCGAAACAAAGATGACCTCAGAACAACAGCAATGGAGGAAGATAAAAAACATGACGCAAGACTTACGCCAAGACGTCACACGAATCAAAGAAACGATGCAGAGAGAGACTTCTTCAATCGTTATTACGTCACCACGAACAAGGAACGAGGAAGAACAGCGAGAATCAACGCCCCTGGCGACATCAGCACAGGAACCATCTCGATCGGGGAGTCAGTCCACAGGCGATGACGTCATGGAGCAGGATAGCAGTTGCTCGCGAGTCCACTCCGTGGTACAGACCAGTGTGGCCACCTCGGAAATAGGCAGGCGTGCCATCTTCTCGAAGTTTTCACTGGACAACGTTATGATTTTCGACCAAGAGAAGACAGAAACTTTGCCATCCACGTTTCTTCAAGAATTCAAAAGAGATTGCATTTTATATGGGATTCACGAAGAGGATCACCTGAAGCTCATCCAGAAACTTCTTCGCGGTTCCGCACGCATTTGGTTAGACCACCAGGTACCAGCGTTCAAGACCTTTAGCACCTTCGAAAAAGCTTTCATTGAACAATTTCAGTGCCGATCATTGGTAGAGAGGAAGGTTACCCAGTTAAGAAACAAGCGGTACGACGTCAACGGAAAGCTCACATACAAACAGTTTTTCTGGCAGAGGGTGAATGAATTCCGTTCGCTTAAGCCCGGAACCGAAGTGATAGAAATCCTCACGGCCATCAGAGCTATGTACCCGAGCTACGTACAGAGACAGCTTACAGGAGATGTGTTAGAAAATTTTGACCGAATGTCGCTTATCCTTGAAGACATGGATTTGCTGAAGGAGAACGAAAAACATCGATGGGAAGATCAATCGAGCAGAAGAGGGAATAATAATTTTGATAGGAAGAGAGGAGAAAATTTTCCACGAGTGCAAATGGCGACTACACGTAATACATACAATGGACGTCGACAACAATTCAATCGACAAGAACAATCGCAGTACAGTCCTCCAAGACAGCGAGACAGGGATGCCAAAGGCTCGAATCGAGGGAACTACCGTGGAGGCAGACAGAACACGAACGGAGGTTACCGAGGGCGTGGCGACATACGATTTTCAAACCGGGAGGAAGACAATCGTATGGAAGAAGGCAGAACACAAGCTATTCATTTAGTAAGAACCGCATACAACAATGAGAAGCAAGAGACTGACGAACAATGGCCTCAACCATCAACGAGTATGGGACTCAATCCCAACGCGCCAGATTACCAGTCAGGTACTCGTCGGGATAACAGCCACGGCGCACGAGCGGAAAACTAACACCTTCCGACGACAGCTCGGCTCGTGTCGGCGGAGAATCTGAGAGGCAAAAGGTTCTAGAGCCACATTCCTCACCTGTGAATCGACGACACAAAATGACAGACATAGAAGTAAGAAGTTGTTGGTTCATAAATAATTTTACACAATTATGATATTATTATTATTATTAATATTCAAAAAACTGAGAACCTATATATATATATATATATATATATATCTATATACATATCAATATCTGAGCATATATCATGTTATGTTAATGCCAACATTAATAACGTATTATTTATATTCTTATTACCCAGAATAGATATTATTTAGTAAAGAAAAATGTATTTTAAAAGGTTTGAATTGATGATAAAAAATATTTTATGTAATAACTCAATAATTCTGAACTATATCTCAAAGAGTGAATTTTCATCATAACTTAGAGTGTGAATGTAGTAAGTTTACATATGTATATGCATACATAATAGGATAATTCTCATAAGTGTTAGCAAGGTGTTTGTTTAAATGATCAATGTTACAGAGTCAAGAACTGCAAATGAATGTTGAGTAATCCTGCAATTTTATGTTTGGTTAATATTAAATGTAATGATGTAAAATTAATTGAAAAGTGCAATTTAATCTGTAGAGAAAGACAACTATATATTCCAGGGTTCGAGTCCCTATTCGAGCGCCTATGTGTAATAATTAGGCAAGATTTAACGTTAATTATTAATTGTCTTTTGATGAATTTCCCCTTCGCATATAATCTTAAGCTCAGAAAAAATTCATGTGTAAGGAGAGGAGTAGATAGTAAATATGCCTTTGAGGCCAATTCTGATTTCTTGACCAAACGACCACAAAAAGTTGAAAAACTCACTTTCTCTCCCTGTTCCGCGCCTATTTATTGCGCTGACGATGTTTCACGGGCGCAGAAAAGCAGTGATGAGTGAAAGATGAGCTCTCATCCTCTCATCTTCTCATCTTCTCATCTTCTCATCTTCTCATCCTCCAAAATGTTTGTAGATCGTGACCTTTGTAAACCTCTCTCTCGAGAACGATGTGCCACACACACACACACCCACACACACACACACACACACACACACACATACACACATACACACATATACACATACACTCATTTTCTCTCCACGTTCCGTGCCTTATTTATTACGCTGGCGATGTTTCAGGGCGCAGAAAAGCAGTGATGAGTGAAAGATGAGCTCTCATCTTCTCATCTTCTTATTCTCTTATTTTTGAAGGACCAAATGTTTGTAGATCGTGACCTTTGTAAACCTCTCTCTCGGGAACGATGTGGCACACACATACACACGCGCGCGCGTGTATCATTTTCTCTCCCTGTTCCACGCCTCATTATTGCGCTGACGATGTTTCACGGGCGCAGAAAAGCAGTGATGAGTGAAAGATGAGCTCTCATCCTCTCATCCTCTTATTCTTGAAGGATGAATGCACCTTATTGTAATTTTCCAAATCCCGGTCAAAATATTTGTATATCGTGACCTTCGTAAACCTCTCTTTTTCAGGAACAATATGGTGCACACACATAACACGCATGAGGTGGAAGTGTCAACGGGTTCATTGCCATCCGCTTCCGCAGTGGACGACTCCACCCTCGGCAACCACAAACGGCAACAAACTCCCCGAACCTAATTATCTCGCATCCGCTTCTGCCCGAAGCGAATCTGTAAGAGGATGCGAGGAAAAAAATGATCGAATACCATGATAAACACGCATGAGGTGGAAGTGTCAACGGGGTTCATTGCCATCCCCTTCCGCAGTGGACGACTCCACCCTCGGCAACCACAAACGGCAACAAACTCCCCGATCGAATACCATGATAAACACGCATGAGGTGGAAGTGTCAACGGGGTTCATTGCTAGGACATTGACTATAGCCCTCATTGTGTTTTCACCAAGGGGGTCGCGGTTCCTATATAACGCACCAGTTTCTCTTTTTGTACATCATTATCATTGTGAACGTCAATTGTGGCAGTTCAGTATTTCTTAATTTGTTTGTCTGGCAGTATACATATATATCATCGTGGAAGTTTTAGTGAGCTACAAGTTTTATTTTGAAGTCTCTCTATTTTTCTTGAAAGGTGAACGTCAATTGTGGCAGTTCAGTATTTCTTAATTTGTTTGTCTGGCAGTATACATATATATCATCGTGGAAGTTTTAGTGAGCTACAAGTTTTTGAAGTCTCTCTATCTCTCTTGAAAGGTAAGTTTTTTTTCATGATATATATATATATATTTATTTTGTTTTGCGTCTGACACACACACACACATATTCAGAGGAATCATAAAAATTGACGCACACACCTCCTACAACAGTGTGTGCACTGTTCGCGTCTAATATATATATGTACTTGTGGAAGGAAAAAAAAATGTTTAACATTTTTCAACTTTTTTTCCTTCTGTTTCACTGCGCTTTCCCCTACCACCACCACCATCACCACAACCCCCCAAAAAATTTCTCTGTATATATATATATAAATAACAGAGGGAAAAAATGGAATCGCAACCAGGTCCCTCCGGTCTTTGCGGGAAAGTGGCATGTCGCAACTGTGGAACATTAATTTCTAAACCTAACATTGCTAGGCATTTGAAAAAATGTCGTCTACTGGATCATGATGTCGTAGTCCCGCCGGCAAAGAAATCTCGCATTGATGGGCATGAAGGCGGTGCTTTGAATAAAAGTGCAAGCATCATGACCTATAAATCTGGAAGTGAAAAGTGTGACTCGAGCATCTTCCTCGACAAAGTGAAATCGCGGGTAGTTGATCAATTACGTGATTGCCTCGTCAATGTTGCAATTAAAATTCATCTCGTCTTGACCCTGCTGTATGAGAAAGTTGTCTCGTCCGAGTCAAGCACTTTTAGTTTTTACGTAGGGTGCGAATGCTTACACGATGACAATAACGAGGATCTGGAGGAAATTGTGACACGGCTATTCGAGCACTTGGGAGAAAAACAAGAAGACTTTGAAGGTAGAGGAAGTGGGTGGACTCTTTGCGGTGAGAATCACGCGTTAGAACTTCGAGTCTGCAATTTCAAACCATTACGCAGCGCTCAAAAAAAACAAGCAAAAAAAAAAGCAAAATGCAGTGTTGAACATACAAAGTAACGATGCGAAGAGTTTCCTGTGGTCTGTCATCGCCGCATTACACCCAGCAAATAATAACCCCCAACGCCTGTCCAATTACAGAGGATATGAGGGAAGATACGAGAATATGATGAGAGGAATTTCCTATCCTGTGCCTCTGAATAAGATCAATCAATTTGAAAAAAACTATAGAGAGGAAAAAAGAGAAGATATCAATATTTCTGTGTTTGGGGTTGACGATTGCGACAACATTCGTGTGTTAAGACCTGCTAGAAGCCAGAATAATGTAATTCGACTCTTGCTTGTAGATGACCGTTACAGTTTGATACGGAATTTCTCACGATTAGTAGGAAGACAGATCACCAAGGATCACGATAAGATCGAAATTTGCGATCGATGCTTGAGAATTTTTCGCGAGGAAAAGAAGATGAAAGAACAGCACAAGTGTTTTGGCTCCGTGAATGCAGAACCCGAAGATGTCATGCCGGAACCCGGAACCAAGATGAAATTTCAGAAACACCAGGCTCTTCTCCACCATCCCGCTGTTTTTTATGCCGACTTTGAAAGCTTCCAAGTTCCCATGACGTCTTGCGTCCCTGATCCCTCTACCTCAAGCACAATCCAAATTTTTCACCACGAGCCTTGCAGTTTCTCCATCTACGGAGAAAAATTGAATGATGTCATCCTGTATTGCGGACCCGATGCGGCAAAACATTTTGTTAAGAAGATGGCGGAATGCGCGAGAGAACTTGCACCCAGCCTGAAAGGCTCTTACGTTTCTCCACCTGCTCTCACGACGGAACAACAACGGGGACATGACGCGGCAACAAGATGCGCGGAGTGTAACCAGGCTTTCACCGCCGAAAATTACAAGGTCGTCCACCATGACCACCAGAATGGATTATTTCTGAGCACCATCTGTAATTTGTGCAATCTCAAGATTAAGGAGTCGCATTTTGTTGCCGTGTTTCTGCACTACACGGAGAAGTACGATACGCATCTCTTCGTTAAGGAGCTCTACAACATAACTTCTCGAATCAGCATCATTCCGAGAACGAGTGAGAAGTACATCGCGGTGAGAGTGTGGATCCCTCTCCAAGAAGGAGGAAGTGTGGAAGTGCGAATCCTGGACTCTTACAATTTCCTGTCCTCCAGCCTCGCAAGCCTTGCATCTCAACTTGGCGACGAAGATCTTGTGGCCACCAAGCAAAAATGTTTTTCGGGGAGAGATGAGAATTTGAATCTGTTGCGTCGCAAGGGCGTCTACCCCTACGAGTACGTCAACGATTTCGAGAAATTTGACGAGACGGAACTCCCACCCCGGGAGGCATTTTATTCTCATCTCACGGAGGACGTCTGTTCCGAAGAGGACTACGAACACGCTCGTAGTGTATGGACGGCATTCAATTGCCAAACTTTTCGCGATTATCACGATCTCTATCTGAAATTGGACGTGACTCTCCTCATGGATATTTTCGAATCGTTTCGTAAGAGATGCATCGCAATATACAAGTTGGATCCTGCGTATTTCTTCACGACGCCGGGGTTGACTTGGGAATCGATGATGAAATATACCAACGTGGAACTGGGACTCATCGCAGAGAAGGAACAGTATGCTTTCATGGAGAGTGCGATACGCGGTGGCATCGTCCAATGCCCCCGACGCCATGCTCGGGCAAACAATCCTCATACGCCTGGTTACGATGCATCGAAGCCCAACACCTATATTGTCTACTGGGATGTCAACAACCTGTACGGCCACTCCATGTCCCAGTGTCTTCCCATCAGCGACTACGCGTGGATGACCGAAGAGGAACTCTCCTGCGAAGATTTTCTCAACTGGAGCGAAGATAATGAATGGGGCTGTTTCTTGGAAGTCGATCTCGATTATCCCGAAAGGCTTCACGAGAAACATCACGGATTGGCCCTGGCCCCCACCAAAGAGAAGCCACCTGGAGGATCATCGGAGCCAAAACTAATACTAAGTATGGGGAACAAGCGGAATTACATTCTGCACTACCGACTCCTCCAATTTTACATAAGTCACGGCTTGCAGTTGAAGAAAGTTCATAGAGGATTGAAGTTCCGACAGAGCAAATGGCTGGAACCCTACATAGCCGAGAACACGCGCCGCAGAGCGCAATCGACATCGCCTGCAGACAAGGATCTGTACAAACTGTTTAACAACGCCATCTACGGCAAGACGATGGAAAACGTGCGTAATTACATCGACGCAACGTTGGTCACGGACGAAAAGAAATTTGAGAAGATCGTCGCGTCCCCCTACTTCAAAAACTTCACCATTTTCGACGAGAATCTAGTATTCGTCGAGAAGAACAAGAAGCAAGTGATGCTCAACAAGCCGATTGCCATAGGTGCCACTGTCCTTGAACTATCAAAATTGCACATGTACCAATCGTACTACGATCAGTTTCAACCTTTTTATGGAGATAACATCCAAATATGTTACATTGACACGGATAGCTTCATTTTTCTAATCCAAAACACACCAAACCTCGAACGTGATCTGACTAAGATGAAGTATCTGTTTGATTTTAGCAACTTACCATCAGGCCATCACTTACATTCGGCAGAAAACAAAATGACCATAGGAAAGTTCAAAGATAAAGTTGGTGGGAAGTACATCAGCGAATTTGCGGGGCTTCGTGCCAAAATGTACTGTGTAAAGATTGCAGAAGAAAAAGAGATCAAGAAAGCGAAGGGTGTGGGAAAAATAAGTACCAGCAAATTTAGCATGCAAGACTACAAGGAATGCCTTTTTCATAGTAAAAGGCAACTCAGCGCCGATCATCGCATTACAAGTAAATTGCATGATTTGTACACGACGCGCGTAACCAAAGTAGCATTGGATGCAACAGACAACAAGTTACGTGTTCTCGATTGTAAAATCCACACGAGAGAGTGGGGCCACTGCAATGGAAGCGATAAATGTGACGTGTGTTAACTGTAACCCCATAGCCATGAAGTCCGCTGTGTCTTTTTGCCATTCTTCAAAAAACAGATGGAGGAAAAGAGGGGCCCTCGGGCGATGAAAAGTTGCAAGCTGTTATTATGTTGTTAAGCCCGCTCCAAAACGAGGCTCATTAAATTCAACTCTTATTTTTCATCGCCCAAGGGCTCCTCTTTTCCTCCATCTGTTTTTTGAAGAATGGCAAATGCACAACGTGTTAAATAACTAACAAGGACAATGAATCTCTTTGGTTTTCGCAAACAAAGCAACATGGACACTGCATCACCAAATTTCAATAACCTCTTACCTTCCGTGTTATCTAAACTCAATGGTCTACTAATTGTACATCTTAATAGTATATGGACGAAAATGAATGACGATGTGGGCAAGATGTTTTATGTTTTTAATAACAATTTACATTTCTACGAAATTCCGATCGACGGGAAACTTCAAATCACCGTGAATCCGGAAAACGCAGGCGAAATCAAAAATTCTACCGGCAAGAAAATTTTTCGAATCAAGCATGACAAGATGCTTTCTAACATTACGTACGATGTGTCCGCAGGAGATTATCTTTACATGGAACTCCTCGGAGATTACGACAAACTTATTCCTCTCTTCGTAGAATTACGAATCGTCTATCCTATTATAAATAACCGTTAACCAAAAATGCCTAACGACATTTTCGGCAACACCAAGCGTGTGGACCACGCAGAAGAGATTCTCATGTTGGACATTCGAGTTAAGAAGTTGAGGACCGATTTGATCGCTTTGCAGGAAACCTTAAACAAAAGTTTAGAGTCGGAAATCGCTACGCTCCAAACGCAATGTCTCGACCCTATTCTGAAAATCGATTCCGAACTGAAAACGCTGATAAAAAATTATGTCGACGTACCTTCTTACGACAGCGTTCAAAATATACAGTTAAACGTGGATTCGCTTCAATATGATTTGGCCAAATTACAGCAATTTCAATCGAAAAATGAAGATTTGGAAAAATTGAAACTCGAAATCGAAGAACGAACTTCCGCAATAGAAAAGAATTTCTCTGAACTTCAAACCGTGGTGAACGATATAGACGCAGAACGCTTGCATGTCGTCGTTTCCAAATTACAAGAAGAATTCACCAGCACGTTGGAAGAAATTAAATCCAAGTTGCAGACTTTGGAAGATACAATGACGAACCTACCATCGTCGGACGAACTGCAGGTCATCGGTAAAAGCGTCGCGAACATAAAAATTCAATTGGAGGCCTATCAAGATTTCGAACACATTCAAACCACCATCGCTACGCTTCAGGCGTCCTTGGAATTGATCAACGAAGAAATTAAAAATATTCACGCTGAAGCGAGAGCGTTGACGAGCATTCAAGACACGTTAAGCACGGTTCAGCAGAAGATCCAATATTTGGAAAATTTGAACGTCGAATCCAATCTTACTCATTTTCATCACGTACTGGACAACATACAGGGTGACTTGGAATCGTTACGAACGAGCGTGCCTTCAAGCGAAGATTTGGAAAAATTGAAAACGGCGGTGACGGCACTATCCGATTCGAGTGACATCAAAAGTTCGTTGAGCGATCTCGAGAGTAAAGTGGCCAATCTCCCCACCTCCAAAGAATTACACGCTTTGAAAAGGAACATATCACGTATGCTGAAACGACTAGAAACGGAAACGGCGAACGTGGAACAGATTCGAGACGAACTTGCTTCGCTGGTGTCGACGCTGCCCACTTCGCAGAGCGTTGCCGACCTTCACACGCAGTTTACAGAGATGCGAATCATCGTGAACGATCTTACCGAAAAGAGCTCGAAATTGAATCAAATCGAGAACCTTCAGAACATTGTCGTCAACATCAGAGATCAAGTTGGAGTGCTGGAATCAACGCAGGAATCGACGCTGGCCTCTTTCGGTGCCAAGTTGCAAGAACTCAACGAAAGCTACAAGCAGTTGAACGTGGAAGTGAAAATCAAACCGTAATTTTCTACCGCAACGGATACCATAGTCGAGCATTTGGTGCCCGTACAAAACACACTGGGTCAGCTTCACAGCAACCTCGTTAGCGTCGATACTAAATTCGCTAAACTGCATTCTCTGCAAGCCATCGAAATCAACAGCGTTCCCAATCAACAGAGAATCTCCACCTTCGTCGAAGGTAACAAACTGTACATGCTGCATCCTTATCATCCGTACTACAAGTTTCTCCTCGATGGCACGATTCAGATAAACGAATTTTCGTACTGGTCTCACGGCAGAAAAGCTAGCGTTCCCACCATGACTTTGATATCGAATCGTGGTGTCCAGAAAGCAGGAAACATTCCTCTGGCGCGTTGGAACGAAACGCGCAACATATATGAAATACACGAAGACGAAGATCTCACCGTTTTCGACGTGAGTGCCGGCGATAAGCTGATCGTTCAAAACACGAGCGAAGTGCCACCCTCTTTGAATCCCATCACGCTTGTGCTTCTCTTGAAACGTAATCTCTAAGAAAAAAAAATGTCAAGGCAAGCCATCGTCCAAGAATTGCATAAACCTGCACGCCGTAACTACGAACGTTTGGCTGTGGTAACCAAGGGAATCGACGACCTCTGGGAAAGCGACCTCGTCGAAATGAGTAGCGGCAAGTTAAAAAACGTACATAAATTGAACAAGGGCAACAAGTACCTCCTCACCGTCATAGACACATTTTCGAAATTCGCATGGGCTCTACCTTTGAAGGCGAAAACAGGAACGTGCGTCACGGAAGCATTCAAGACAATTTTTCGCGAAAGCGGCGGCAGACAACCTCGGTTTCTGCACACGGACAAAGGGAAGGAATTTTACAACGCCGTATTCCAAAAGTTTATTCGGAAACACAACGTTCAACATTACTCGACCTTCAGTGACGTCAAGGCCAGCATTGTGGAAAGATTCAATCGCACTCTGAAATCGCGCATGTGGTCACGCTTCACGCTTCAGGGAAGCTACAAGTGGGTCACTATTCTTCCGGAACTCGTTAACGACTATAATCACACACGGCACGGAACGATAGGCATGAAGCCAGCTGACGTTACCAAGTCTGACGAGCAACGTTTAATTTCTAGCGTTTACTGTCCAAAGTACACGCCCACGACAAAAAAAGCTAAATACAAAATTGGAGAACAGGTGAGGGTTAGTAAATTGAAGCGAACGATCGACAGGGGTTTCACACGAAACTGGAGCACTGAACTTTTTACCGTGGTTCGAGTTCTACCCGGGAACCGTCACACGTATATAATAAAGGACAGTGGCGGTGAAATTTTATTGGGGCGCTTCTACGAGGAGGAACTCTCTAAAACTAAATACCCCGACACGTACCTTATCGAAAAAGTTTTGCGCAAGAGAGGCAACAAACTTTCGGTGAAATGGCTGGGACTTCCGGAAAAGAGTTGGATCGACGCGAACGAAGTGATTCTATGAGTACGTGGAACGTGGTGAAACGTTTACCTGATTCGGAAAGTCAAACGAGAAAAAAAAAGAACGGCGAGTTGCTCCCCGACAACATCCGCTGTCTGATCGTAGGTCCTTCGGGGTGTGGGAAAACGACACTGCTCGTGGACAATTTTCTCCTCGCACCAAATTGGCTAGATTGGAAGAACAGGCACCTGTACGTGTTCTCGAAAAGTTTGGAGCAATCCAAATACCAGCAATTGATGAAACTGTACGATGGTCTGGACATTGCAACGTTCGCCTCGGAAATAAAACCACTCGACGATTGTCGTGAAAATTCGGTCGTTGTGTTCGACGATGTCATCCTGGAAAATCAAAATGAAATTCGCAACTTTTTCACGCAAGGTCGTCACAAAGGAATGGATTGCTTTTACCTAGCTCAAACGTTTTCCAAAATTCCAAAACAGTTAGTACGCGACAACGCTAATTTCATATGTTTGTTTCGTCAAGATCACACCAACCTCAAGCACGCGTACGATGACTACGTAGGCGGAGACATGAACTACAATCAATTTTTGGAATGCTGCTGCTCTACTTGCTGGAACGGTGACGATTTCGGATTCGCGACGATCGACATGACGAGGAAACCCAACGACGGAAAATACAGAAACAAAATCAACGACTTTCTAAACGTTGCAACGTTGTGAGAAACGACGTGTATAAATAACGTCATGACGAAACGAAAAATTGAAGACGAAAATCTGAAGCTTCGCGATTACCTCGCGAAACGCTTCAAAGGTTGGAAATCCGAGAATCGCGGATTCTACGAAGAGAAGAAACGTCAGGATCAACCTGTGATCGATGCCATCAGCGGTCTAGGTAAAGAAATTAAAAGTGTCACGGAACAAAATAAAAATTTGATTAATGAACTCGTACCGCTCGCAGCTAAAAGTTACGCCGTACCCACGCCCATTTCAAGCATTCCTTCGACGCCGTTCGAACTGAAGGATGCACCGGCGCGACGTCGAGCCATAGGCAGCACGTCGTCGTCTTCGGATAAAATCGAGTTGGGACCTTTGGCACGAGACTACCTGAGTACAGGGAAATTCGACAAGGATGAAGTGTTCGGATTGTATCCCAGCATGGAAACCAGCGAAGGCGGCGGTGTGGTGTGGAAGATTGGGAAATCGAAGGTGACCTTCGAAGGCAACGACATTAAAGTCAATTTAGGCGACAAGGATAGTTGGAACAGGTATCCGGGTACGGTGGGACTGTGGGAACTCGTTGCCAAAAAGCAGCCGAAAGATTACACCGACGAAGATTACCAAAGTTACAAGGAAATTCTGATCATGACGGATGCCTTGTACCAGAACAACGACGCCTCGCAGAATAGGGTGAAATCGAGCAGCGGCGAGAAGTACAGGAATCTCATCAAACCGATTTGGAACCAGGTCAAAACAGGCAGCGGCGTCAAACGCTACAACACGTTACCCAAAGAATTCGTTTGGGTGGACGACGTGAGGAAACTCGTGGACCGATTGTTGGTGATAGCCGGCGAAGAGAATGCAGGCAACCGTAATTTCTACAACGAGAAGGTTGGCATCGTGGACATGATCAGCACGAAACTTTCCAACTTCATCGTTAACGACGACAAGGGCATAGGTTACCTAATCAAAATCATCAACACGCTGCCTCCGAAATTTTGGAACGTGGCCGAAGGAAAGGGACTTGTGAACGACATCATCAACAAGTTACCTTTCGAGATGCATCTACCTGGCTACCAGTACTGCGGACCGGGAACCAAACTCGAGAAAAGATTGGAGAGAGGAGACAAGGGTGTGAATCCGTTGGACGCCGCATGCAAAGATCACGACATCGCTTACAACACCACGCAGACGGATCTGGACGCACGTCACAAAGCAGACAAAAAATTGGAACATGTAGCTTTCGAAAGGTTCGTGAGCAGAGACGCATCGCTGGGTGAACGGGTCGCCGCACTGGGTACCACCATCGCCATGAACACGAAACAAAAATTGGGGTGGGGTATATAAATAACATACAGTAAAAAAAACAACATGGCTTGCATAACTGATTTGCCGCACGAACTACTATCTAAAATATTCAAAAAGGTAGTTAACGGAGATGTTAATAAACTTGTGATCATAGCTAAAACGACGCCGGCATTTCACATGGGATGCGAAATAGTTCTCAAGGACCATCTTCGGGAGATCAGCGGCCTGAGGTGCGGTGATCTCAACATTCTGCTTTTGGCCGCAGGGGAAAAATTAAACGATAGGTTAGATGAATTGCACGAGGCAAGGCAGGAAAGAAGACGGTACACAGTAGATTGGTGTAAGTCTAAGCAGGAGACGGAAGATATCATTACGCTCATCATTGCGTTTTCGGAAGCACGGACTTTCTTCCTCTAACACACACAAAAATCTTCGATACAAAAATCTCATGAAAAAAAGTATATATAAATAACACACATCGTGAAAAAAATAAATTTCTCTCTAACACTCTGAAATTTTTCTTTCATATGACGACTGAAAAAATGAGTGATCTCCAAGCATTAAAACAAATGCTAAATTTGTCAGTCGAGTATGTAAAAATTCAGGAATTGGAAGTCGACAAACCTTACACGATAACTTCCGGTTCAATCGTTTCTACCCAGTATGGTCCCAAGGTATGCCTGTTGCTCAACGCACAATACAGTCTATTTTTACCAGATCGATACGCTAACATGTTATCCGACGAGAAGCTATCTATTTTAATCGAGAACAAAACTCGAATCGTGTACAAGGGGACAAAGGAACTTCTTGGCAAGAAAACGAAGCACGTAATAGAATTTGTGTAACGACTGCGAGGCCTTGAAAATATATAAATAACATACCGTAAAAAAACTACACAAGAAAAAATCTCAGAATATATATATAAATAACATACCGTGAAAATAACACATAGAGCATCAACATGAAGCCCAAGGGTGTCGTGTACCAGATACCATACTCCAATCTAAAAAATCTAGGTGCCCTCGATGGGTTACTCACCAAGAAACAACGCGAGAAGAAACGTTCTTGCTTGTCGAAAGGGCACGGAATGAAATTACTGCTCAGCACACCTCAATTGAAAAGATTGCAGCGTTCGCGGAAACAGCAAAAGTTCGGAGGTTTCATATTCAGCATCCCCGCCATCCTGGCAGCATTGGGGGCCGTTGGAAGTTTGGCCGGCGGAAGTGCCGCCATCGCGAAAACCGTCATCGACTCGAAGAAGAACAAGGCCGAGTTGGAAGAACAGAAACGTCACAACCTGGCCATGGAGAAGAAAAAGGGGAAGGGCGTGATGAAAAAGTTTAAAAAAAAGAAACAGAAGCACTCACCAACCGAGACATTGAATCTCTGATCGAACCGTTACAAATCAAACACTTCAGAGGAGTTTTCATGTCCGACTCGTTACCTTCAAGCGTTAAAAGAAGAGAATGCGGAGTAGTCAACTTGGACGGTCAAGAAAATCCAGGCACGCATTGGATATGTTACCACAAAAACGACAATGATAAAGCATTCGTTTTCGATTCTTTCGGAGGTGTTCCACCTACAAATTTAATTCATTATCTGAAAACAAACAAAACCTCTATGTACTACAACGACGAACGCATTCAAAATTTCGGAGACGTGAACTGCGGTCATCTCTGCCTCTCCGTGCTCGCGTTTCTCTCTAAAATAAATAACCCTACGATCGAGGATTTCCAGAAAGCATTGTGGAACCTCAAACAGCATCACTAGGATGGGCGTGTTCCATCTCACGAGCGAATCTTCAATCTTGAAACTCACGCTGCACGACGACATCGTCTATCCTAAATCCATGGCTCTGCGTGCATTCTACAGCATGTACCTCATACCTAACGTCACGCAGCACAACAACAAAATTAGCGTCGGAAGCGAACATATCGTCGTCACGCCAGGACAATACAATCTTTCCACTTTGCAAGCTCAGTTACCCAAAGGCACGTACCTTTCTCAAAATTCGGTCACGCACAGAGTGGAAATCCTGTCGGCGACGGAGACCGTGGACCTGGGCACCATAGGAGAACTTTTAGGTTTCGAGAACAACACAAAACTCGAAGCTGGCATCAAGCACGTAGCAACCAACATTCCTAAATTTTTGGCCATAGAGACTCTGAACGTACACTGCAACGTGGCGGAAGGTATGATCACGAAATCTTCGGACGGATTAGGAAGTCACAAGCAGACGGGAATCATAGCCACTTTCAAACCAAGTTCCGAATTCATGGAACCGATCATCTACACGCCCTCTTCGCCGATCTATTTTCCAGTATGTCGCAACCGCATAGACGACATAGAGTTGGTGGTGACGAACGAGAAAGGAGACGTGGTGGATTTCGCAGGTGCAACAACTACTGCCATCGTGGAGATCAACGTATAATAAATAACCATACATAGTGAAAATGGAGCAAATCGAAAGTTACGAATTGCAATCTTTCCCTCCCAACCGTCGCACGTTTGCCAATCTGAACGAAGCGAACAGGGAGATCGAATACGACGTGGACGTAGGCGACGGGTTCATTCATCCTCACAGAGCGGACCTCTACCTTCAATTCGACGTAGTGAAGAAAGAAAGCGGAGACGCGTTTCCCGCAGCAGCAAACTTGATACTCGTGGACAACTTCGTGCCTCACCTGTTCTCGCAGGTGGAGGTGAGGAAACACAACACCGTCATCGACAGAATAGATTATCCAGGCATCACGTCGACGGCAGTGGGAACTTTGAAATTATCCAAAACAGACGCAGCGTACTACCAGGCCGGGGGATTCGAAGCCGGGACCAAAATATCGACGAGAAGTCACACAGTGCTCTTTCCCATGCGTCTGCTGCCTGGTTTCTTCTCCGATTACAAGGAGATCATGTGGAAGGGAGGACTGAGAGTCACGTTTCGAAGAGCGGCCAACGACAACGACGCACTGATGCGATACGCTACTTTGGGTCCGGACGGCACCACGCCGATAGCCAACACTTTACCCGAAGCAGCGAAATGCGTCATCCGGAGCATGGAATTGAGAATGCCGGTGGTGGAATACGAAACGAATTACGCCCTCAAGTACAAAGCGGAGATCTTGAAAAGTCCGCAGGTGCCGATTCACTTTCACGGTTACCAGTGCGTACAGAAGATGGCGTCCGGAAGTCACATGGAATTCGACGTGACGACGCAGTTCAACAACATACAGTTCGACATGCCAGATTTCGTTGTAGTGCTCTTTCAGACCGGGAGGGACAAGAATCAGGAAAAAGATTCCAGCAAATTCGACGACTGCAAGATCAAGAACATTTATCTCAAGAACGGCAGGAACGAAGTGTTCCCGCGCGAGAATTACAACCTCGACATGACCAAAAACGATTATCTCAAACTTTACGAAGCGTTTTCGGCTTACAAACGCGTGACCGAGGGAAGTGTGGACATGTACTACACGCCCAGCGAATTCAAAGCCCGGAGACCCATGACCGTCATCAATACCACAAAAAGAAAGCAGGTGGTGGTCAACGATCGAACCAACATCAAGATCGTCTGCGAGTTCCACGATGCCTTGCCCGAGGACACCCTGTGTAGCGTCATCCTGATTGCAGAGAAGTCCTTCGCCTACGACGTGAAGAACGAGAGGGTCACAGAGCAGTTTTAACAAGTTTTTAACATCTTTTCTTGCACAATAAGAAATTTTTTGTACTAGCACAATCAGTTACAATGGCACAATACGAATTTCACTAGTTCAGATCAGTTACAAATGTCAATTTCATTAGTTATCAGTTACAATATCTTTTTTTGCACTATAGCACGAGACAAATCAGAAAATTTGCACAAAAATTTGTTGTTGTTTTTACACAAGAAAATTAACAATAAAATTTCTTTTTTTTATCGTTTCAGATGCTGTCGAAACATCAAAAACACATACACACACACTAGAAAAAAGCATGCAACTTTATTTGTAACACATACACATACATTCTCCATCTTCATCAAGAAAATATTAATAATAAACATAATTATTTTTATCTATATCTCACAATAAAACTCTATATCCAAAAATATCACAACATCAAAATAACACTAGAGTCGTTAGTACACGTTGCATGCATTACGGAGGTCCTCTGTAGGGTTTCATGGAAGTTTGGGGGAAAAAAAAAAACACGTGAAACTCTACAGAGGTGCGGTAATCTATAACCGCAGCCGTTAGAGAACCTTTTTTTTACTTTTTTGGTTAGGCACCACGCACCCTGGCGAGGTTATAGGGGCCAGGTATCCTAAAAAACAACAATTATTATTTTGTGTGTTTGTTTGTGTTACAATACGGAAATAATAAAAGGCATACGCGCACGCGCACACGTGTGTATATGCCACATCCTTCCCCCAAGAGAGAGGTTTACGAAGGTCACGATATATAAATATTTGTTCCCGTTGATTCCAGCACTCCTACTTCATCTCTAATGTTGACGACAATATTCTGAAGGTGGAGAGAATAAGAAGATGAGAGGATGAGAGGATGAGAGGATGAGAAGATGAGAGGATGAGAGGATGAGAGGATGAGAGCTCATCTTTCACTCATCACTGCTTTTCTGCGCCCGTGAAACATCGTCAGCGCAATAATGAGGCGCGGAACAGGGAGAGAAAATGATACACGCGCGCGCGTGTGTATGTGTGTGCCACATCGTTCCCGAGAGAGAGGTTTACAAAGGTCACGATCTACAAACATTTGGTCCTTCAAAAATAAGAGAATAAGAAGATGAGAAGATGAGAGCTCATCTTTCACTCATCACTGCTTTTCTGCGCCCTGAAACATCGCCAGCGTAATAAATAAGGCACGGAACGTGGAGAGAAAATGAGTGTATGTGTGTATGTGTGTATGTGTGTATGTGTGTGTGTGTGTGTGTGTGTGTGTGTGTGTGTGTGTGTGTGTGTGTGTGTGTGTGTGGCACATCGTTCTCGAGAGAGAGGTTTACAAAGGTCACGATCTACAAACATTTTGGAGGATGAGAAGATGAGAAGATGAGAAGATGAGAAGATGAGAGGATGAGAGGATGAGAGCTCATCTTTCACTCATCACTGCTTTTCTGCGCCCGTGAAACATCGTCAGCGCAATAAATAAGGCGCGGAACAGGGAGAGAAAGTGAGTTTTTCAACTTTTTGTGGTCGTTTGGTCAAGAAATCAAAGCTGTGCTCAAAGGCATATTTACTATCTACTGAGAGGGGAATGTTATAACGATAAAATCTTGCTAATTATCAGCTAAATCAATTAATCATCGTAATAAGCAATAATATGCATTGGATTGTGGCTGTTCACCGGGAGTTGGACGGCGGAGAGCGAAGGACTAGCCTGTTTCCCGAGAGAAGAGGCCGAGCCTCGGGTAAAGAAATATAAAAATACAACTTTATTACCAATGGTCAGATTCAACTGAAATTAAAGACAGCCCAGCAGCAGATTATCATCGACGAAATCCCCAAAGCAGAATTTGAAAGGAGATAAATTAAGCCTGATATTAAAGGTTAAACAGCTAGACTGGATAACAATAGTTACAGACTCCCTGGCACTGTCTTCGGAACGAACGTGCAGGTTACAATAGGCCCAGTCTTAGGGTAACCTCTACTCGAGGTGCTGCTCGAGAAAGGTCAAAGAACTCCAAATATACGGGCGAAGATAGCAGGACAAGAGCCTACGACTTGAGGACAATTTAGCAACGCTTGGCAAGAGAGGGTACCGTAACGAACCTTTTGAATCGCAAATAAATAGACGCGCAGAGAAGCGGAAGACACCAGTTTTACTCAGATTTTCTTCGGCGTGTTATCGTACACAATCTTTCGCGAACCACCCGCTTAAAGTATCCGCTTTGTGTGTCGCACCGTTCCGTGTTGTGTTATTTCGCACGTGTCTGTGTACTATCAATATGGAGTAGAGACAGAGAAAGGCCCTGCTGGGGGGGGGGGGGGGCGTCCGACCCAGTTGCCAATCCTTGAAGATGCGGAGATCCAATCTTATCGCCCGGAAGCCATCTATTGACCACGCCGCAAACATCCACGACTTCACCACGAGGACTTTAGCCCGAGCCGACAAAGGCAAGCCGGAATGGACGTGAAAATGGATAAGCTTCGTTAGCCCCGTCGTGACATCCAATGAACTCGCTAATTACGTAAACATTACCAAGACATTGCTTATTACGGTGATTAAATTGCATCAACTATCATTTTAACATGTAAAACCGTACAGCGTTCAATTATCCATTCATCCAAAGTATTTAACATTCAGATTGTACGACGCTATAAATTGTCAATATAATTATATATCAGTGATCCTCGTTAACCTCAAAATTAACAATATATAGATTAACATTCATTCAACAACAACAACTTAAAAGGAGTAGTGTTTTGTCGTACAGGTGAAGCTCCGACCGGAACATGTTTTCCCGGAAATGCAAAAGTAAATGTCAAATTAAGAACTGTTCAATCAATGTAGCTAACTTTAAACATGCCGCCGAACTATTTTGTACTAATTACTCATGTCTATTGGATTGCCGAGAAATGAATGCTAGTGTGAATGTATGAGTGAAAGGGGCAATGATGTAATGTTTATGCATGCGCTCTTTTATAGAAATTACAGTATATATATAGAACTAACCCTGTCGTGTGATTTGTTCTACCCTATGTAATCTCTTGGGCTCCGACTGATGGCACTTACCCTGGGACAAAAGGTAAATAGGTTATTAATGATTGCCTTTTGTTTATTTGTTTAATTGTTTTTTGTGGGTTTGACATTACCATTGTAGCGTAGAACCAGAATGACGTCAGGCACGTTAAATAAGTAGACGTCGCGACGTAGACTTCTTGCCTTGAATATTTAATTTGAGCAGGAACTCCATTTTTCTCTTGGCGACCTCTGTGGTAAAATGGTTATTAGCACAGCGCGCTACGACGCCAGGGATCCCGGGTTGAAATCCAGGCATGGACATGGGCATTCTTTGTGAATGTCCCTTCATGAATTTCATCGTATCGTCACTCATCCTCATCGTCGCGATTAGCTAAAGTGGCAGAAAAGCAACGCAAAATAACAAATCAAATCCATTCTTCTCTTCGTTGAGATGCCAGAGATCTGCATATCTTCAAGATTTGAAGCTTATCCTCATGAAAATACCGAGTAAATTGTTTCGTCAATAGTTCGTTAGTTATGCCACTAATTTTTGTTCACTAAACGACGCGGCTCAGATCATTCAAAACATATATACGTAATTCACTCACTCAGTACACTTAAGAAAATCCACGCAGTGAGAAACCTAATTTTCTTAAACTTCCTTCAACGCGATTTCCACTCGCAAAATGCCCTTTGTCATCTCCAGCCAGTCAGTCTACCCCAGCCAATCATAAACAAAGCAGCAGAGGGGTTGAAAGCATCGTAAAGCGTGGTTGGTTGAAGGTCAGCGGCTTCTGCATGTGTTCGATGGGAGAGTGTTGTTTTGGCCTAAGGACAAATTCCCTATCACAAGCCAGCCACTCTTTTCCCGTTCCTGTAAAAGTAGTTTCGTTTCAAAATTTCCCTTCCTAGGCAAATCCCATGCTGGTTAGCGAATTGGCGTCGCTGTAAGGTTTTACCTCCGTTATAAAATGAAGACTTCCCTGCCCACGCTTGGGTTTAGAAGCTACTACAAATACTTCACCGATCGCCTCCAGGCGCTGGTCGGGGAAGAATTTAACCGATGAAGCCTGGTGGTAGCTTTAAAGGAAAGGAAACCATACCCATGTACAGTCAACGGCAAAGATAATGGTAGGCAAATTGTCCATCACTATTTTCATTGCTTTTTTTATTCTACATCCTGTGTTGTTTTAAGGAATAAAATTATGTATTTTCGAAGCACGTATTGCCCTCTGCTTATTGACGTCTTTATTTCAATTATCATCATTACATTGTGTAATTTCAGACCAAATGAAAATGATAATGGACATTTCGCTTACTCTTTATTTTGCCGATGGGTGTACTGTCGTTTTCTCCCGCGGTCGCTATTTGAGAGTGAAGCATCAGTCACATTTGCTACTCGATTATTTCCTGTATTTAATCTGGGCTTCGGAGATAGCCTGGAATATACGCGCCTGGGTGAATGGTTGAAAGCCGGACGGATAAAAAAGATCACCGAGGTAGGAAAGAAGACAGGACGGGTGACGTACAGCCTCTGCAGGATTAACGTTTGTTCTGCAGCTGGAAGGAATTTCAATGGACGAAACTTGTATAAGTACACTAATGAATGTCTTAGCGTGAAGGGATGCAAGCTTCGCTCGGAGTTATGTTCTAGACAGCCGGAATTGTACGAATACTTCACAGGCTGGAGTGAACTGGATGTCTACCATGCCGATGCATGTAAGTAGGAAGTTGTTCCTAAGGGATCCCAAAACACGAAAAACTAAACCTTATCAGTAGTACTACTGTATCCAAACGTCATTATTACAAGCTAGCTTTTGCGTGTGATAAAAGGTGCAAGAATATTGAATTTTTCCACCTCGAATAACGTGCGTATTACAAAATGGCGAGAGTCGCCATGACACACGGAATTCGTATTCCTGTTAGTTTTTTTACATTTTGCATGTCGACAGAGCTAAGTCACAGCTCCTATTCAGTTCTGTAGAACTATACGCTCACATCTGTGAATGTTTTAGTGTCAAACCATTCTATTTTGCACAAGTCACGTGAAGTGAATTTATGTAGCATATGACATATAGGCTACATTTATGAAACCAGCGTTGGGTATTCTTGCTCAGGTATTGGATCGTGCATGTGAAAATTGTATATTATGATACTTAATCTGCGAAGCTTGGTGATGTTTAAACACCATCTAATTCTCCTTTTTTCTCTTGAGAAGATAGAACGTTTGTTGGGTAAACATTTGTTGTAATAAATACCTCAACAGGTGATAAAATATACAAGTTTGTTAGCAAAAGTTCGTGTTAACTTCATGTAACATTCTGAAAGGTAGTGTTATTGGTACACTCAAGTTCTAAAGTATTTACACGATATATTTTGTTTTAACAAAAACAACAAAGTTAGTGTATACAAGAAAGCATACTTCATTATTTTTGATTTTTCTCAATAAATATTTATGTTATCAGTATTATGGAGTTTAAGTTTTTCCTGCACACATATTTCATTGAGATGACATGGATTTAGGTTATGTATGTGCAGGTACTCATTTGTGTAATTCTTTTCCAGCGGGAGAGTTTCGTTCTCATACTGGTGAGCTGAGAGAGGGGAGAGTAAAATATTGACTGTTCGTCTGAGTTCAATGGAATGAATGAAGTAAAGCGGAAAATAAACTGTATTACTTTGCTTATATAGTTACTCATGGTTAACTTGCAAGAAAATTATGATATGGTCACCCCTTGGTTACAGGGTTTGTCCTCTGATACTTCAATGTTTACATGAAACTTTCCGGTAAGATAGTCATATTCCAATTGGTTGTATTAATATACAGGGTGTACGAAAATCCCATTTCCCCCCTCCTTTCGAATTGTAGACAAACCTGCAAAATGTTATTTTAACAGCATGCCTATGGTGAGAGGATGGTATACCATTAAATCAGACCAATGACCACCATCTACTCCAGAGGATCTGTGTGCACATCGCCATTTTCATGGCACAGTAGTATTCGCCTCCAGGTGCGATGTGAAATCGTCCGTAACATAAGATGTTAGATCGGGATTTCAGGTGGCCATTTTAAGAGAATACCTCAATGTAGTGTTCAGAGACAAATGGATTGGACGAAGATCGCCAAATTTACCAGCACCTCTAAAATGGCCACCCCAAAGTTCAAATCTGACATCTTGTGATAATGCGCTATGGGGACACATCAAACAGAAAGTCGCCCATAATCGTTATCAGACAACTGGGGAACTTCAAGAAGCTGTTCTCAGTGCGTTTGCTTCCCTCACGCCAGCCATGTTACGGAGCATTTCACATCGCACCTGGAGGCGAATAATATTGTGCCATGGAAATAGCGGTATGCACACAGATCCTCTGGAGTAAATGGTGGTCATTGGTCTGATTTAATGGTATACCATCCTCTCATCATACGCATGCTGTTAAAATAACATTTTGCAGGTTTGTCTACAATTCAAGGGGGGGGGGGGTAATGGGACTTTAGGTACACCCTGTACAGGGTGGGCACAAAGTTGCTTTCCCCAATAAATGAAGAAATACATTTATTGGGAAAGCAACTTTGTGCCCACCATGTATATGTACACTCTGGATATTTTGGGATGAGAGTAGAGTGATTCACGGTTTTCTACCCCGAATCAATAGAGTGAGTATATGTATTTAACTTGTTATACGACGATCACTCCAAATGTTTATGCTTTGAAGAATTGATTCACTTAGATGGGTTACTGAATCTGTGACACATAGAAGCGCACTGGTGTTATATATTAGTGAAGTAAATTAAACAACAGTATTGGTGTGTTAAGATATTCATACAAGGCGCAATAAAATTGTTTGAAATCACCTCTTGGGACAAAGGACAATTATTTTCATTAGCTTTGTTACATTAATAGTGGGATTGATTGCACGTGAACGTAATTTTCAAATTTTTATATCGGTGAGCCTCCAATTCTGCTCCTAGCGTTGCAGGCGAAATGCTCCAAGGGCCAAATAAGTCGGTTTTAAATCTTAGTGAGAATTTTGTTGAAAGATAGGTGTTAGAGTGGTTTGTGGTATCTTTGGTAGGCAGTCTTCACCAGTGGTACACCGTCTCTGGAACTACCGCGAAACGGATTAAGCGTGAAACCAAAATTGAACACAGGAATAAGCGCGAAAGAAACAACCACGAGACCATAAGTGAACGCCTGAATATGCGCGAAAGGAATAGCAGCGAAATGGATTAAGCGCGAAACATAAATTGAACACATGAATAAGCGTGATAGGAATAACGGCAAAACCGATTAATCGCGAAACGAAAATTTACAACTGGAATAAGCGCGAAAGTAACAACGGCATACATATCAATCGTGAATCCAAAATTGAACATCGTAATAAGCACGAAAGGAATAAGAGCGAAAGGGATTAAGCGCGAAACTAATATTCAAAACCGGAATAAGCGCGAAAGGAACAACAGTGATACGGATTAAGCGCGAAACCAAAATTGAACACCGGAATAAGGGCGAAAGGAATAGCGGCGAAACGGATTAAGCGCGAAACCAAAATTGAACACTGGAATAAGCGCGAAAAGAACAACCGCGAAATGGATTAAGCGCGAAACCAAAAGCGAAATCCGGAACAACCGCGACGCGGATTAAGCACGAAGGGAATTAACGCGAAACGGACTAAGCGCGAAAGGAACAACCGCGGAACGGATTAACCGTGAAAATTTTACTTTCACGCTTAATCCCTTTCGCGGTTGTTCTGGCGACTGACAGAGGCCAACCGCCTACATCCTCCTCTTTTGTAAAATCCTGGTGTTGGCTATGGGGGGGCTATACCTGGCTTTGGTTGACCGGCCAAGTAAGTCAGGAAGGAACCACTAGGTCTCTACGATATCTCTTCATAGTTGAAAATCGTAATGGAGGCTGCATGCGAAATCCAGCGAGCTAAATCAAGCATTGCAGTAATTTTAAGTGTTACTTCGATATCCAAAGCCACGGCCACCGAGGAAACTGCATCAGTGGCGTATGCTGGTTCTAACGAGTGGGTAATCTCCGACTCTTGATCCTCAAACTCCAAAAGTTTCCGTGTAATTTATGTCAGGATCCATATTGGATTTAGGAATATTGTGTCGGTATGTTTGTCTTATTGCTACGACCACAATCAATTAATTCTCGTTATTGCAGTTTAATATACGTGTAGAATTTCAAATAATAAAACAAGACAGTATTATAAAGCTATAAAAAAAAACAACCTGTGAAATATAAAATGAAAGACGTGCACTAGTGAAATAAAAACCCGCAATATTAATTTAAGTGCAAAATTCAACTTACTCCAGGACCCACAAGCGTTGCAAAGATTACAGTATCTGCCACGCGTCCATACATTCTTTTCAGCCCCGAAAAGTAAGCACGGCTAACAAAAAAGCAAAGCTTATTAACACTTATACTTCCTGTCAACCATGGTGTTTTGTCATAATTTGCTTGCGAAAATGCATCACATATTCCCGAGTTTTGTCTTTGTGTGTAGAAATAAGTTCAAGCGATCACACTGGACTACCTGTATTAACAATTTGCAACTTCTCCTGAAAAGATCTTGTTCCAAAAAGTTTCACCAGCAAATCTTGTATCACATCCATTACCCTTTAACACAGCACTATCACGCCAAACACTAACACCTAAATAAATAATAAACACGAAGCACAGCACGAAGCCAACGACTACACGCATTCAGTTTCACGCGCCAAACTTCTGTTGTTGTGTTCCTGGCTCAGAATGAAATTCCCTATGAATGATAAAAAAAAATCCCTTTCCGAGCTCGAAATGACACGTTTTAAAAGTTCGAATCATTGCAGGCCAGAGCCAGAATTTTATTTCGGGATGGGGATCATCCCTTATTAGCAGCCGCCACATAAAGTTGAAACAGTGGGGTTAGAAGTCCTGAAGATGAATCTCAGATTATTACAACGTATTATGCAAGGTGTTTAAACCTGCTAATGAAGTAAAATTAATTACCACTATACACTTTTTAAATTAGATATTTGTAGGATTTCGGGGAGGGGGGTTTCAGCCCCCTGAGTCCTCCACCTGACTACGTGCCTGATGTGTTTTTTTTCGTTTTATGTTTAATTCGTTCATCTTCATCACTATTAATCTAAAGAGACGAAATATAGCAACTTAAATTAACTAATATATATATATATAATTTATTTTTGATACATTTCCCTTTAAAAAATATTCAGTTCCGTGAAAGAAGTATTCTCGCTGCTTTTGAAGATTAGAGAGTAGAAACAATCACTATTTTTGTAAATACAAGGATGGGGGGAGTCAGCATATAGGTGCTTTAATTGCTTAAGCTTTGAATTTTAATTTAGTTTGCGTCATCTTCAATATTTAAGCTTTTTCCTTTTGATAAATGTATGTTCAAGTAACAGAAATCAGCAAGACAGAAGCAAATGTAAAGTGAAAATTAGCGTAGAATTGGTTTGCCCATGTTATTCAATTTTCCTGTTCTTCGCACTCTACCGGGTATGTTTTCCCTAGTTCAGCGGAGGGAACGGTAAAGGCTCTGAAGGTTGAGAGTGCAACCGGTGGACTCTCACAAGAAGGAGGTTACCCTGGGCACGGAATCACCGCGCCTGAGAAGCAGTGTTTCCTCCCCCTCTTTCCTCTCTCCTCCCTCCTCGCCAAGGATTTTAAGGAAAGCGGGAGGAATGACGTCAGGGTGAGATTCCCTGAAGTCATTCCACCGGCTGGAGAATGGTTCCCGGACATTCAGCGGCAAACGGTTGGAAGCATTCGTGCGCTGGAAGCAAATAAATGTATGCATCGAAATTGGTTTGGAAGAATATTGCGAAGAAATGTATATATATAATTTTTTTTTACAAAAAAGAAATACAGCCGGGTCATCTGCGATTACCTAGATGACCCAGAGTATACGCCGCTGACCTGCATAAATGGGAAAGGAAAACAAACGAGCAAGGTGATAAGGATATTTTTCAATATATGCACGTATAATTATTTAATTGCTATGTTCATACTATACAATAAACAAAAATCCATTTTACATAATCAATTGGGTCTTCCGATGGTGTAGTGGTAACGTCGTATTGTAATCAAGGAGTCCCGGTGTTCAATACCCTATGGAGGCACATTGCACAGTGATTCGGGTCCCACTGTAGGTCCAGTCTCGATTATCTTATCTATATAGGCTACATAGTGGATTTAAAACAACAATTCAAACAAACATAATCAAGTGTTTATATGTGTAACTAAAAGTATTGATACCCATCTGCAAGTATTCGCAGGACTAATTTCAAAGGTATTTTCCATTATCATCTATTATAATATTAAAAGCGGAATATTGGAGAATGAGATTATATACAGGGTGTCAAAAGTCCCTGACCACCCCTTATAAAATGAAAGGGAGTGTAGATTGCAGAAATTGTTCATGGTAGTACGTAATATGTGAGGCCTAGGGGGAAACTTTTTGGTGCATGTTATGACAACGCCCATCATCTTGGTGACCGCCATCTTGGATCCAACTGCATTTCTTTAAATGGAAGGGGGCATGTGGAGTATGGTTTTGGGCTAGAATTTCACCAGGAATTCAGTGGTGAAGTCAGATTTATGAAAACTTTAATTATAAGGAAGTTATGGGCATATGAAAGTTACACAATGTATTCAATATGCTGTCCTTCTTGTACTATGCACATGTTGAGACGGTTCTCCCATGTTCTGTGGACACGGAGCAATATCTCAGGTGTGATTTGTGCACAGGCATCCAGTATCCGTTGCTCCAAGTAACCCACATCCCGAATTTTTTTGACATACACGATTGTCTTCACATGAGCTCACAGGTAAAAATCGCGTGGGTCAAATCTGGTGATCGGGGAGGCCAATCCACTGGCCCACGTCGACAATCGATCGACCAGGGAACTGGAGGTCCAGATAGTGACGAACCTGTCGCCCATAATGAGGTGGTGTCCCATCCTGCTGAAAATATGAGTGGAAGCTGCCATTCTCCGTCAAAACTGACGGTAAAATGTATTCTTGTAGCAACTGCAAGTAGCCTCTGCATTTAAATTGTCATGAATGAAAAATGGGCCAATTATACGTGTCCCTCAGATCCAGGCAGACACCATAACCTTCCCAGCAGAGACCATATTGCTCGGATCTCTCCACAACGTGCAAGGTGTGGGCCCTGGCGAATTTGCTCACAGCCCATTCACAAAACTGTATTCCCCTATCCGGGTCGTACTCGGAGAGATGGTGCTGCAGCTGCAGCTTCTATGGGTGTCACTTAACCATCTTTACCACCCTGCAAATGGAACTCTGGCTGACAGCACATTGCACAGATATTCGACGTGTGATGCGCTGCGGAGACGAGGCAAACCATGCTAGCTAGCACTGCCGTAGCTGTTCCTTCGTCAGTGGCAGTTCTGGGCCTACCAGATCGTGGCCTGTCCTGGACTGTACCGCTCGCCTCCAATCTGGTCAGCAATTGAGACACTGTAACGTACGACACTGGGTTCCGTTGATGGTTCCATTCGTTTTAACCACGAGCTAAAGCACGGATACTTCTGCGTAGAACAAATAGATGGGTTAGAATACGTCGTTGCCTTGTAACAGTGACGTGCACTGAGGAGTAGCTAGTCTAGCAGAGATAGATCAACCAATCTCACATCTCGAATTATATTCAAATCACAATATTTATTCTCTTGTTAAAGCCACAGTTGATATGCAACACTTCCTTTTCCACGCGCTTCTCGTCCATCGGTGCGATCCACGGGCAAAGCTGGCTGGATACCCTAGCTCGCTCTTCCTCCGCCTGACCAGTTTCCAGGTAGAAACGGCCGCCCGAAGGAAAAAGGAAGATTTTTACCTCTACCTCCCTTGCCCCCTCGCCCCCAGCTCCAATGGTTGAAAGCCCAGGCTTTCAGGTCCCCCAGTCTATCTCCTATAGAACAGATAGGGGATTGGTTTCTCATAGATTTTTTTGTAAATCCTCTAAAGGACTCAGCTCAGGGTAAAATTTTCTGCAGTACTTATGTTCTCTGTATTTACACAACCTTTTACACGTTGTACAATATGTATGTATAGTATGGGATGTAGTTTTATTATTTATGAAATGGGAACGTGTTATGTGCAGACAATAATGTTATGCTTTCTTTGTTTCTATTTTTCAAATATGGAATATATAATTATTATATTACAAATATGTGCCCAGGCTCTCTCTCACTCTTGTTTTAGTAGTGTTTTATTTAAATGTACTTCTCTTGGCCTCTAACAGTCATAAATACGGATGTATTTATTTGGGCAAGAGAATGCGTGTTCATATTGTTGTTGGTTTGGTTTATTTTACTTCGCTTGCCACATTTGCTTATCGCGAAAATGAGGATGAGTGATGATATGATGAAATTGATGAAGGGACCTCATATGAACAATCCAGGCCAGGATTCGAACCCTTGATGAGTGCGCATTCTTGTCCTATGTGTTGTACTCTGCAGTGAATAATGAAATAATTTGGAATGAAAAATGTATCTCATAACTCAAAAAGCCAAATGAATATTATTGAAGAAACTACAAAAAGGTGTGTTTTGTTACCTGTTTTGTTTCTGTGCATAAAGTGTACTTAAAACATCAAATCAACCAACCGTGGGTGAGTGGTTATCACAGCGCGCTACGACACCAAGAGTTCAGGGTTCGAACCCCGACCTGGGCATGGGTGTTCTTTGTGGTTGTCCATTCATTAATTTTATTGTTTCTTCGCAATTAACCAAAAGTGACAAAAAATGAAATCAAATCTTTGATTGATTGCTTGATTTGGTTTATTTTACTTCGTTTTTCCGCCACTTTTGGCTAATCGCGAAGATGATACGATAAAATTGATGAAGGGACACGCAAAGAATGCCCATGGCCAAGCCGAAAATCGAACCCAGGATCTCTGGCTTAGTAGTCAAATCAAATCGTTTTTTATTTTCGAATGTGGGTGGGGGTTACGTGTACTTTTTTAAGTACTCATTCATCATTTTGCAATCTTTTTCTGTTATTGACATTATTTTTTTTAGGAATACTGGGCCCTAAAGGGGGGACGGGTGTGACACACACCAACCCCGTCTCCTTGAGTACGCCACTGACTGCTACCCCAAGTGTCGACGTCACCGCACGTCACTTTCTTGTAATCAAGGGGTCCCGGGTTCGATACCTGGTGGAGGCACATAATGATTCGGATCCCACTTTAAACTGTAGGTCTAGTTCCGATTAACTAGCCTTAGTGTTGTAACGATTTTAATATTCAATATTATAAACTCTACAAAAAGTGAAAATTGACGTAAAATATAGTACAATTTTCGGCCATCAGAGGCCTCTGTCCTCGATTGCTCGACCGGTGCTGCCTCTCGCGGAGCACTCGGTATATACGGGCTGGACGTAAAACCGCACACAGTGCAACCGAGGAGCTGATACTGACTGGAACGGAACTCGACCACTCCCCTTTTGGTCACGAGAAGCCAGCGAGAGACGTACCTAGCCTGAGGCCTGCGAAGACGGAAGCCTTCATTGCTCGCCACTCGTAAAATGGACTGCATCTAAGGGAATAATTACGGTGATTGGAGTGCGGCATTTGCAGGACCTTTATGAGGCTGAACTTTTCTGTTATATAGGTACGTAAACTCTCTGCTGTGCTACAAGAACTTTATAATTGTGCCAACGTTCCAGATCGTTCCCCCCCCCCCTTATCAAAAGTAAAGTCTATACTAATCTTTTTGCATTAGTCCTGCTACGTGAAATAAGGATAAGAATTGTTCGCCAAAATTGTCGAAGAGTGCATTGGGTAATTTATTAATTTGAATTTTGATTCACATCTTATTCCCGTCGCCCAAAGACTTATTGCGTTCGAAAAATTGAACTTTTAACATGTGCGCATTTACTTCCTTGAATCGACGAACGTAACAATTGCATTTTGGTCGACGTGGTAATGTAATCGTTCCACCCATTTGACGTTCCGATTTTACGAACTAAGACTTTGGTTATATTTTCTTGCAAACGAACAAAAAGAAATCTACGTATCCTCTGCAACGTATATCACCTTATGTGGGACGCCTGTTCCTTCCCTCCATTACACCTTCCTCGGTAGCATTTAAATCGGGAGAATTGAGTTAATGTTAATGAATGGCAAAAATAATGCCGTAAAGTAAATCAGGGTAATATTCTAAATGAAGACTCGCACCGCAATTAACACACCGGGGAAATAATTGGGAAGTATTTGTTGATTGTCTAATGTGGATTGTTTAATTGGATTTAAGTAATAGACGCATATGCATTTTTGTTACGCATGATTAAATAATGCTCGATGACTGTTGTAAATTAATTGTACACGCAGGACGTGTTTGTAAATTTGACGTGCTCTCACGTCGATCATGTGAATAGTGTTTTTGGGCTTACGCTGATTGTTCTGTTTTGACTCTTTTACGAGCTTTTTGCTGTTCTTGAAATACATATAGTAATTGATTAACGTAGTTGTCTTGTTGATAATTCACAAATCCAAATTGACCTTTTGCCTTACTTGAACATGGTAGTAAGTAAACGAATGCGTGCATAAAACGCAAGACACGAGTCTAAGAGATGATTGAAATCCAAGGTTCCATTTTGACAATTGTAGATACGGTTGACAAATAGAGTTAGTGTTATAGAAAATTGTGAGGACAAATTAACGCAACGGAGAAAGCACGGTGTGCCATTCGTTGGTGGACCCTTTTGACATTATACATACGCTTATATATATATATATATATATATATATATATATATATATATATCTATTTTGTGTGTATGTCGTATTATAGGGCTTTGTCTCGCGTGTCTCGCCGGCATTGCTCGTAGACTCTTGCACTGTCGATCGAGAAGGGCGACACAAATTGTAACTTGTAATATATAGTGTGAGGCTTCAAATATTGTCTAAGGTTGTGATTGCCGTGCAGCCGCTTTCCAGTTTAAATATCGCGAGCGATCACTCCTAACTCCCACTATACCATTACAAAATTGGTATCAGAGCACGGTTGCAATCGATCTGTTGTGTGAACATTACCTTTGCTGCAGTCTTAAAATTGTGGGACATCGAAATTTTTTTCCCTCCCATTAGTATTTCTTCCCTCCCTTTTTTTTCTCTTTTTGGTCTGTAATCTTTTTAAATTTACGGCCCCCTTTAGATCAATTAGTTTTTTTCCCGTTTAACATTATATAGGGTGTCCTTATAATGGCCCCTCCTGAGGAAAGTAAAGTTCTTGACGCTGGATGCCAGACGGCGTTGTCCTTTCCTGTTTTTCGAGGTCACCCTCAGTCCCTTGCACTTCAGTTAACTTATAGGCACATGTCGCCCATACCCCGCAGGACATTTCTTCTCGGGATACCTCCCCCTTTTGCACGTATTGTCGTCGGAGAGGTCATCACATTTCTACGTGCCGCCGTCGCCCTAATTCTTCAAATTCAGGGGGTCATAATCAGCATACGCGTCCTTCATAATTATCTTACAGTCAATAACCTTGAAGATTTGGCTGATTCGCAAATTGCTTTACAACTTCAATCCTCTCAAGCCTCCGGTCGATGAAGTTTTTGTATTATGCTCGACCATGCTTTTTCCCATGCATTTCTTTGTTCTCTTCTTACAGTGTTAGCAGATATTGAAGCTTATTAATATATATATACAGATTTTAATGTGTTTATATGCAGTGTATGTAAGTATATATATCTAAGTGTCTTACTCTTTGGTGTTGTATTTACAGAGTAATTCCAATTATTTTTGTGGTAAATGTATATTACGAGAGAAATAATATGTTCTCTCTGGGATATGAAATTTGTGTACTTTGTTCTAACCAATGGTAATACCTCATTCTCCGTAAAACTTGTAAAAATGCTACCTCCTTGTTTCCTTCCTGTAGTAACCTTTCTCCTCTTGCTATCCTATTCCTTCCTTCTTCTTTCTTTCTTTACTTAGTATTTGATTTCGTTCCCTTTTTCTTTCTATGTTTTTTGCTCTACGAGGATGGAAATTACTACAGTGAATAATTATGGAACCAACAACCTTTTTCATCGCCAAGGATACATGCTTTTCATTCCATCATTGGTATTATACGAATTTACCATGGTAACTGCAAATGCGCAATGTGTGTAATTGTTCTGAGCAAGATTCTCGTGAGGATTCATACATCTAGGTGTTTGGCCGGGAAGCGAACACGATGTAATATGACTTCTTTCTCCGTCATGCTACGAGTTATGTTTGTATGCTTATGCATCTTTATGAACCTTTTTAGTGATTAATTCTTGGAATGATTACCAAGTTTGGGATGTCAGACTCTTTGTGTATTGATCAATTCCGTAGGAAGAACTCCTTATTTTTGGAATTTGGTATTTACTTCTATGAGTGTTTTTGTTATTTGTACTTACATTTACTCAGTGTGTATATTTATTTTGGATGGGTTGTTTATATCTTTTTGCAAGTCAGGGGGCATTTGTAACGTTTTTAATATTCAATATTATTAACTCTACAAAAAGTGAAAATTGACGTAAAATATAGTACAATTTTCGGCCATCAGAGGCCTCTGTCCTCGATTGCTCGACCGGTGCTGCCTCTCGCGGAGCACTCGGTATATACGGGCTGGACGTAAAACCGCACACAGTGCAACAGAGGAGCTGATACTGACTGGAACGGAACTCGACCACTCCCCTTTTGGTCACGAGAAGCCAGCGAGAGACGTACCTAGCCTGAGGCCTGCGAAGACGGAAGCCTTCATTGCTCGCCACTCGTAAAATGGACTGCATCTAAGGGAATAATTACGGTGATTGGAGTGCGGCATTTGCAGGACCTTTATGAGGCTGAACTTTTCTGTTATATAGGTACGTAAACTCTCTGCTGTGCTACAAGAACTTTATAATTGTGCCAACGTTCCAGATCGTTCCCCCCCCCCCCTTATCAAAAGTAAAGTCTATACTAATCTTTTTGCATTAGTCCTGCTACGTGAAATAAGGATAAGAATTGTTCGCCAAAATTGTCGAAGAGTGCATTGGGTAATTTATTAATTTGAATTTTGATTCACATCTTATTCCCGTCGCCCAAAGACTTATTGCGTTCGAAAAATTGAACTTTTAACATGTGCGCATTTACTTCCTTGAATCGACGAACGTAACAATTGCATTTTGGTCGACGTGGTAATGTAATCGTTCCACCCATTTGACGTTCCGATTTTACGAACTAAGACTTTGGTTATATTTTCTTGCAAACGAACAAAAAGAAATCTACGTATCCTCTGCAACGTATATCACCTTATGTGGGACGCCTGTTCCTTCCCTCCATTACACCTTCCTCGGTAGCATTTAAATCGGGAGAATTGAGTTAATGTTAATGAATGGCAAAAATAATGCCGTAAAGTAAATCAGGGTAATATTCTAAATGAAGACTCGCACCGCAATTAACACACCGGGGAAATAATTGGGAAGTATTTGTTGATTGTCTAATGTGGATTGTTTAATTGGATTTAAGTAATAGACGCATATGCATTTTTGTTACGCATGATTAAATAATGCTCGATGACTGTTGTAAATTAATTGTACACGCAGGACGTGTTTGTAAATTTGACGTGCTCTCACGTCGATCATGTGAATAGTGTTTTTGGGCTTACGCTGATTGTTCTGTTTTGACTCTTTTACGAGCTTTTTGCTGTTCTTGAAATACATATAGTAATTGATTAACGTAGTTGTCTTGTTGATAATTCACAAATCCAAATTGACCTTTTGCCTTACTTGAACATGGTAGTAAGTAAACGAATGCGTGCATAAAACGCAAGACACGAGTCTAAGAGATGATTGAAATCCAAGGTTCCATTTTGACAATTGTAGATACGGTTGACAAATAGAGTTAGTGTTATAGAAAATTGTGAGGACAAATTAACGCAACGGAGAAAGCACGGTGTGCCATTCGTTGGTGGACCCTTTTGACATTATACATACGCTTATATCTATTTTGTGTGTATGTCGTATTATAGGGCTTTGTCTCGCGTGTCTCGCCGGCATTGCTCGTAGACTCTTGCACTGTCGATCGAGAAGGGCGACACAAATTGTAACTTGTAATATATAGTGTGAGGCTTCAAATATTGTCTAAGGTTGTGATTGCCGTGCAGCCGCTTTCCAGTTTAAATATCGCGAGCGATCACTCCTAACTCCCACTATACCATTACAGTGTGCATAAAGTGGACTTAAAACACTAACTCAATCAATCAAAATCAATCCTATCATTGTATAAGCAAAACCGAAATTCTTCAGTTCTTAGAGGAAAGCAAGCAATTGACATGGTTAGAAAAACGCCAAAAACATTGAAAATTATTGATTGATTCACCGTGTGTAAGGTGAGGACAGTGATTCAGAATTAGAGGAAAACCATATACCTTCAAAAGGTTATTTTAGTCAATTTTTTTTAGTGAACTATATGAATAGCCGAATCAGACTTAGGTTTCTTTCCGGATATCGTTGCATTAAATGCAAATAAATTGCCTTCAGATGAGTGTCAACCTGTATTTTATGGAGCATCCCTCGTTTTTGTGAAAAGGTGAGCTTTAAGTTAAGCAAAAGCATGTGCAGCGTCACTAGTTAAAGATTTTCGGACATACAAAGAAAATCCAAAGCACGTTGTCACCTCACTCAAAGACCTTGTTTAACGAATCGAAATTGTACCAATATCTACAGATGAATGTGAAAGCAAGTTCAGTTCCAAGAATCAATCTTAACTGATCATAGAAGTTGTTTAGAAGTTACAATACTTTTAAACCAGCTTTACCTTTTAATAAGTATGCCTCCAGTGTATTGCTTGGATAATGGAGAAAAAATTGCAACAAAATGGATTAAGTTTGAGCATCACAGTGCCCTTGGCAAGGCAACTGGCATGGCAAACCAGCGAACCCAGGAACAATTCCATTTATATGTCTAATCTAATTTATATAATTTTGTTATTATTTGATTTTAGAATTTAACTTCGTACGATTCGATGTGTTCCGTTCGATATTCAAATTATATTTTAAACAATTAATGTCCAATTATAACAATATTTAAGGTAAAGAAAGAGTTTATGGGGAACTTTTGAAAAACATCTACAATCTTATTGAGATAGTAAATCCACTAAGTTCATCCATCCATCCCGATAAAATTACAAATCACACCTTGCTTTAAGTTCCAGGAAATATCGCCGCTCAACAAGAAATGGCATCGAGATCGACAAGTCGAGACTTGTCACAGCCTCGTCTCGTGTACTGTTTTATGAGGTGCTTCTCGTTTGGGCATTGGTAGCGTCGTCGCCTTCTCATTTTAAGTTCAGAAAAAATTGAATGAACAAAAGAATCGAGCATTGGTTATTGTGAATAGACAACAAAAGCAAAACACACGAAGATTTCCGTGAATGTTCTATAAGAAATTCTAAGCAGATGTAATTTTTCAGAATTTGCAGAATCACGGATGTTTTTCGAAAGCAGAGGAAAATTTGGGAACGTCTTCTCTGGCATCGAACAAAGGTCCAGCTGAATCGTAAAATATTTGCGTGCGCGATTGAAAAAAAATATTTGTGGGAATTAACATATTGCTATGGTATTTCATAGTTTCACTTATCCCTCCATAAATAAAACAAAAAAAAGATTTCAATCAAGCGCCAGCCCAAGGAACGGCATCACCCTTTGACAGAGCTTACTTAAAAAAAAGAACAAAGTTTATGATCCCCAACCAGAAATTCAGTGACAATCGGTAATAGCAATGATACCCAAAAATTGATATTGTCTCCCTTTCAAGAATTCAATGCTTATCCACTTACATAAATCCCATGAAAATCGAAGGTTTAAATTGATATTAAACATCTGTATATTATCCCCCTCCCATCCTATGAAAAAAAATTAACTTTCAGGCTTTCAATCAGCATTTCTGCTGATTTTATTACGTATTTATTTAATTTAAATGTAATATTTAATATTAGTACCTCATTCCTTCTAGAAGAATTCCTGTCGTAATCCTAAATTTAACACTGATATTCTAGAGCTGGTTATTGTCCCACCCACCCAAAATTAAATCTCAATTCCTCAGATTACGCGCGAAAGTTTAAAACGTAATATGAAAGAACTACTATTACTTATTACTCGTTATATTTCCCTTTCCAGCTCACAATTTACAAGATTTTTACAAGATTTAAAAGTTATAATGATAACTTCTCAAATAATTTATAATTTAAGCATCACGCTTTAAAAAATAAATTAAATGAGCCCACCCTCCAACCCAGCCCACCTCCACAGCCGGGGGTCAACTTGTCTAGTGACAAGTCCCTATCCAAATAACAGCATTACAAGAGATAAGATGGAATGGGGATGGATGGATCAAAAAGAAAGAATTCTCTCTTATGTAGTGGGCATCCAACAATTAAAGGAAGAAATGGCACAGGTTTTTTAGTTACTGGAAATGCGAGGAAATGTATACTCGGATTTGAACCAATAAATGACCGAATATGTAAATTAAGAATAAAAGGAAAATTCAACAATATGACCTTTATATGTATATATGCACCAACTGAAGACACAAACAAAGAAGATATTGAACATTTCTATAGTGAACTGTCAGATGTATGTGATAGAGTACCAAAACATGATGCATTAATTCTACTGGGGGATTTTAATGCAAGAATAGGTAATGAATCCAGCAGCAGTGGACTATCAGGCAGATTTTCCCTACACAAAGAAACAAGTGACAATGGAGAAAGGCTGATACAACTAGCACAGTTACAAAACCTTGATATCAGTAGCACCAGATTTAAGCATAAAAGAATCCACAAAGGGACTTGGAAAATACCTGGTGAACAACGATGTAATCAAATTGATCATGTATTGATCAATAAGAGGAGAGCTACATTAATAATTGATGTCAAAACATATAGAGGACCTAGTTGTGATACGGATCACTATCTTGTTAGAACTAAAATAAGACAAAGGATTAGCATGGTTAATGATGGAATATACAAGAAAACTAAGAAATGGAACATAGAAAAATTGAAGAAATCTTCTATACAAAATACATACAGACAAGAAATACAAACGAAACTCGATGAAGCAGGAGAATAAGATGATGTAGAAGTGGAGTGGGATAATTTAAGAAACATCATAGATAGTACTGCTAATCAGGTTCTAGGAACCAAAGCATATGAAATAAATGAAGATTGGTATGATGAAGAATGTAAAAAGGCGGTTAAAGCAAAAAATGAAGCTAGAAATAGTTGTCTTAATAGAACTACAAGATCAAATAGAGAAAAATATGAAAATCTGAAAAAGCATGCTAAGAAAATGTGTAGAGAAAAGAAACGCCAAGCAGTAAAAACACAAATAGAAATGTTACAAGAACTAAACACCAAAAAAAGAATATAGAAAATTCTATCGAACCCAGAAAGTTATAACACAACAGTATAAACCAAGAAATAGAAACTTAAAATCCAAAGATGGTCAAATCCTAACTGAACAAGCAAAAATAATGAATAGATGGAAAGAACATTTCCAGGGAGTTCAACACAACCAGGATTTAGAAGTGCCCTACTGGAATACGATGAATCAGCAGGATAATGAAAACATATTAATATATAGACCAACAATATTACAAAGGTTACAAGAAATTGGAATACCAAATAAATTAGTAAGATTAATCTGAATGACAATTCAAAACACTAGAGCCTCAGTTAAAATTGAAAATGCAAGATCGGACTTTTTCGATGTCATGACAGGAGTCCGCCAAGGAGATCCGCTTTCAGCAACATTATTTAATTTAGTTTTGGACTCGGTGATTAAAAAATTAGATGTGAGAGGAGACATCAGTACTAGACTAAAACAAGTCACAGCATATGCTGATGATGTAGCTATTGTAGCAAGAACTAAGAAAGCTCTTTCTGAAACGTTTATAAGTCTAGTAGAGGAAGCTGCAAGAGTAGGACTCCAAATCAATGAATAGAAAACTAAATACATGAATATTAATAGAACAAACATGAATAATAACAGATCAATATTAATAAATAATTACTCATGTGAATGTGTTAGTAACTTTACGTACCTTTGATATACACTTAATGAAAACAATAAAATAGAATCTGAAATAGATGAAAGAATAAAGAAAGGTAATAAGGCCTATTATGCAAATGTATCCCTGTTAAAATCGAAACTTCTGAAACGAAATACAAAAATAAAGATATATCTTACTATGATAAGACCAGTGGTTACATATGCTGCTGAAACCTGGACCCTAACACAGAAAGATAGAAACTAATTAAGTATATTTGAGAGACAAATTTTAAGGAAGATCTTTGGCCCGGTACAGATAGAATATGATATATGGAGAATAAGAAATAATGTGGAACTAGCAAAATTAATCAATGGTGCAGACATTATACGATATATCAAAAGTCAAAGAATTAAGTGGTTAGGGCACATACAAAGAATGGATAACATGAGAACTATAAAACGTATACTAGAATGGAAACCTATGGGAAGGCGACCAATTGGAAGACCTAGGATGAGATGGATTGAAGATGTATGCAAAGATTGAAAGATTCTCAAAGTTAGAAATTGGAAAGAAATGGCAAAGAAGAGGAAAGATTGGAATGATTTGTCTGAGAAAGCTAAAACCCACAAAGGGTTGTGACGCTAATGGAAGAAGAAGTACAAATTAAATAAATTTCACTCACCTAAATTTTAAGCGTTAGTTCGGGTTCTCTCAATCAGATTGATCGAAGACGAAGCATGTAATAATTGTTTTCTAATATGGTACTATTTATATTTTCGAACACTTCAAGCTGCTTCAACGTTGTGTGGTGTATGTTTACTTTACGGAAACAAAATAGAAATATTCAACAATGTTATATTCAACAGAGTATAAAACATGTATGATAGAATCATTTCTTAGGAAGCCATGAACAATAGGAATTTTAACAATAACGCCGACAGAATGTAATTAATATTGTTGAATATGCCTCCCGGCAATAGTGACACTTTGTAATCAACAAAATATAAGGTGAAAATTGCAGTTTGCAAACAAATCTATCACAACTGTGACTTCATAGATTACTTCGAGTAGGTAACGTTCAAGCTTTGGTTTCTGGTTCCAGGATGGAGTAGGTTCACTTAATAACAACAATAACACAGTTTACTTCCCGTAGATACATTATGTAATACCAATAAAATACAAACAAAAATGAACAGGTTACGAATAATTATACCTCTTAGAATACAATGTTTTTTTATGTCTTTACAGACGATATTACATGAATCGTAAATTATTATTATACTTGTACCACACTACATATAAAAAAAATAGTGTAACTTAAGTCAAGTATCTGAGGCAAAGAGATAGTATTTTTGAATCACTTCCAAATTTAACCTTGAAATAATCTAGTTTTGTTATATCTTTTGTTCACAGGAAACCAACATCACCTTTACATACTCTTGATAGGTCTGTCTTGACACATTTTTTTCATTCGTACGAGTGTAGATAGTTTCGCATATTCTGCACCAGATGAATTACACACAAGTTTAGGATGATATATATTTACTAGTTTATAGACATGCATGTATTTAAGAAAGTATATCTTTTAATTTATTAGTTTCAGCAAGATTCACAGATCACTGATAGGAATCACCATCGCGGTTTACGGTTTCTTGCCCTACCTTTTATGCTGCGATTTCCATATCTCATAATAGGACGATGACTTATTTGGGAATAAGAACTGTTTGCCCAACATTAGCACTGGATCTTTACTTCCTTCGCACCATCCAAATTAGACTTTACTCACGCCTTTACTAGAGCGTTTCGATATATTTTATGGCCTAGATGCAACAGAGAAAATTCCTGATCCTTTCCCTCCATTCGAGACGATTTTCACCCTTGCTTCCGCTCTCACTATATATTCCCGTTCCTCGCCCTTTAGCAACGCACGAACCTATTATTCCTTAGTGAGTTACAAGTAACAAGTTCCAAGTACAACGGCTATCGTGAACGGTTTTGAGGGCTATTAGTGGATGGTTATACGATCCAGAATGGTTTTTGGTGCTATGCGGGAATGGTTTTTCCATTAATGGTTTTTGGGGCTATTCGTGGATGGTCGGTCTTACTATCCCGAATGGTTTTTGGGGCTATGCGGGAATGGTTTTCTGGGCTATGCGGGAATTTTTCTACTAAGACGGTTGAAGCACTGCTTTGCCGTTTGAAACACAACGCTAGTCAAGGTTTGCCCCCCATTTTGCGTGTTCAGGAAGCGAGAAAAGAACGAACAATAATTACTCGATATGTCGACAATAGATACTAATTTCGTTAGAAAAAAAAAAGCGAAATCCCTTGTTAAACAATCTTTCGCAATGCAGAATAAGTGAGTACGAATGTCAACAATTACAGACTAAACGAGTTACAGCCGATTTCCGACTTTGACAGTTTTACCCAACACTAAACTTGAAGAAAAGGATGAAAAAAATTAGCACAATTAAGGTTGATGACAGGATAAAATACACTTTAGAAAAACTCCAGTAAAGGAGAAAAATGAACACATGACGGATTCCGAATGGAAGTAAACTTGTACTAAATGCAATGAAAAAAATAATAATGTAGGAGACGGTAAAGAAACACCTTCTCGCTGTGTTTCCTGCAAACAAGATACCTGATAGCCTCTTGCAAAATGATAGCAAAGAGTCACCCTGCGCCTAAGTGTCCGTGAGGAAAAGCCTAACCAGGAAGAGGAGAGTGGAATCTTAACTTCTACCCCTTCATTCCCATCCCTGCGCGCAAAGGTTCGTATTTTTAAGTTGCGCGGAAATGATTGGCGCGGAACTGTTCCTAAACTCATGCTTTTATCCAAATGATGAAAATGATCATAGACATTCTCCTTGGGAAACAGGTGAACCCATACATCATCTTATCCAAATGAAATGGAAATTGCGTTTATGTCGAGTGTTACTTTTATGAAAGGAATACCCTATTTGAGTTGGTGTTTTAAGTCCACTTTATGCACAGCAAGGCTAATAGGGACTGGGCCTACAGTTTAAAGTGGAATCCGAACCACTATGTGCCTCCACCGGGTATCGAACCCGGGATCCCTTGAATACAAGGCGACGACGCTACCACTGCGCCATCGGAGAGGCCCTGAATACCCTATTATAGATGATTGCAAATTTATTAAATAACACATTTCTTCTTCAGGTAAAGAAGGTATAATTTTAGTATGATCACGTATTAATGGATAATCCTGTGTTCATGGTAAAGAACACATTATAATGCTGCAAGGCTAAGCTCTGAGAAATGTTTGCGATTAGTTTCCTGTGAAAAACTAAAATACATACGGTAATTGTCTTATCCAGTGGCGGCGATTGGGTTCCAAAACTGAGGGTGCAAAGTGCCAAAATTTGGGGTGCAAGGACAGTTTACCTTGGTACATAAGGTTTAGCATAGTGCGGGGGGCAACTGCCCCTCCCTTTATCACCTATTCTCACTTTCTCTCTCACTTTCTTTTTCTCTGTTGCCTTTCTCTTTCTTCCTATCTTTCTTTCTCAGTAGTGTCTTTCCTCATGGTTGACCTTAGCAATATTTTCAGACGTCTTAGACCATTCAGCTGTAGCCAAATACACTGGCATACACTGTGCAATGTTCAACATTTTGTGCAACTGAAAATGAACATATATCCAGGGTGCAATTTGTGCCCCACCAACTTACGCCTATGCTTTCGGATCTTAAGAAAATGTACAGGGTGATTCAGAAGTCCCTTAACACCCCTACAAGACGTAAAGGAATTAGGTTGGGTACAAATGGCCATGATAGAAGCAGGTTAGGCCTAGAGGGAACCATATTGGTGTGTTACAAGCGGACGTCCGCCATATTGAATTCAACTCAAAATTTTAAAATGGGAAGGGGGTAATGTGAATATCAAATCAGGGCAGAATTTTACGAGAAATACAATGGTGAAGGTTTTTTCAACCTATCTTTAATCAGGAAAAAGTTATGACTGCATGATTGAAACAAATGCCAGAATAAATGGCATAATATTAATTTGATATTGCGCCAGAGGGCCTCGCGACATTCATTTTTTTCTCTCTGTTTGATTTCTCCCTGTCCTGTCCGCTTCTGCTCTGGTCCTGGACTGAGTGTTCTTGGTCATCCTTCATTCTCATCGATAGAGAGAAGAATGATGCAAAATAAAAACAAATATTTTAAAAAGAAAGTAATGAACAAGTATAGAAGATCACATTCTGTTCTGTATTCGAACCCAGAAATTACAGAGCCGAGATGGTTAGTCGAACACTGCACTCCGTTACCAACTTGCTCAAGGGCCTCCCCGATGGCGTCGTCGCCTTGTAATCAAGGGGTCTCGGGTTCGATTATTGGTGGAGGCACATAGTGGTTCGGATCCCACTTTAAAACTGTAGGTCCAGTCCCAATTAGCCTTACTGTGCATAAAGTGGACTTAAAACACCAAATCAACCAACCAACTTGCTCAACTTAAAAATAGGCATGTCGCTTCGCATGTTTTTATTGCACATACTCGTACTCGTTAACAAAATTGTGCTATACAATAAATGAATCACGAACACACACTCTCTCACACACACACACGCAGAAAAGTGAAGTACATCGCTTTACCGGCTAAACCGTTATTGACAGAAATAAATTCAATATTGTCTACCCTCAGTGCAGACAGCTTTGCGAGGTCGTGTAGTAATATAAGTGCTGCCATCTGCAGACCAAAGCAAGAAGGAGCCAGTCGTAATATCGTTTCTCGTGCTGCGCTGCGTGTTACAAGCAGACTTCGTCAAATACAGTAGTGGAATGGAAATGGTCGTTTCGAAATAACAGTGCCACAACAAAACAAGGTAAGATAATACTATTTCAAGCTTCTTTATATTTGTTTTATCCACGTGTTACTCATCTGTTGCCTTTATGAAGCGTGATCGTGTAGTGTTCTATCATAGCGGAAACCCCACTTTGACAAATGTTTATGAATTTCGTATGCTTGTTAAATATCGAGCGACTTGGTCTACGTACGCACGTACCACACAGTTAGATGTGACACAATTGATTTGTATTTGTCTTATATTTCGTGTAATATAACCGAAAACAAGACAGGTAAGGTTCTGTTGTGTTATTTTACCATGTTCGGGGTGTGATTCTCGCACATTTCCGTGGAACGGATCCTATTTCAAAACGTAGGTATTCTCCCGTTTAGTCTATATGAGTATAAAATGGACTCGAAAACAACAAATTTTTTCATCAGTTTCGTTATTTATCCTCATCACTTATGCTCAGATAATCTAATCGGGACTGCACCTACAGGTGGTACACTCGACACACCGTACCCCAATTAAAAAGTGGAAAATTTTGCATGTTTATGAAGATTGTTATTTATGAATGTTTTCTGTTGTTTTGAGCTCTTGAATATGTGTTACAGTGAGGTAATTTGTTGTACTAATGGGATCAGATATCTCGATTGTTTGTGGCTTCCGTGCGCTGAAACAAATTGTGTTACTTAAAACATTGAAATATATCGATGAGAAATATTTTTATGTATTTATTTTTTGACATAGAACAGGTCTTTACGAATAAAAAATTGTGAAAGTTACGTCATTCGTGTGCCACTTGAAACACCCTGCAACCACAAAACGGAAATGCATATTTTCAAGGCATGTAGGCATATTTCTTGACTATGGTTTTCTTTTAGATATCATCTCTTTTATTTCATCGGATGGATGGATTTAATTGTTTTAATAATTTTAAGTTGTTAGGTTCGGAGCATTGTGTTTGATGCCGATAGTAATTTTTACTTTTTTTTTTTTTTTTTTGTTAGGTTCTACATTGCTACTAATTTTTGACGTTCTTGTTAGGTTAGGAAAGTTTGGTTTGGTGCTGGTCTTTCGCTTTTCGTGTGTGGATGCAACCAGTTTCTACAAATAAAACTGTGAAAGAAGTCTGAGATAAGTTTTTTCTTTTACTTTCGCTGGTCATACTTACGGATCAAATTTCTCTGTTATTTGTGTTTTCAGCACCCTGAAACAAATTTTATATCGAAGGCATACAGTCGGCCAAGGATCCTGTTCACTTGAAGTTCAGGTAATCCCAACCACTGCCTCCACTGCGACCCCTTTGTTTAGAGTGACCACGAAACACCTTTATCTTCGTAGTTTGTCTGTTGTTTATATTTAGAACTTCGTTGGTTTTAGCTTTTTAGGTTAATCGAAACGACGAGGATAAATTGTGAGTAGATTTATAGGCTGTAGCCCCTTCAATGTCTTGAGAAGCAATAATGTTCCATCGACACACTAGAACTGTTCTCGGTGTCACGCATAACTGAACCTTGACATTAACGATCGCGTAGCAATAATAAGTTTATTATTATTGTTATTTCTTGTTTATCACGAACAAATCAATTCTTAACACAACACACATTCCAACTTCGACATTTGTTATAATCCCCATTGCTATTAAACCATTTTCTGTATTTTTCTTATTTTACGTCGTTTCTCGACCTTTTTAGGCCAATCGCGATGATGACGTTGAATAGTGATAGATGAAATTGATGAACGAACACAACCACCACTTTGGTGGCCGAGTGGTTCCGGGTGGCTTGGACATTGCTGTTTCTTTGAGAGTTAAAATTTGCTCAGATAATCTAATAGACACTAGAACTACATTTGAATTGGCATCCCAACCACTGTAAAATGTGCCTCCACGGGATTCGAACCTGGGACGCCTTGACTACAAAGTAACAGCGTTACCACAGCCCCTCTTCGCTATTTCTATAATAGAACTTTATTGTACGAAATTATTGAAACGTGGCTGTACCACGTAATGTGTTTAGAATTCAACTGTATTTAACATGCATGGACGTCACCAGAAATTTTCATAATGGAGGTGGGGGACGTCGTCGTTGATAAGACTTGAATAAAGGAAATTATTATAATTATTATTATGAAATATCTATTATCAACTAATAGAGGCTTTTCTACTTGATACACAAAATGAGTGATTATTCATAATTTTGTTGTCAATCTCATACAGTTAATAGAACCTCCCCGATGGTGTTGTGGTAACTTCATCACCTTGTAATTTAGCGGTCCCGGGTTCGATACCCGGTGGAGGCACATAGTGGTTCGGATTTCAACTTTAAACTGTAGGTCCAGTCTCTATTAACCTATCTGTGCATAAAGTGGACTTAATTCAAATTTGAAACAATTCCATACATTTAATGTACTGAAATGCATAATTTTCTACTTTGCCATTAACATTTACACACCTCGTTCAAGAAAAAAGCTTTAAAAGTTTCGGGAAAATTTTAAGCATATGATTTATCTTGTGGCTCTCACTTAAAAATGTAATTTTTGGATTTTTGAAAAATACTGGAACCATTAATTCTTTGGATTAAACGGTACAAATTTTCTCGAACTAACGCAGGTTTTACCTTGGTTATTCTGTTCCTGTACGAACTAAGTGACAAGAAAAAACAACTATTTCTGCCGTTGAGATAAAAAATAAGCAATCTCCTTTCTTGTAACTTGAAACGAACGATACCAATTTCCAAGGGGTGGGGGGAGACCGACGACTGACCGGTTGGTCCCCTCCCCGGACGTCCATGTTAACACGTGCTCAGGAGATGGACTTTTAAGTTTTGTTTCACGCACATTGCTCTGGTTTGGATGCTGGACGAGGAAAAGTGTGCCTGTGTGTGTACGGGGGAGGGGGGATTTGGTCTGGCTCATCTCAAACGTGGAGCTTGTTGGGTTACGACAGCGGATGAACGGACCCTTTGAGGAACAGCGACTGCTTTCAGAAGCGAATTAGAAGCAGGGAGGAATTTGTAACCAACTATCTCAACTTCCAATTTCTCCCGTTTGTGTTGCTACTTTTTTGAAACTTTGTCCACAGTAGAGACTAACATAAAGCAGCGCGTTACTTTTTCGGTAATTACATTAGTATCGCGTTATCAAAATTATATCAATAATTTAACGACAGTCTTGCACTCCGCAGGATTTTTTCTAGGAGGAGCAAGATAAAGGCATTTCCCTCTCAAAACAGTGCTGTCCATTTGTGCACTGCTGGAAAAGTACTGCCGCTGGAGTTAGATAAATACAGTACCAATTGAGAGTAACCCACTATATTATATTGTGCCTGAATTTGGTTGTCGACTTGTATGTATTGTTTGTACTTTCGTTACTTTATGTCGCTTTGTCACTTTGCTAATCGCGACGATGAGAATGAGTGACGATTAGATACAGTTGAAGGAACACTCACAAATTACACCCATGCCCAGGTTTGGACTCGAACCAGGGAACTTCGGTTGAGAAGGCTGATACTCAGAAAGGGTTGTAATGACAATAGAAGAAGATGATGATGATCCATGAAAGAAATAATTTAAGTTAATTACGTGTAGTATTTCAGTAGAAAAATAACCGAAGAAAGAAAACGAGTTCGAACAGTAAAATATAAGCAGGAACGAAGTCACAACGTGATATTTTCATATTCTACTACTGAACGTGGTATTTGACATATTTTCAGGTGTGGGGGCGATTGCATTAACCTTTCTTAAGGCATCGGGATATTAAGTAAATTGTATATATGAATAGCTCGGGATTAAAACATGGTGACATTTTTGTTATTATTGAGCTTATTGAGCAGAAAAGTTACTTCAAGTTATGCTGTAGATAAGTTGTTTTTGTGTTGTGTTTACAAATTTCAGAAGCGTTCAATGAATCCAATGCATATTTCATGACACGGCAATTACAAGCAAGAAAATTATGGATTACCTCATTGGTGAACAAAATGTCATTTAACATGTTTTACCCTCAAGCCCTTCATATGCAAAGCAGAAGAGACTTCATCCCCTGTTCAAACACAACCCTGATACTGCTTAATCCAAAGAATAAATGATTTCATGAAATAGTTATACAAATTATATATTTTTAGGTAAGAGGACACTGAATATAAAGTTCATGGCTACAATATTAATTTTGAAATTATAAAAATTAAAGAAAATAGTTCTCTCGTGTGGGGCGTCGAGTGGAAGTATTTCGCCGAGAACATAAGAACGACAGTTTCATATTAGCTTGCACTAATAATGTTTTTTCTATTAGTAGTATTATCAATACTACTACTTAATCAACTTCATTTTTGGGGGCCTCCCCGATGGCGCAGTGGTAGCGTCGTTGCCTTGTGATCTAAGGGTCCCGTGTTCGATACCCGGTGGAGGCACATAGTGGTTCGGATCCCACTATAAACTGTAGGTCCAGTCCCGATTAGCCTTACTGTGCACAAATTGGACTTATACACCAAATCAAATCAACTTATTCACACAAACTAATTTTCTCCATCTATTGAAAATCCTGGAAATCCCATATACTACCTCCTCAATATACGCTCGCCTTCCCACACGGTTTCTGGCGATGTTACTCCTTGAAAGTAAAATTATTGAACAGTTTGCACTACTAAGTTGAGCACAGGACACCCCATAAAAAATTTAACCAGTTGTGAAATCGGGATAAACACAAACTCAAAACATATTTGAGTCGCGCACATCGATGGCCTTACCAGGGATCACGTGGCGGAACATTATCCAGCTGAAGAAAAATATCGATCATCAAAACAGTGTGTATCCATCTTGGAGGATATCCGCTTTTGTTGTAAACACTTCTCCAAGGAAATACCCTTTTAAATATTTTAACATAATGACCTTGCATTATGCCTCGCGAGCGAGAAAAGAATCCCTCATTCCCCTTTGAAGTTCAGTATGGAGGCGTCCTTTTATGTGCACGGCCCAGCTGGCAACAAGGCTGTCTTGTAGGACAAAAACATGGGGATTGAATGGGGGACAGGGGAGGTAATGTTCCAATTCGATTTTTGCGTCATACATATCCACACATCCAGTTAAGATTTCGTAATCATGTAAGTGGGGGAACATTGATTTATGCTGTAAAGTTTCACAATTGAGCACAACGCTTTCCCAGTGATTTTAGGATTTCTCTTTGTATAAAGGTTATGAATTGAACACAACAGGCGACAGTTACTTTGCGTTCTTTTGTCTTTATCATGTGACCTCATCTCACTTAACATGCATCTTAGTGTCGAACGCCGAAAATCACGCTCGGGCCCTGAATAAAAATATTTATCGGGAAAACATTTTGAAAATACTCCCTCCCCGTTCCGTTCTCCTCTCCGAAAAGATTGTTGCTTTCATGGTTGTGAAATTACGCGTTAAAAAAGGTGTTCTACATGACATGTAAATTACGTGTAAAAAATACGCGTAAAATACGTATAAAACATGAAGTTCGTAAAAAAACTAGAATCAAACATAATAATTAAAAGAAAATATTTGCCTTTGCGATGGTCATTGTTATGTATTGCAGTTGGCAGTGGTAGAAAAAAAGGCTGTAGAAATTTTTTCTTCCGAATTTGTATGTGCCCTTACGCATTGAAAGAGGAATTTGAAGCTGTTGCTAAAACTTGGAAATCCAATTCAAATAAATTGTTGTTAATTGTTATATTGTAAATACAACGTTAATCGGTATGTTGTAAGTACAGGTACTAGTGCAAGACGTATATATCAACTGGTTTCTCAATTCTTAAAAACATGTAAAAGAAGAGTAATATATTCAAAAAATCTGTTAGTGAGGATAAGGGCGTGAGGTGGCTGTATAAACAATCTTCAGAAAATAATGATTTTGTGCTGGAATATGTAAGAAAAGTTTAAAATGTAATATAATTAAAGTATTTGTATTATTACTAATTTACGAAAGAAAACTAGTTTTTTTACATTTGCGTAAAAAACTTGTTTTCTACGCGAAGTAAATTACTAGTAAATTAAGCGTAATGTATGTAAAATACGTAACGAGTAAATTACCTTGCCAACATCTGGCTATTACAGATTGCACTGCCATCCGACTCTGGAACCAGCTTTTTCGATCGATTTCCACACTATCCCTTGCAGACGCTGTATAATCTGCGGATTATGGTTTAAGAGGGAGAAGTTTTTGCCCCAGATAATCAGAAACGCCCAGTATCAACAAATACTAAACAGTACTTTTCAAGTACATATTGTTGTTACCTACAGTTGGCAACAACATTAATATATTTGATGCAAGAAGTACACAGGCATGAAACACTGTTTAGCCAATATCAGGTTAAATTATTGCACGATGACAGAGTTGTTGAATATTTTTTTGAAATACATGTTATATGTAAAACAAATGTGAGTTTAGTTTTAATATTGGTTTAATAAAAACAGCTACATTTGTTGAATGAAAAGCTACTGGTACGATATGCTAAAATAAAAATTTAGTAGAATCAACAGAGAATGTTTGTAAAGTATAATATATTATTTACTTTTCATATATTATTTTTTGTTTTATTTATGTATGGATAATATCAGAAATTATAACATTTCCAGTTACCGTGGTTGACAGTGATGATAAGAATAAATACGCGCACTCAAGGTACCTTTATTAGGTAGGGCATTTCCAGGGGGTGCTCGTTGCTATGTGAATTACGTATGCATTACGTCATCTGGGAGGATCGGGTTTGACGGTGCTCGTTGCTATGTGCAGTAAGTTTGGTGCGGGGTACATTTAGCTACTAATACGTCGCAAAAATCGGAACAAGCAGGTTATTGATTTTGTAGCGTTCGATTTATTTTTATTATATTTTTGTACTTGTAGACTGCAATCATGTCTAATTGTGCTGTAGCAAGCTATGAAAACTATAACAGGAGAACTAAAGGAACTGACATAAAATATCACAGATTTCCAGTTGATAATTGCGTAAGTAAACAGTGGATTCATGCTTGTAGACCAAATGTAAAAAAATGCAAGTGTGCAGTGCCAATTATTGTGAAGAAGACTATGTGCGAGATGTAAAAGCAGAATTTTTGTATTTTCCACCAAAGAACGTGCTGAAGCCAACTGCAGTGCCATCGCTAAAATTACACCCAATTTAAGAAATTTACCTACTTTAGTACCAAAAAATGGAGGAAGACGTGCCCTAAACAAGCTAAAGACTATGCTGCCGGAAAGGAGAAAAATATATAGACGAAGGTATATACACAAACTGCAAGCAATGTTTCGTAGTTGGAAAACATATTCGATCGTTTACAAAGGAGAAACACACGTCTGCATTCAGAAGCAAATAAATGAAAGATTACAAACAACCTCTTATCAACCTGCTTTAACTAAATAAAGAAGTTCAAAATCTAAAACTTAACCTAACCGACAGTACCATAAGAAAAGTCATCAATATCTTGAAAATGTGTTCAACTAGTGAGAAGTACGTAGTGAGCTTAACTGATTTGTTATGTACATTTTATGTGAGTCGGATTTATAATTACTAACAAATTCATTTATTTAACACAAACCGATGTTGATTGTGATTTGTATGTTCACATTATTGCGAAAAACGTTGTCGAAAATGTGCATTTCGAAGATCGCGTACTAACTTCCACGCTATTGGAAATTAAATTCACTTACTACATCTTCAATTCGAGTTACATAGAGTTGTATGCACGATGGTAAATATTGCATGAGTGAATATTACACCCATTATTGAAATGTTTGCAACTTTGTTCAATTTTGGTATTTCACAAATACATTGTAAATAATTTTGTACCCTTGTACTCAATATAAACCAATGGATGTTACATTATTTCTTTGTAGTACATTTCTGTCAAAAAGAGCAAGATCTAAGATCAGTGTAATGCAAGTTACTTCGTTAATGTACAAATGTGTGTCGCATATCAGCCTTGGAGTATATTTTCCGGTTATACAACTCAGACACACATGGAAATGGAAGTGAAAAATCTGCGGACAAAGTCCTTTAACGAATAATAATTCGTACACTTGCACAGTCAATCATTGCGAGTTCATGTAACTTTTCTCTTTTATTGTTTAATTAAACTAAGAACTAAGATGTTTTCATCGATATTCTCAGAGCGTTTAATTTACCCTGTGATAATAAATCTATTTCTATAGGCTTGAATTTAGTAGGTTAAGAAATTTAAGTTTGATGTTCCTAGCACTCATCAAGTATTTAGAGTAGGTTAAGTTAGTTAAATTAGTACTTGTAGCTACAATTTGGCTCGTCTTCTGCACGCGTTTGTATGTAAAGTTCTTAATACGAAACAATACTTTCAGAGCTATGACAACGATAACTTGCAGCCAAATTTGAACCAGAGAAATTAAAAATATCTGCAAATTACAAACTGGAATTGCGTTTTCAAAGTCTGAAACTACTATCTTACAAACTATTTCGTCATTCTTTTGCATGTGGAACTTTGATCCGTAAATTATTGTACAGTAAATAAATATATGAAGAAGGTTGGGGATTCTTTCGAATTCAGAGTAAGTTTCAAATGCAGAGTAAAATTTTATCTAGATTTTATATTGCATCTTTCACTTGATGATTTGAAAAATAAAGTTACATTATGGAGAACGGTAAAAATTGGATTTTAAGTATATCAGTATAATGTTAATACTTTCTGATGTTATGTAAAATTTGAAATGTTCTTGGAAATTATTGCAACGTTCTGAACGAATAAGAAGGAACGATTCAGTCAGAAAACTAAATATTAGGCTTTTGTACTGCGTTGTGTTAAATGTTGTAAATTGATTATACCGGACTACTATCGGATTAAAAATTAGGGATATTTAAGTTTGGACTCAATTAAAAGTTAACCAGTAGAACCACATAAAAACGAGTTACATCAAAATTCAGCTTATTGAATTCTGTGTCAACCTATAGTTACCAATTTTTTTTTGATTATGCCTTCTATTTTTATCGTCGTGAGAACAAAATAGGTTTTTTTTTAGTTTGGCAAACTATCGCTCTCTCTGAAATTCTATAAATAAAGAACGTTTTTTTTTATTTATATATTATATATTATATAATTTATTTATTTATTATCCAAAATCTAATATCCATTATTTATAACCCGATAGTACTCTTGTGACGTTCTGTGAGGCCCGTAGTAGCTCGGAGGCCTCTGACGATCTCCGTGGGGGAGTTGTTAGAACAGCGCACTACGACGCCAGGGGTCCCAGGTTCGAATCCAATTGGGTAAGACATTGATTTGTCCTTAATGAGAAAATTGAGAATTTAGTAAATGTGATTGTATATGTGGAAACAAAGGTTGATTGATTGATTTGCTTTACTTTACTTCCCATCTTGTGCCACTTCTGGCTAATTTGCGAAAATAGGGTTGAGTGATGAAATTATGCAATTGATGAATGAACACTCACAAACATACATACCCAGGCCAGGATTCGAACCCGGACCCCTGGCGTTGAAGCGCGATGTGCTAACCATTACGCCAAGGAGGCCGGCTTGTGGAAACAAAGAAAGAGAACGACGGGGGGGGGGGGGGCTACCTCTTATGGGTTTTCCTTTCATATTTAAAAAAAGACAGAAAAGCAAAAATAAACCAAATATGTCAATCAATTCTTTCTTTGTAACTCTTTCACTATGCAATTCTTCTTTAGCATGCAACGTTTTTTTATTAAAATCATAATACGATTTATGAAATTATAAAATCTGAAATGCTAATGAGAACACGGACAACCTTCTTTGTAATATATCGATCAGGTTTCAGAAACATGAAGTTTTACAATACTTTTGCATGCGCAATTTTCCCTCTTTTAAAAGTAGCATGTTTTAATTATGTTACTAATCATTAAAGGAATACCTCAATACCATCCCGAAGTATGATAAGTAATATTTACCCCTCATATCATAGAAATGATAGCGGCCGTTTGCTTCGGCCAAGCCCCGAACGAACATAACCGAAGGGGCACCGAGCAGAACCGATCCTCCGACATGACGTCACGCGCTCGTGCATGATCGGCAATTTTCGGATGGCGCTACCTTATATATTAAGTTACCTTGGGGCATTCCCGAGGTTCCGAGATTTTTTCCTCTGATCCTGTGCGCGCTATGACGTCATTAAAAGGACAGAATGGAACTTGCTTCGTTAGCGTATACAGAAGCTTGAAATAAATGGGTCGATTTTTTACTTACTCATATTTTCTTGAATACCGGTAGAATGAGTACAAATCACCTTGTTTGTGCTCTTGCCACGTGCAATAATAATAGAAAAAAATCGCCTGGAATAAAGTAACCATCGCTTCCCAAAAAAACAAGTTGCTGCAGCAGGATTGATTCAATTTGTTCCTCCAAATTTAGGACTTACTCAGTGGTGCAACCAAAGGGGGGCAGGGGACATTGCCCCCCAACCTTCGACGGAAGTCAATTCTAGAAGGGGCAAACATTGATTGCCAAGGGCACCTGCAGGGGGCACAAAGGGACAATTGCCCCCTTCTATTTCAAATTTTATACAAATAAAAATAAATTTCGTAAAATTTTCTTGCTCGATTGCCTTGCAATGCCTGCTTTTCTCAGTCTCGGCAAGTTCAGAGCCGTAGCTAGGGGGCGGGTGGGCCATGGGCGCCAAATGATATAAATTAAAAAAAAAGTTGTGAAAGAGAGAATGCCTTGGCGCCATGTGATGTTTTCAATTGCAAAAAATGGATCTAAAAGTTTTCTTTCTCGCTTCGCTCGCAATATAATTGTTTACTGTAATGTAATGTATTTAAATAATATGTTTTGTATATATATGTATTGAATTTAGTGTTAGCATCTTGCATATGTATTTTCTTATTTTATGTCGCTCCATGTTGCATATGTGTAAAACATATGTACATGAAAGTTATACATGTTATATGTACAATATCTTCGGCATGCATTTATCATTCATTTTCTGCCATTCAAAAATACAGTTTGTGTGCTTGTTTTCCATTATTATCTAATGTAAAATTTCTGGTGTTGAAAAAATATTTCAAATATTTTGTTCCAAAAAAATGCTTTAGCACAGACATCTACCCCCCTTTTGCGTAATTTATGAGGATAATAACGTCTTTGATACTACTACTACTACCACTAGTAATAATAATAATAATGCCATTATTAATGTTGTTATTATTATTACTATTATTATTATTGGTACGTTTATCCTGGTGCTTGCCCCCTCCAGACAAAAAATCGTGATTGCGCCTATGGCCTTACTTCCACACTCGCCTTCCGTATCATCACGTATGCAACTTTCAAAAACCATTACACAATCAGAACTCTGTTTCTAAGTAGCTATTGCTTCATTGAATATTGAAAGCAAGATAATATTTATTAGCTTTGAAGTTGAAACATCGCCCGCGAAAATAATACTTTGAACATCTCGTAGGTAGCTAACACTAAAACACTAATTGACAATTGCACTGTGTTACTTTACTTTATGTGCGTTTGTTGAGAAATTGTGATAAAAATATAATGTAAGACTTACAGGACAGACGTTTTGGCCTTGCACATCCTTTCAATCTTCTCGTCAATCAATGAGAACAGCTGTCATGTAAATAATGCCCAAAGAAGCTATTCAATGTAAAACTAACTTATGAAAGCAAGGATTTTTTCAATGATTTTTGTATTAATAATATAATATGTTGTATACACGTCTATTATATTATAATTTAAAGATATCGTACAAATATAATACTATTTTCCTGGCTTTAATTTATTTTATATGTGATTTAAAAAGCCTCGTTGCTTCAGTCGGAAAATAATCTGACTGTCACCCTGCAGACGAGGATTCTGTTTCCAGGGTGGTTGGTCTCGAGGGGGATTTTCTCAGCAACGTCCTTGCATGAAAACTGCTTAGAGGTTCACCGGGGTCTAAAGATTATAGTATTTTGGGGGCCGGAACGTGATGCTAACACCACCTTCATAAATGGCCGAGATTGTTAATCATAATCCCTATATTCATTCATGGCATGTTGCAACGCGCAGAAGGTACTTTTGCTTTTAAAACATAGTGCATATTTAGTCGCACACCGTGGCCGTTCGATTTAAACGTCATGCTTTGGGCTCTGGCTACGGAACGCTCAGGTTCGAGTTTTTTTTTTTGTGAGTGTCCATTCATCAATTGTCATCATGACTCATCCCCATCTTCGCAATTAGCCAAAAGTGGAAGAAAAGTGAAGTAAAATAAACCAAATAAAAAATAAAAAACTAGATTTAACAACTAACTCATCAGTCAAAACTTCGATTTTCAGTTGATCTGTGCATCCTATTTCTTTTTTAATTAACCGCTCCAATACCCGTTACTGCTGAAATATTCACTTTAGAGAGACCTTTGATCTCTTCGCCCCTCGACCCGAACTAGCACTACACTGAGGCTCCGGAAGTTCCCCTGTCGTCAATGTCTCCAGCTTTGGACCCGAACTGCGTTACTTTACGGTATTTAGTCCTTTTCATTTTCGAATCACTAGATCTTATAAAGCCATCAATGGACACTGACTGATCACTAATCGACTGTATGAACTGTCACATTTACCTTTGAATTCTCATTAACCGATTCTGTTGTACAGATCAACCTGCAAATTGAAGCCGCGTATTTTAACCTCATTGTATTGTAGAACGTTCCGATTTGTTAATGTTGCCAGTAGTTCGACTCCTTCTCTTATTCAAGAACGTTCCCTCTCGCGCCTTCCAGAGATTAAAAAATTACAATGAATCGCCCTACGTGTGGCGCTTCCTTTTCAGCTTCCAAATGCTAACAAGTCTTTACATAGTGCTGCAACAACACGGAAAGCGCAAGAAAAGTTTTATGCAATATTATCAACAACAGGGTTATAGAACATTCTCCGTGTTGCCTTGGTAAGTATTTCTCTCCTCATATTATCGGCACATTATTCAAGAAAACAAAAACCTAATTTTATGTAGCATAAACTGAAAATAATCCTGAAGGAGGTGCTAAAGCCCCCTGATTCCCACCTTGGATACGTGCTTGACTCGATAATTATTTCTCCTTAAATTATCGTCACATTATTTTATTTCACACCACAAGAAACCAAAAACCTCATTTTATCTAGTGTAAACCGAAAACTTTTTTGGGGGGGGGGGGGGTCGATCCCCATAAGCCCCCCTTGGATACGTGCTTGGTGCGAGTGTACCTTCATCAGTTTAAACTAATCATCACTCATCCTGTTCGTCGCGATTAGCCAAAAGTAGAAGAAGACGCTAAATAACAAAAACAAAGTTTTCCTCATCGTGGCGATCAACTGGAGATCTGAAAAGTAACGTAAAATTATTAAAGGGAAATTCCAGGACATTCAGTAAAAAGTCATATCAGAATATGACCGGACAAAAACTTTCCTTAGAATGAGACATTTAAAATAAATGCAATAGGTTAGCTGGAAAGAAAAACCGGCAGTGGACTACAGCCTACATGGACAAGATTTCACGCAAATAATGTCTGAATAATAAACTATGCATTGTTTCGGAATATATGTATTCTTCTATCGCGTATTTGATCTCTTGTTGTCAAATTAAATTAACAGCTTTGGTGTATAATATCAAAAGATGCATGAAAACACAGCGTTTCGTGTGCCATCTGCTACATTCTCCGCATAGCTTTCTTCCGCTCGTGTCCTCTTGGTGACGTCACAAGCTCTAGCCAATAACGTGCAAGTCGCGGAGTGGCCCCCTCTGACTCGCACTTATCTTCTCCACAAAAGTAAGTTTGTTTGCAATGGATTTCCTATTTACGTTTCAATTCAGCACCGGATGGAACACCCACCTCCAAGCTATAATTATAATTCACACACCGATGAACCCTTATTACAGTATATACTACAAATATTGTTTCCGTGTTTTATCATCATTATTCCAGTCCCGATTAGTCAATCTGTGCATAAAGTGAACTTTATATCATAACTTAATTCAGATGAACACTGAGGATATGGAACAGGATGCAGATCTGAAAACCTCGTCAGCGTCTTCTATGCAGTGTACTACACTCCCTTTCAGGCAACGACACCTTCTTTCCCTTCAAGTAACTTATTGATTCCTTTTGATCGGAAAATCAATGCAACTATCTAAGATAGGAAAACAGTTTGCTCAGCTGAAGAATTGAAGTCCGAAAGAGCTTGTCCGGTACGGTTTTTTTTTCATGGTCACCTGTCTGCATAAACTGTTTGATTAAATCAGAACATCATTGCAAGATGTTGTCTTCATTGTTTTGATTCTAATTCTTGCATTCAGAATAGTGGCGTATCTGGGGTGTTATTGGGGGGGGGGGTGGAGGCTGAACGTACACTTCGCAACATCTTATTTGACCGCCCCGAAAGAATTATAAGTCCCGAAATCGTAAACTTAGCAACATTGCACTTCAGCTCCAGGTGAGAGTAGCCAACTTTGAGTAGGTCCTTCCACTAGACGATAAACGCTGCGGTGATAGGTTTTCAATTTAACACTTTCCATGAACTTAGAAACTATAAACCGCTATTATAATACACAATCAAACAGATATAATAAATTGGAAAAAGAACCTTGAAGGATATTTACGATTCTGCTTGCTCGACTTGAAATTAGAGGGGTTTGAAACACTGAATAGAGTTTTTCTCCACCTGGAGGAAATTGCCATCAAGTTTGTGCAGAAAGAAGCAAATTTGTGAGGAGTTTATGCGATATTTTATTTACAATACCTTGCATAATATCGAACAGTTCTCAAAAACATATATTTTACACGACTTGTCGAGAAAATGTGCTTCAAACACAGGAAGGTGGGAGTTTTCATAAACGTCAACATGTTTTTAAGGGTATAACGTCATTAAGTTAACGCAGAGCTGTTGGGTAGGCGCTGCTATCCTTTTTTTTCATCAAGCGTGAAAGGTCGCGGGTTCAAATCCCACCCTCTCCTCTTTCTTTCTTTTTTTTCTTTTTTTGTTTGCTGAACAGATACCGTTGATATTAGAATCTTTAAAAAATGAATCCGATGCACACTTGAGGGACGTCCCTTCTGCGCATATTTCCACTTAGAAGTTGGAGATTTCCAGGATTTAAAGTTAAAACTTTTCTTTTTAGTTATTGTTCATATGTTGTGTTAACACACACATCATGATTAATTCACAAATCACATATATGTATTCAGGATGCAAAATGTAATGTTATTTAAGTTATGTATTGTTTGTTCTTCACTGACACCTAAAATATTGATTATTTGATTTCGATATACTAAAAAAAGATATACAGTTATGTTAAGTAGTGATGTAGTGCAGTACTGTAACGAAGGAGAGCGTTTAATGAGTTCAAATTCCTAAGATTGGTAATTTTATGTCCGTTCCTTCGTAATGACTGTTGTCAATCCCCTCACCACCATCTTACCATGCGTCTAAAACTCATAGTAAATCGCTTATTAACATAAATAAATTGTTATTGCGACGGAGGCCGATTCGATAAGAAACTACTAATAAGTATTTATATAGTGAGTGACAAACAAAAAATTCAAAACCTCATAATGATCGTTAATTCCTCACTGCTTTGTATCTAAAATGTTTGTCTTCTTTGAACAGAAAGTACGACTATCAGATATAACAAACTTTCCCCACTAACTTTGCAATATGCGAAACCACCATTACAGACTTAGCTCTATGTAACTTGATTCTGCGTATTCCACGTGGCATGTGACTTCCTCCTATCATCGAAATAACTTTCTCTTACTATTTCCTTTCCTCTCGTGAAATACAGAGACCAATGTTAACTTCTTAGCACGGTGGATAAACTTTACACCCAACGATATACTCCTGAAAAAAATCCTGTCTAGGTGGAGAATCGAAAATGCGACCTCCCTCGTAAGAATCAAGCACGCTACCTCTTCTCCAGGTAGCTCATGTTAAAATTTGCTACCAGTTTGAAGAAACCAATTCACACATAATGTTATATCTATAATTTCCTCATGGCAATTTTCATGAGGAAACGAATTCAGATAAAATCGAGAAACGCTGAAAGGGAAAAATGATGAACATTTCTATTGGCGTTTTGTCATATTTTGCAAATTGTGTAAAAGTTCCGTGTTTTGAACAAGCAATCGTTTAGTTACGAAGTATTTTGTTGTTTGTTTAAAGTAGGAACAGGAGAGAGAAAAGAGTCATTTGAACCAGACCCCGTTTGACAAGAAACTTCAGCTTTTTTCCAAAGACTGTATGAAAATAGAGAGGAATGTATGAAATATAAAATATGTGTGAAATTAAAACAATGGAAACCTTGAAAGATAATACTAACGAACTTCAAACTATGAAAAACATATTTTCGTGGTGGAAAACTCCAAGTCATTTTTGAAATATGAACTTGATGTTTTTCTTGATTATGAAGTGGATATATGGGACGATACTACCCCTCAGCAAGAAAATTTTAAGTAAGCTACCTCCAACTTTTTCAATGGTCATAATTACTAATTAGGGTCCGGAAGTTGATGAAAAATCAACTATTTTTCTGAGACCCTTAAAAACAATGCTAAACCTGATATCATGTCCGTTTCCCTTCAGTTAGAGCCGGAAAACACTTTCTATTTTTTTTTCCCGGCCTTTTTTGGCTCTTAGTTTATTTGTCAGTATTTTTAACAGTTTTTGTTGCATTTTTACTTATTTTTGAGGTTTATTTTTCTGCTCCCCTGTTGTTTCGTGCATTTTAAATGCATTTACTAGTAAAACTTACATATTTAGATTTCTTGACATGGTCCTTTTAGCAAATTCACCATGAATCGAAAATACGGTCAATGGAAAGGCATAATATTATTCTTAGCTGAAATGTTTGGCAATGGATTAAAATACTTTGTGTGAAGATCTACTTTGAGGTTCTTTTTCTGGACACTTTATCGCTTTAATCTGTAGTTTTAAAGTAAAATTAGTCACAATATTAAATGCAATTACACTCTGGTATTCGCGAAGCAGAACTGTATTTTCAGATGCTGGCCGACTACAGTATCATAGAAGGCCCACTCTGAAAGGAGATGAATTGGTTGTTTTGGTGTTTTAAGTCAACTTTATGCATAGTAAGGCTAATCGGGACTGGACCTACAGTTTAAAGTGGAATCCGAACCGAGTGCATAAAATAACGTGAACCATCTGTTGTAGGGGGGGTCGATTGCTTATGGAATGGAAGGTAATGGGTTCAAACCTACTTATTTGCGAAATATTTTTCGGGAAGTAAACGGCTTTGGACGAGAATGCTTATCTACGTCTCTTGGATATTTCCGTTGATATTTATGCGATTTATGTCCAGCATTTCCGGATGCAGAAAGTTGACAGGTAAGTTCTTAATATGTGTTAACTTATAACAGCTGAATGAAAGGAAAAGTATTTCCTAAAATCCTGCCAATCACTGAAAGATTAAAAACATTAGTAGAAGCATTACTTGAGGCATGCACAGTGGCGACGATTATGGAGTGTGGAGGGGCAGCACTGTGCTAAACATTATATACCAAGGGAAAGAAACTGTCCTTGCCTCCCCCCTCCCCCCACCTTGCCCCATCAGTTTTGAAACCCAATCGCCGCCACTGAGCATGTATCGCATAAATATTTACAGTAATATCATATAATATTATATTACGTTATTAGAACACTTCGTACTCGGTAAATAAAAAGGAAAAAATAATAAGGAAGCGTGGGATTTGAACCTACGATATTTCGATCTTGACGAAAACAGTAAAAAAACGAACCAACTACTCCAGGAGATTGCTAACAGAAAGCTCAGTAAAACACGTTAATCTCAGTTGAAGCAACATTGTGCCGGAGTTTCGAACCATTTTTCGCCAAGAACCAAGGAAAAGACACTTTGCAGAATCGTTTGGTGTTGTGCAAGGTATCTTTACTATACATTTCGCATAAAATCATCATAATTTGCCTTCTTGCATTCAAATGTGACCGCAATTCTTTCCAGGTGGATGAGAACCTGTTTGTTTCACAATGCACATACATTTTCCTATTTTCAAATTCAGAACGAATAATCTTGAAATATTTTCAACATTCGTATTTCTACTTAACATATTTTTGCCTACTCATATATTTTATTACTCGCCAAGGGTCCCGGGTTCGAATCCCGGTGGGGCTTGGTTGTTTGCGAATGTCCATTCATCAATTTCATCATTTCATCACTCATCCCCATCTTCGCAAATTAGCCAAGAGGCACAAAACGCGAAGTAAAATAAACTAGATCAAATCAATATATTTTATTACTGCTTTAGGGTATCTTTACTTTATGGAATGTGAAAGAATGAAAAAAAATACGAGCGTTTTCATTCAGGAAGAAGAAATGTTGCAAAGTTGGCTACTCTTAGTTGGCTCTGAAGCGCTATGCTGCCAAATTTACGAATTCCGGACTTTGAAATTTTTCAGGGCGGTCAAATAAGATGTTGCGAAGTGTACGTAGTGCCTTATAGCCAAACCTATAGTGTATAGGAAAGTTTGGTAACATTTTTGAGCATCCATAAGAATACGATATTTTATTTACTATTTTCATTCCGCCTCTCTCTCTCTCTCTCTCTCTCTCTCTCTCTCTCTCTCTCTCTCTCTCTCTCTCTCTCTCTCTATCTATCTACAGGGTGTCATTTTAATGGCGCCCACGGAGCACGGAAACGTATAGAAGACATAAAAAAAAACATTTCTCAGTAACATTTTTCTCGTTGGTGCATCATTTCGGCGCCACAGTCGTTCAAAAAAGCCCGTTTTGCCGCCTGAATGCTGGCAACCACACACAACATTTGATTGCATTTGTGACGTCATATCCCGTCCTGAAGCGATGCGTTCCAGGGTTGCCAGGAACACACACATTCTGTGAAAAATAACATAGCTACAATCAGCCACATTATGTACCGTAAAAGAAAACGAGAAAACACGTTCTTTAACCTATCAGGAAATAAACAAACGACACGAAAACTGGTAGAAAGAAAACAGAATTCAAGTGGAAGTGGTCATGTTGAATTTTGTCTCAGCTTACATGTCAAATATTTGCAAATCTAGTTACCAAGTTGGCATCTACAATTTAGTCTATCCACTTCGTCCTTCTGATACTAGTTGTCTGTGACACGCTCAACAGATGACAAAATAGAAATGAAAGAACTCAAAATTACAAAGGGTAAGCAAAATATAATATAATGTATATTCAGGGCATTATGAGGCAAGTGACAAAAATGGTTGAAAATACAGGGATATAAGTAGTAGTAATACAAGCTGTCCGACGACTGTGTTTATCTATGCACCGGATACACATGTAATGTAATAGTTTGCAACTGTGAACAGCACAGTATATTCGCTACTGATTCATAATTAGATTGTTACTGTGGTCGTACGTGTTTTAGCCGTAATGTAACAACGTGAACCTCGGATACTTCCGTTATCAGCACAAAAGTACCACAAGGCATCTGGACACACACCTGTAGATATCAACCTTGCAACGAGATTTGCAAATATTTGACATGTAACTGGGTGTAAACAGCCACATGTAAACTGTAAGTCCAATAAAATGTATTGTTGTTGATATTTGACATGTAGGCTGAGACAAAATCCCATATTGACACTTCATTTTGAATGCGTTTTTACGTATCATATCGTTGTTCACTTCCCCCTTCCCCTGAGATGACTGCTGACCTTCTGGCTGGTAGGCTATGATGTTCGGTCTACTGGACGCGTTTCTCCCTTCGTTTTACACTTAATCATGTTGTTGGTAGTTTGTCAATTTTCACAAAATTTGTGTGTTCCTTGCAACACTGCCGTGCGCTGTTTCGCCGCAGGAAATGACATCACAGATACGATCAAATGTTGTGTTGGGTTGCCAGCATCCAGGCGGCAAAACGGTCTTTTTTGAACGGCTGTAGCGGCGAAATGATGCACCAACGAGAAAAATGTTACTGAGAAAAGTTTTGTTTTGATGTTCTCTATACGAATCTGTGGTCCATGGGCGCCATTAAAATGATATATATATATACCGTGCGTTCATTTCGATCTGCAGCCGAGAGATCGGGAGAAGCGTGGCGGGCGGCGCTGACGGAGATGCCGACATTTGCGGCCTGTAATGCCTGCTTATTTTTATAGACATATTCAGATATTTATATAAATATTGCAAAACGATCACTAACCTGTGTTATAACACGCAAAAGTTCTTAGTAGATATAAAACGGGCATTTAAAGCCAAACCGGTTATAACCGGTTATACAAGTGTCATGTGCCATCGGGCACTTAACAAGTGCAATCAGGTGACCCTGTGTCGGGATGTGTCATGTGCCCTTGGAACATGCATGTTAGAACATGTTATTTCCCCAGTAGGGAACAGTGCATCTTGGGCTAAACTGGTTATAACTGGTTATACAAGTGTAACTTGTCATCGGGCACTTAAGAAGTGCAACTTAAGGCTATGCCTACCCCTCTGCAAGAGGCCACCCACACCCACTTCCGGTCTACTTCCGGTCTACTTCCGGTCCACTTCCGGTCCACTTCCGGTCCACTTCCGGTCCCACTTCCGGTCCACTTCCGGTCCACTTCCGGTCCACTTCCGGTTATACAGTGTAACTTAGAATAGACAAGATTGGACAAGACAGGACAAGAATAGACAAGATTCAACAAGACAGGACAAGAATAGACATGATTCAACAAGGCAGGACAAGAATAGACAAGATTCAACAAGGTAGGACACAATATTACAGATTAGGACCAGTCCAGACAAGATTGGACAAGACAGGACAAGAATAGACAAGATTCAACAAGACAGGACAAGAATAGACAAAATTCAACAAGACAGCACAAGTCCAGACAAGATTCAACAATGCAGGACAAGAATAGACAAGACAGGACAAGAATAGACAAAATTGGACAAGACAGGACAAGAATAGACAAGACAGCACAAGTCCAGACAAGATTCGACAAGACAGGACAAGAATAGACAAAATTCAACAAGGCAGGACACAATATTACAGGTTAGGACCAATGCAAATAAGATTGGACAAGACAGGACAAGAATAAACAAGATTGGACAATTAATAAACAGAGGTTTTGATTGGCTAAAGCAAGCAAGGTTTTTATTGGTCCGACAAATCTATATAAGCCAGGGCACAGTGCTGTTTCTCACCATTGCTGGATCGGCAGTGGAACCCACAAGTGGGGGGCAGAACCTGAACAGGCTCCACCAAAGTATAGGAGACTTGAAGCATATAATTTGGCGGAATAACCCAAGTAAGGTCATAGAGACTGATACAATAAAAGCCAATTTTTGGCAGGGGGGCCAAAGTGGTTCCTAAATACAAAATCTCAAGAACTAATTGACATAGAGCTATGCAGTTTTTTTTGTCTGCCTGGTACTCAAGTGCTCTATCATTGTAGACTATAGTCGAGAGCCCCAACTCAATTTTCTTCTCTGATTCTTGTTGTTCTATAGCTGGTCTAGGAGGTTTTTTAAGTGCTAAAGGTGTGTGAATATAAAGCTCTGTTCTTAAATATTGTATATTAATAATTTATTGCCTGAAATTATACAATTTGAAAAAGAAACCTATAAAAATAAACATATACCCCAGTATAAACTCTATTTCATGATATTTGTTGTTTTTTCTATAATTTTTATTAACATAAAATTATAACAATTTTAGTTAAGTGTGAGTTATTCCAACAAATTTTTCTAATTGTATATAAATAAACAATAGGTAAAAAAATGAGTAACAAAATAATTAGATCAAACCAAAAACAAGAAATCTTGTATAGAAATGAATATACTACAACAGACATAGATGATGATCTCTCAGATATTCCAAATTTTCTGGCTAAACTGAAGCAAAAAATTATAGATGCAATTCAAAGCATGCTTTTGAAATGTTCCCTCAAAATATACTTCACTCTATCCTCACTGTATATAAATCCTCGTGGTGAACAAGAACAATATTCTCATTGTACCCGTGTGTCAATTTTACACCGTGATGATATCACTTGTTTGAATGATATTTATGATAAAATGTGTGAACAACTTAAACTAAAACAACAAGAATTTGAAGGCAGGGGTTCAGGATGGCGATTGTGTAATACTGATCATAAACTTGAAATTAAATTAGCTCGATATACTCCCCTTGGTGGTGGGTCTAGTTATATTGAGCTGCCCAAAAAGATTAGAAACAAACATGCTGTGTTAAATATTCAAAATGAAGATGATATGTGTTTTCTTTGGTGCATTATAGCACATTTTTATCCAGCACCAAATCATAAACATCGTGTCTCTCACTATATGAAATATTTTGATGAGTTTGAACAAATAATGTTTGGTATCCAATATCCAGTAGGTATTTCAGCTATCCAGCAATTTGAAAAACAATATGAACAGCACCACAATCAACCATTAGCTGTGTTTGTTTATGGCTATGATGAAAATTTTCACATTAATGTACTTAGACACCATCCACCAGCTAATGATGCACATATTATTAGATTGCTGTATGTTTCTGAGGGAAATCAAAAGCATTATTGTTTGATACAGGATCTCCCAAAATTAGTGAGAAACCAAATAACATTACATCATAATAGAATTACCATATGTGATTGTTGCCTATCAATATTTCATGGCACAAGTATGAAAACAAGAGAAGAACAATTAAAGGAACATATTGAAAAATGTTACCTCTACCCCTGTGTGACTTATAAGTTTCCACTCAAAACTATAAAATTCAAAAATTTTAAATCACTAGTGCAGCATCCATTTGTGATCTATGCTGATTTTGAGACAATACAGAAACCAATGGCAGTATGCCTCCCAGATTCAAATTCATCATACACAACACATATTGCTAAACATGTCGCTTGTGGTTTTGCTCTGAAATTGGTAAACACATATCACACAAACAGTCCACCCCCTTATATTTATCGAGGTGAAAATGCAGCCCAAAAATTTATCCAAACTCTTCGAGAGTGGGTGCAAACACTTGCTCCAATCTTACATAACACAGAACCGATGAATGATCTTACACCAGAGCAACAAGACCAACATAATAATGCAACACAGTGTGCATACTGTAACAATAAGTTTGATTCACATTGCCCAAAAATTCAACATCACAATCACTATAGTGGGGATTTCATTGCCAGTATTTGCAATCCATGTAACTTGAAAATACAGAGATACAAATTTATTCCAGTATTTATTCACAATTTGCAAAATTTTGATGCACACTTGTTTATCTCAGAATTGGGATATGATGCAGAGGATATTAATATTATACCACGCAGTAAAGACAAATATATCACCATAGAGAAAACTATTAGATTAAAAAATGGAAAAATTGTTTCTCTCAGGTTTCTTGATTCATACCAATTTCTATCTAGTAGCTTGGCAACTCTGGTGAAACAATTAACCGATAGTGAATTTGTTCACACGAAGAAATATTTTGGTGATGATAACATGAAATTGCTGAGAAGAAAGGGTGTCTACCCTTATCAATACATGGATAATTTTGATAAATTTAATGAGACACAGTTACCACCACGAGAACAATTTTATAATCATCTTCAAGATGAGGAGTGTAGTGAGGAAGATTATCAATATGCCCAGAAAATTTGGAATACACTAGATTGTAGAACAATGGGAGATTATCATGACAAATATTTGATTCTGGATACCCTCCTATTATCTGATGTGTTCGAGGCTTTTAGAAGTAGGTGTTTCCACATATATCAACTAGATCCTGTATATTATTACACAACACCTGGTCTATCCTGGCAGGCTATGTTTAAGTATACAGGAGTTGAAATTGGTCTTGTTGACAATATTGAGCAGTTCATGTTTATTGAGTCTGGTAAACGTGGTGGTATAGTACAGTGTCCTTTGAGGTATGCAAAAGCCAACAATAAATATCTAGCTGATTACAATCCTGGCAAATCTTCTACATACATACTATACATTGACATGAACAATTTATATGGTTATGTCATGACCCAATCACTCCCAATTGGGAACTATCAATGGATGACTAATGCAGAACTTGAAAACCAGGATTTTCTAAATTGGGGTGAAGATCATCCAGTGGGTTGTCTATTAGAAGTTGATTTAGAATATCCATCTGATCTTCATGATGAACACCATGGATTTGCTATGGCACCAGTTTCTCAGAAGATTCCGGGTACAGGGGAAACAAAATTGGTGTTATCTTTTGAAAACAAATATAATTATGTGCTTCATTATCGACTGTTACAATATTATGTCAAGCATGGTTTGAAACTCACCAAAATCCACAAGGGATTGAAATTTGAGCAACAAAAATGGTTAGCCCCTTATATTCAAGAAAATACAAATCGTCGCATACAGACAAATTCCAAGGTTGAGAAAAATTTGTATAAATTAATAAACAACTCTATTTATGGGAAATGTCTAGAGGATAAAAGAAATAGGGTGAGATGCTCTTTGGTGTCTGATCCTAAAAAAATCCAGAAGCTTATTAATGACCCCACATACAAGAGCTTTAACAGCATCACTGATGATCTAACTCTTATTGAGAGGAACCCTGTCAGTGTAATATGTGATGCACCAATAGCTGTGGGTGTTGCTGTTCTAGAATTAGCTAAATTGGAGATGTATAAGTTCCATTATGATGTTATGAGGCCCAAAAATAATATTCAGATAGCCTACATGGATACTGATGCTTTTGTATATGTAATAAAAATAGATGATTTATACAGTGATCTGTTTTCTATGAGAGAACATTTTGATTTTAGTAACTATCCAAAAGATCATCCACTGTACAGTGTTGAAAATCAGATGATCCCAGGAAAAATGAAAGATGAGGTGGAAGGGTCCATAATATCAGAATTTGCTGGCGTCAGGCCAAAAATGTACTTCTTAAAGATAGATGGCAAAAATGAAATAAAAAAAGCCAAGGGTGTGAGTCTAAGCTGTACTGCTAAACTCACAATAGAAGATTTCAAACAGTGCCTATTGAAAAATGAAACCTTATTAATGTCAGCTCATCATCTTACTAGTAGATTGGATGGTGTCCATACCACTATAAAAAACAAAATAGCACTCAATGGCAATGATAATAAATTGCAAATATTAGATTGCAATGTTCATACAAGAGAGTATGGACACTATAATACAAGCAAATCTTGCAACAAATGTTCATCATAGATAGATGTAACTTAAAAATTGTTATATCTCCATCCCTAATTGAGCTAGGAGGATGGTTGATAACTTGTTAAACATATAGAAATTAAAATTGTTCTATTATTCTTTCATTCTTCACATCATATATGTATGACTTCTCTACAATTAAAATTGCACTGCATGTAGTGTTCTCTGGTAGTGCATCATGAAATTCACATACTATTTTAATATTAGTTCTATCATTTATAACTACTAATTTTCTTTTTGAAGCATTTATTAGAAACATTGGCCTATGAGCTATGAATTCATCTGGATCATAATACATATTCATATTTCCTTCAGTAACTCTCTTAAAAGCAGAGTATCCTTCATACAATTTTAAATAATCTCGATTTGCTATGTTCAAATTGTAATTTTCACGGGGGAACACTTCATTTCTACCATTCTTTAAATATATGTTTTTAATTTTACAGTCATCAAACTGGCTGCTGTCTTTTTCTTGATTGTCATCTCTTGCTGTTTGGAACAGTACAGCTACAAACTCTGGCATGTCATATCTTAAAGATTGAAACTGTGTTGTAATATCATATTCAAAAAACTTGCCTTCTACAGCTTTAGATATGCACTGGTAAGTATAAAAAACTAAAGGAATTTTTGGATTCTTCAAGATGTTGGATTTATACTTGAGAGAATAATTTGCTTCATATTCAACAATTGGCATTCTTAGTTCCATGGACTGTATAACACATTTTGCAGCCTCTGGCAAGCTAGCATCATTTGCTGTACCATCTGCATTTAAAGTTTTGTACCTCATGATGGCATTGTTATCATTGGGTGCTCTACGAAATATGATGCTAAGACCTCCTTTCCACATGATCTCTTTGTAATCACTAAAGAATCCAAATAGCAATCTCATAGGGAACAACACTGTGTGAGATTTTGTTAGAATTTTTGTACCTGCTTCGAATCCAGCAGCTTTGTAGTAAGCACTTTCTGCTTTAGATAGTTTCAAAGTTCCTATTGTAGTGGATGTAATACCAGGGTAATCAATTCTGTCTATGACTGTGCCATGCTTCTTGACTTCAACTTGTGAGAACAAGAAGGGTACAAAGTTATTTATAAGTTTCACATTAGCAGTAGGAGGAAATTCTTCACCAGTGCTCTTCTTAACAATATCAAATTTTATATACAAATCTGATCTGTGTGGATGAATAAACCCATCCCCTGCTGTGATTTCAAACTCGATCTCTTTGTTCGGTTCATTGAGGTTTGCAAAGGTCCTCCTGTTTGGAGGGAAGGACTGTAATTCATAACTCTCGATATTTTCCATTTTGGGTATTTATTTATATATTTATTTATTAAATATTTATTTCAATTACTGCAGTGGTATTGGCACCAGCAAAATCAACTATCTCATTCTTCTCATTTGTGATTGTTATCTCTATGTAATTAACTTTGTCATGTGAAACTGGAAAATAGATTGGTGGGATGGGGGAATAGAAAATTGGCTCCATGAATTCAGAATTTGGTTTGAATGTAGCTATGATACATGTTTCCTTGTGTCTACCAACTGAATTTTCTTCAGCTTTGATAATCATCCCTTTAGCAATGTTGCAGTGAATGTTCAATGTCTCTATAGCCAAGAATTTTGGTATGAATTTACCTATGTGTCTAATACCTGGTTCTAGTTTGGTGTTGTTGGGAAATCCTAAAATCTCACCCATGCTAGACAGGTCTACCGTTTCTTGAGCAGACACAATCTCCACTCTGTGTGTTACAGAATTCTGAGATAGGAGTACACTGTTGCCAAGTTCTGATTGTAAAGTAGATAAATTATACTGTCCAGGGGGAATAACAATTTTCTCATTGCCCACAACTATAGAATTATTATAATTTGTTACATTTGGAATAAGATACATGCTGTAGAAAGCTCTGAGAGCTATGGATTTTGGATATATGATATCATCATGGAGATGTAGTTTCAAGATCGATGTCTCACTAGAAAGATGAAAAATTCCCATGCTTAATGTACCACACAGCTTTTTGAAAATCTTCTAATTTGATGTTATGTATTTTATTCAAAATTCTGAGCATGGTAACACAAACATGACCACATATAATTTGATTGAAATTTTGTATACGCTCATCATTGTAATAAATGTTTACATGTTTTAAATAATTAATTAATTCTGTAGGGGGCACCCCACCAAAGGAGTCAAATATGTAAGCATTGTTATTCTGTTTATAATAGCATATCCAGTGTGTACCAATATTTTTGGACATATCCAAGTTAACCACACCACATTCTCGAGCCCCCCAAGAGGGGGGAGAACTATTTTTAGGGAGAGCGTCACTCATGAAAACACCTCTGAAATACTTAATTTTAAATATTTTAACTAAAGATTCAATATCTTGGTTGGTGAGTGCTTCTTCTTTTTTTTAAATTTTCTGAGAGCTTTGGATTTCATACCACTGAGTACCCTAGACTTTACACCACTACCCCCTCGTAGGGGGCTCTCCATAGCTAGATTATGTCTTTTCTGTTCTTCTAGTTCTGCTTTATTCTTTTTTGAATCTATTACAGTTTTGGCAATAGCAGCGCTCCCGCCAGCCAAGCTCCCGATAGCCCCTAGAGCAGCTAAGATGGCAGGGATGCTAAATATGAATCCACCACTATGTGATTTTTTTCTTCTATTTTGCAACCTTTTTAATTGTGATGAGCTAAGTAATAATTTCATTCCATTCCCTTTGGCTATACATTGTCTCTTCTTCTCTTGTTGTTTTTTAGTTAAAATTGGATTAATTTTTAAATTTTTAAGATTATGATATGGAATCTGGTAGACAACACCTTTAGGTTTCATGTTGTTTATTATTATTATTTAAGGGTATTTATATTACAAACCCCACCCTAACTTTTGTTTTGTATTCATAGCAATTGTTGTGCCCAATGCAGTTATTTTTTCACCCAACGAAGCATCTCTGCTGGTTAATCTTCCAAATGCTGCTTCTTCTAATTTTTGATCAGCCACATGTCGAGTATCAAGATCTGCATGTCTATTGTAAGCAATGTCATGTTCCTTGCAGGCTGCATCGAGAGGATTAACTCCCTTGTCTCCCCTCTTCAATCGCTTGTCAAGTTTGGTACCTGGACCACAGTACTGATAGCCAGGAACATGTACCTCAAATGGCAGTTTATTAATAATATCATTAACTAAGCCTTTACCCTCTGCCATGTTCCAGAATTTAGGTGGTAGAGTATTGATAATTTTAATCAAGTATCCTATGCCTTTAGGATCATTTGCAATAAAAGTAGCTAGCTTGTTACTAATCATATCTACAATACCCATCTTCTCATTGTAAAATTGTTGTTTCCAGCATTCTCTTCCCCTGCTATCACCAACAGCCTGTCTATAAGTTTTCTTACATCATTAATCCACACAAACTCTTTAGCTAAAGTGTTATATTGCTTGATACCACTTCCAGTCTTGAGTTGGTTCCAGATGGGCTTGATAAGGTTCTTGTACTTGTCTCCACTACTTGATTTAACTCTGTTCTGACTAGCATCGTTGTTTTGATACAAGGCATCAGATAGTATAAGAATATCTGAATAACTTTGATAGTCTTCTTCAGTAAAATGTTTTGGTTGTTTCTTGGTTAAGAGCTCCCATAGACCAGGGGTACCAGTGTACCTTGACCAACTGTTTTCATCACCCAAATTGACTTTTATGTTGTCCCCCTCGAATGTCACTCTAGACTTCCCTATTTTCCAAACTGCTCCTTCATTAGGTTTCATAGTAGGGTACAGTCCAAAGACCTCATCTTTCTCAAACTTGCCTGTACTCAAATAATCCCTTGCCAAGGGCCCCAACTCAATTTTCTTCTCTGATTCTTGTTGTATAGCTGGTCTAGGAGGTTCTTTAAGTGCTAAAGGTGTGTGAATGCTAGATAAGGGGGTAGGAGGGAAGTCTGCATAGTTTTTAGCAGTGAGAGGCACCAAATCATTGATGAGATCTTTATTTTGCTCTGTGATGCTTTTAATTTCCTTACCAAGACCACTGATAGCATCTATAATAGGCTGATCTTGATGCTTGCGCTGCTCATAAAAGCCTCGGTTCTCATCCTTCCACCCCTTGAAGCGTTTAGCAAGATACTCATGTAATTTTAAATTATCTTCAATTTTATGTTTTGACATATTTATATTTTTTGATTGATGGTTATTTATAATGTTTCGACGTTCAAAAAGTCGTTGATTTTATTTCTAAATTTCCCATTGCTAGGTTTTCTTGTCATGTCGATCGTAGCAAATCCAAAATCATCGGTGTTCCAGCATGAAGAGCAGAATTTTGAAAATTGATTATAATTTAAATCTCCCCCAACATAGTCATCGTAAACATGTTTCAGATTAGTATGATCTTGGCGAAATAAACAAATTAAATTTGTATTATCTCTTAATAACTGCTTGGGAATCTTGGAGTAAGTTTGAGCTAAGTAAAAGCAATCTATTTCCCTATGTCTACCCTGTGTAAAGAAATTTCTTATCTCATTCTGATTTTCTAGAATCACATCATCAAAAACAACAACAGAATTCTTCAAACAGTGATCGAGAGGTTTTACTTTTGAATCAAATGTAGATATGTTAAGTCCCTCATACACCTTCATGAGTTGCTGGTATTTTGGTTGTTCTAAACTTCTTGAAAATACATACAAGTGTCTATTTTTCCAGTGTAACCAGTTAGGGGCCAGCAAAAAATTATCTACAAGCAAGGTAGTCTTCCCACAACCTGAAGGCCCTACTATGAGGCATCTTATGTGATCAGGCAGCAACTCACCATTTCTCTTAGTGGTTTTTGCTATATCTGGCAATCGCTGTACAACATTCCATGTTGGTGTCAAAGAATAACTTTGTCTGCATCTATCCAACTTTTCTCTGCTAATCCAAGCCATTTAACATAAAGTTTATTATTATTTTTAAGTAATACTTTTTCAATTAGATATGTGTCTGGATATTTTGTTTTACTGAGCTCCTCTTCATAAAATCTCCCTTTTAGTATTTTATTGCTACTATCTTTTATCATATAGGTATTTCTATTCCCTGGCAAAACTTGAACTATAGTGAATAACTCTGTAGACCAATTCTTAGTAAATCCCTTCTCGAATAAATGTTTAAATTTATTAATTCTTACTTGTTCTCCTATTCTGAATTTTGGTTTCTTAATTGTATGTTTATATTTATTACAGTAAACAGTAGAAATCAATCTTGCCTCATCAGCTTTGGTTACCTCAGCTGGTTTCATGTGAATAGTACTGTGTACTGAGTTATTATAATTATGAACTAGGCTAGGTAAAATATCTATCCACTTGTAATTACCCTGTAGAGTAAATTGCCTCCACATTAGATGTTTTAATGTTCTATTGAACCTTTCCACTATACTTGCTTTGAGATCACTATATGTAGAATAATGTTTAATATTATACTGTTCCATTAACTTGCTAAATGTAGAATTATAAAATTCTTTTCCTCTATCTGTCTGTAGATATTTTGGTGTCCTGCCTTTGCTAAATATCAATTTAAAAGCTTCAACAACACAAGCACCTGTTTTGGATTTTAGGGGAATTGCCCATGCATACTTACTAAATGTATCGATAACTGTAAGCATGTACTTGTAATTATGATTTATCTTATGTAAATTTTTCAAAGTTCCTGTTGACATTTCTATCAGATCTGCTTGAAACAGATCATCTATACCCTTTGTCACCACACTCAATCGCTTGTAGTTGCGACGAGCTGGCTTATGTAATTCATAAACTATATCTTGTCTTGACATCTAATGGTATAAGAGAATATGACATAAAATGGATTATCCTCTGGGTATAATTGTTTCACTTCAAATAATAATTGATCACCTGCTTCTACATTAAAAACAGATAATTGTTCATCCTCATGTACTTTATATCTTTTTGCAGATTCATCCCAGTATGCAACAGGTATCTGAAGTGCTCTATGAACACCATCTTTTCTTTGTATGGTGAACTGTGGTACTTCAAAATGCTTACCACTCTTCAAGTAACCAAATTTGAGAAATTTAATATTACCATCAAGGAAAAATTCATGAGACTGATTGTATGGGTACAATTTGTAAACATTGCCTGCATTGACATATGTCCAGCGACCTCTAGTATTTGGAATACTCTGTAGTCTAACAATATCAACAGTAAAAAATTGTTTTAATTCTTGTTCCTCCAACCTGCTTAATATTTGTTCCAGGTGTTCCTCTATGGTTTGTACTACTTCACTGTAGCTAGGTTTGATTCTCACATCAACATACAATCGTTTGAACTCTTCCTTGAGGTTGTGGAGTTGTGTGGTGAAATTAGATAATGCTGATTCTTGAGTAGATTCCAGAGTAGCAAGCTGTAGCTTGATGTTTGATATAATCTCTTGTAAACTCTCTACAAGTTTCAATTTGGTACTCTGGCTTGCAAGATCGTGCACTTGATTTTTGATTTCCGCAAATAATGCATGAAGTTCATTGATTATCTGGTTGGTAGGTAAAGTATTAATAGTATTTTGAATTACACCAATCTCTTCCTGTATGTTTTTGATGTCCTCTGACTTGAGAATTCTATTCACTGCTCTTTTTACAGATCTTAACTCTTGGGAAGTGGGCAAATTAGCTACAGTGTTTTGAAGTGTGGTCAAGGCTTCTTTCACAATATTTAACTCGCTGGCATCTGCAACACTGCTCAAGGCATCCTGAAGGTGCTTTAAGTCATCTTGGGTTGGTGTAGATTGCTGTAATATTTGCAATTTGTTCTGAATGTTATCTATGAGATGGTGAAAATGCGATAATTCAGTTTCGGTATTCAGATTTTCCAATTTGGTGATTTGTTCTTGAATAATGTTTAAAGTTTCGGTTATACTTGGCAACTTGAATTCTAGAGTTTCTTGTACATTTGTTAATTCATTTCTCATAGTAGTCAAAGTATCCTCAATGTGAGCTATGGTACCCTGTATCTTACCAAAATCTTCATAAGTTTCTAACTGTAGCTTGATATTGGCAACGCTGCGTGCGATAGCATTTAATTCTGAAGATGAAGGAAGATTATCGATAAAATTTTCTAATGTTTGTAGTTTAGCTTGAACTTCTGCTATAGCTGTATGCAACTGATCTGTTTGGAGTTCAGTTTTAATATTTTCCAGTGAAGGGGTCTCAAAAGATTGAAACTGCTCTTGTAATTCTGCAATACTGGCATTGAGCTGTTCATATTCCCCCTGAGTTTTGATATTTTGAATAATAGAAAGCAGTTCTGTGCGAAGAGTATTCGCTTGATTGTTTAATTCTTGTTTTAATTGCTCTGTAGCAGTTGTTTGTATTTGTCTAAATTTCTCAAGTTCAATTTTCAATTTGCCTACACTCTCCTCCAAGCTTTGAAGGTTGTCTATGGATGCTAAATTTGTATATTTTTCAAGTAGGGATTTGAGTTCACTATCAATTTTCACTATGGGGTTAATCAATTGAGTTTGGAGATTAGTAATCTCTGTTTGTATGTTTAAACTTAGTGAATTCTGTAAGATTAACAAGTCAGCTTTAAGCTTTTTTAATCTTTCATCTAGTCTGGCAATGTCACTTGAATTATCTGGTATTTCTTGTCTTCTTCTGTTTCCAAATATATCCATTATGTATATTAATTTTCGAATTTAATTTTATTTTTTGTTCACGGTATTTTTATATATTCATGAGAGAATAAATTAATTTAATTTCCATGAAGAAGGGGATTAGCTTATCATACTCGCCAATAATTTCTGCATAGAGATAATCATCTTTCTCTACATCGTATGTGCTGTCGGGGTTCATATTATTGTGTTTAATTCTATACAGATTTCTACCTATATGTATATTTACCCCCGTAGGGGGCCTCCCTTCCCCCGTGCTAAAAGAAACAGATATTTGAATTTTACCTGTGACAGGAATTCTGTAAGATGCAAGATTATTATTGAACACAAGCAATTGTTTCCCTGTATCCTCATCAACCTGATACCAGATACTATTCAGATGGATGATAATTATTCCTTTTAATTGGCGATGAATTTCTTTAATTACATCCATGTTTACAGCTGTTTTCTCTACAGGTTTAATATGTTTCTTAAATCCAAACAGGTTCATTGGCATTATTTTTCATTGGGTTATTTATTATCATGAAATAAGTATCAGAACTTTATGCCCAAGATGCAAAAATAGGTGTGGGTAAACTTGGACCAAGATGCAAGAAAGATCATGCGACACACCCTTGACACAGAGTCGCGTGATTGCACTTGATGTTAAGTACCCAATAGGGGCAAGTTACACTGTATAACCGGAAGTAGGCAAACCGGAAGTGGACCGGAAGTGGACCGGAAGTAAACCGGAAGTGGACCGGAAGTGGACCGGAAGTGGGACCAGAAGTGAGTGTAAGTGGCCTCTTGCAGAGGGGTAGGCATAGCCTTAAGTTGCACTTCTTAAGTGCCCGATGACAAGTTACACTTGTATAACCAGTTATAACCAGTTTAGCCCAAGATGCACTGTTCCCTACTGGGGAAATAACATGTTCTAACATGCATGTTCCAAGGGCACATGACACATCCCGACACAGGGTCACCTGATTGCACTTGTTAAGTGCCCGATGGCACATGACACTTGTATAACCGGTTATAACCGGTTTGGCTTTAAATGCCCGTTTTATATCTACTGTTCTTCTGTAATTCATCCAAGTTCTGCTCTTATATACACAAAAAAAATACGCTTTAGAAACGATGTTAAGAGCCACAGATAATAAAACATTTTAATCATAGTTTTGACCAGTAACGTCCTGCTTAAGTTTATATCCTTGAAAGAGTTTTGTGCCGATGGGGATCGTTTGGAGGTTTTGAATGTGCAACACTGTATTAAGATTACGCTGTAGAAGAAACCGTTAAAAGTCAATAGTGTTCGTGAGCTTCCTTGCAATCCGAAATCTCCGAGCTCGAGTTTTTTGTTCCTTCGCGACTAGATGAAGACAGAGTTGTAAATATAGTGGCGAGCAATGTAAACCAAGAGCGTGTTAATTTCGTACTGTGCGCAAGAGTGTTATTCTTGGTTACTTGCAGTTACTTGTTTGTGTTATTGTAGTGTGTATGTGTGACGTGTCAGTGACACGATTGGAATGCCAGCCGTAAGATTCACGTTAGAACAAAGATTTTTTTTATGTATGACACGTATCTACGTGAAAACAAACTCGTGTCGAGACTTGTGTAGGTAATTTGTACAGAAATTCCCATGCGTTTCAACTCCACACAGAGATACGGTTAGACATCTTGTCCTTAAATTACGAGAAACTGTATCGTTAAATTTTAAAACACCTAAGCAAAAACGACGGATTCTAACCGAAGCAAAACTCGATGATATTGGTGCAGCGTTAGAACGTTCTCCAAACAAACCTCTACGCCGTGTTTCACAAGAGGTGGGCGTGTCAAAATCATCGGCACATACAGTCACTAAGCTACTAAAATTAAAACCATACTCTTATAACACAGGTTAGTGCTCGTTTTGCAATATTTATATAAATGTCTGCATATGTCCATAAAAATAAGCGGTCATTTCAGGCCGCAAATGTCGGCATCTCCGTCAGTGCCGCCCGCCACGCTTCTCCCGATCTCTCGGCTGCAGATCGAAATGGACGCACGGTATATACACACACATACACACACACACGTGTAACTACACACAGGGCAGGCACGTATTCAAGGGGAGGGTTAAGGGTGCTCGAGCCCCGCCGAAAGTATTCGGTTTACACTAGATAATTTTTTTTTCTTTGTTTCTTGTGTGGGAAATAAAATAATGTGACGAAAATTTGAGGAGAGAAATCATTATCTATGGAAGACAGATTGTTCTATAACCCTGTTATTGATAATAGCACTTATCCAAGGTGGGGATCAAGGGGTCCAGTCCCACCCCTTCCCAGGTAAATGTTTCAGTTTACACTAGATAAATTAGGTTTTTTGCTTCTTGAATAATGTGACAATAATTTAAGGCGAGAAATAATTATTGAGGCAAGGCGGAAAAAGTTCTTGAACCCTGTTATTGATAATAGCACGTATCCAAGGTAGGGGTCAGGGGATCGAGCCCCGCCCCTTCAGGGAAATCTTTCAGTTTACACTAGATGAAACTAGTTTTTTGGCTTCTTGAATAATGTGACGATGGAGAGAAATAATTATCGAGGTAAAATGGAGAATTTTCTAACCCTGTTATTGATAATAGCACGTATCCAAGGTGGGGATCAGGGGGTCGAGCCCCTCGCAGGAAATCTTTCAGTTTACACTGGATAAATTAGTTTTTTGGCTTCTTGAATAATGTGACTATAATTTAAGGAGAGTAATTATCGAGGCAAGACGGAGAATGTTCTACAACCATTTTATTAATAATATTGCATGTAAACTTTTCTTGCGCTTTCGTTGTTTTCGCAGCGAGCGCGATCATTGTGTAAAGATTTGTCATCATTTGAAAGCTGCACAACAAAGCTAGTGCCACGAGTAGGACGATTCGTTGTATTATTTATTCTCTGGAAAGCGCTAGAGGGAACGTTCTTGAATAGGATGTGGAGTCGAACTACTCGTAATATTAACGAAATGTTTTATCTGCGTAACATTCTAGAATATAATGAAGATTTAAATACCCGGCTTCCAGAGGCGTGGCGTGCATATAGCCGGTGTTACCGCAGGTAACAGAAAAATGTAAAGAATTAAAAAGTTGTTTCAATAAAATGACAACATTGTTAAATACGTTAATGAACACCGTTGCCGTCGAGTAGATATTGGCTAGGACATTTTTCCTGCAGCCGACAGAAGCGAAGAGGGAGGCCGTTCCGCTACCCTGAAGAGGCAACATGAGAGAAGAGGGCGCCAATGCAAGGAAAGAGCGGGGAAAGACTTTGGGGTATAGTGTGCTATGGGGTTATTCATATGTCTGTTAAAGGGCCCTGTGCCGTTCAGACCTACCAGATCAGCCAGTGTTGTCACATCGGATTGGCAGAAAAGAGCTAAATCCCGCCTAAAATAGGAATACCATTTCTGTGAAACAACTAGAGGTAGACCGCAGAGCCAAGGCTGGATTTAACTCCAAAATACTAAGTTGGCAACAGTAGTACGTCCAGCTGGGCTTCCCTTCCACAAAGGAGCGGAGTTCTGTTGTCTGCTCAGTGCTCACCACACAAACGTCAAACTGACCCGAGAAAAGTGTGGATCTTCTTCTTCCCCTTCGCAAAGAAACCGAGACAGATGAAGAAATGACAAGGGTCTACCACTATTCATTGGATTTTCGTGGTAACTCTCACGAGTGGTAGTTCTTTCTAGGAGTGTTTGTGGCTAAATCACTGTGCTGATTGCAAAACAAGAACGAAATGAACAAATATCTAGCTCGAAGACATGTTTTCTTTACGGGGAATGATAACGTCTAGCAGGCATAATTGTTGTACTGATAGCCGGTAACACTTTTGAAAAAGTCACGCCACGCCACTGCCGGCTTCAATTTCCCGGTTGATCAGTACAACCGAATCGGTTAGTAATTCGAAAATGAAGAGAACTCGTGACACAATTTACCGAAAAGTATAGAAGTCTACAAGTCTACTTCTACTTCTAGTTCGGGTCCAAAGTTGAAGAGATTGACGACTGTGGAACTCTCAGAGCCTCAGTGTATGCTAGTTCGGGGCATGAGCCGAAGAGATCGAAGGTCTCTAAAGTGAATATTTCAGCAGAACCGGATATTGGAACGGTTTATTTAAAAAAAATAAGCTGCACAGGTCAACCGTAAATCAAAGTTTTGAGTGATGATTTATTTGTGCCCGGGCAAAATTTGGTGTATGCAGTCCGTGACTTCCATGGTATAAAAAGGACTTTATTTAACTCAACTGGGTTCGACAATACTCGAACACTTAACTACCACAAAGGGATATCCGCAAAATTTATGAATGTCGAGAAAAGAAAGCAAGATGTTGCGTATGTAGACATTTTAGGCGGAATTGTAGGCTCTACCAGGACCCGAACCAGGGCTGTGGCATACCCAGGATAGTGGGGGTAGTGGTTATCGCACTGGGTTGTCACTGTAATGGTCGTAGGTTCAAATCCCCACGGTGGCAAAAAATTTTCGTAAGCTTCGTTCATTCCCATTGTTACTATTTGAGTTAGTCTTCTTTGAAACTAACAACAAAAGATTATACAATTAACTCTCTCTCTCTCTCTCTCTCTCAAAATGAAAAGATGAGGACAGGTTCCTTATTATAAGAATTGGTAATTTTAGTGGTCTCAACGCATCTAAAATCCAAAATACTAGATCGACGTTATTTTCCTACTGAATTCAAAGTCCACTTTATGCACAGATAGGCTAATCGGGCCTGGACCTACAGTTTAAAGTGAGATACGAACCACTATGCGTCTCCACTTGTTATCCTGCACTGAACTTAAGCAAACAGCTCCCCGCCCCCATTTCTAAAACAAATTTACATGAAATATGGTATTTATAAGAAAATCATTATTGATTTGATTGTTTTTATTACTGAACGTCAAATAAAACATTTTCTACAATCACTTCTTCGTCCCATCTCTCCCAATATCTTTCTGTCCCTCTCTTTCCCACCCCTCCCACACACATTTATCAAAATAAATATTTTCTTAGGTTTGTATGTGTTTAAATATAACATAAAATACCCCCAAAAATACTATTTATTTTCTACTTTCCGTCACCCCTCTCCCACTCCCGCAACCCCTCATTATTATTGGCGTTCGCCAGACCATAGTGGTAATGTATCGACGTCTTTTAATCAGTGTATCTTTTTCGAGTTCCAGTCTGGTCGCATAATGTTTCAGATTCCAAGTTAAATGTATCCAGAGTCGTGATTAGCCTGTGTGTGCAAAAAGTGATGTTAAAACGAACTCTTGACCTCAATAATGCAATTTGTGTATTTTCTTTCAGCTGTGATTCCCTCATTCCGCGAAAATAAGGAATTAACCTAATCACGAACTCAACAAATAAACATGCATCTCTAAATTACTTAATAAAAACTGTTATTACACCCAAACCACTATATTATCGTAAATGTAAATGAAATGTCACCTCACGTAGTGAAAACAATGTGAAAATTGTTCTAATGAGTGATATATGATTGTCAAACACATTCATGAATACATATATTAAGTTCGTGAATTATAATTGGGACAATTTAAAACTAATTTGAAACGATTAAAGGTAATTAAAGCGACAAAGTAAACTTTTGCGCAATCTTTTTGCTGATTCGCGTTATTGAAACAATATTTAACCAATGGGGACGTTATCTCATGTTTGAAAATGCTGCATTGGTTGAACTTCCTGTGGACAAGACCGTGAGTCACGCCTCCTGCTCCTCCGAATCGAACTTCACTCTGATTGGAGGATCGGATATTTCTCAACACTTCCTTGTTTCAGAGCTACCAACATAATTTCATAAAACGTTGGACTTAGAAAAATTCTATGCGACAGATTTTTCTAACATGACTGTACCATAGGATTTACTCTCGTTTCGCCGAATGTCCAAAGAATATTATACTTGCATGAGAATAAGATATTTCGTTCAACAGAATGATACTACTTTAGTTTTCTTCAAGTGCTATTATCTTATTCAACTCAGCGCTTGACATATTTATGGATTATTTGGTTATATTTCTTAATAAGAAGTTGATCCCTTCGTTAGGTTTTTCCTGAATTATTTACGTATATTAAACTGAGTTGCATAAATACAGGATAGATTTTAAGCGCTTTCGAGGTAAAGTTTATAAGGAAAAGTTACTTGTTTTATTGATTGTCTACCAGCACCCAAGCGTTGTTGAAGTTGTGTGTGTGTGTGTGTGTGTTTGTGTGTGTGTGTGTATGTATATATATATATATATATATATATATATATATATATGACACACACACACACACACATAAAATTGTCTACATGCTAAAGATATATGCATAAATATGCAAGACGTTATGGGGCGAAAATGCCGGCATCTGCTCCATGTCACGCGCTATCGGTCCAGAGCCTAAACGAACGCACTGTGTATATGTGTGTGTGTTATTTTATATTACTTCTGAATCTATAGTCTTATTGACTGAATGACGAATTAGAAAGGGAAACAAACTAATAAACTCGTAAAGGAACAGCCATGTCTGAATTTTCAACCCGCAGAGCCAACAAGGCAACGAATTTTTTTTTGTTCTGAAATTATTACATGAAAAAATATATTACATGTCCGTGAATTATATGCGGAGTTCTAGAAATATGTTTAAATAAGCTGTTATTAGCATATGCTATTTTATTCTTGCAATTTATTCTTGGCTCACTCAGGCTAGTGCCTTCTTACAACAAGGCCAGTCCAGACTCTCCCTGCTTGTACATAATGTCATCATTGTTAGGTTATGAAACGCAACCTCAAGGGTACCAATTTTAATTACCTCAGACAGAATTTTAACCTTCCAAACGATTTGCCATTTATGTTGGGAGACGATGACAGTGTTTTAGACAATGTTCTTAGCTTCTTAAAAGAGCTGACCTCTTCCACTGTTTGTGAGGTACTTTTAAAACTATCCTTACCTTTTTTAATGTGTTGTGTTTGGCCAATACAGGTCTTTCTACAACCTGCATTTTTTTGTAACTTTCCCAAGGAGCTTTTTACACACCTTTTTTTAATTATGAGGTAAGGATTGTAGGTAAGGGGATCTTCCCCGCATATACTACTGAAGGGTGCAAAATGGCAATACGTGCCGCCGCACCCAAGAATTTAAAATCAATCATTCAATCACGATGCCATACACACATACCTACTAGAAATATTACGCTGACAGACAGTCGACGCGATTAGCCGAAAGTTGAAGAAAAACTATGTAAAATGAACTAAATCAACAACGTTCGAACTGGTTCTGATTTCGTGTTTAAATTGAATGATGACGTTGCATGTCAACAAAGAGATTCCACCGGATTTTCTTCATAATCAAGCATTCAAAGATAGTAAAGATAAGTTCAAAACTCTCATTGTTAAGCTGATAGAACAAGGCAATGAAACATCTACACAATTTAATTCTCAGGCTATTGCCTGAGACATTAAGAATGCCTGCTCAGGCAAGACCATCTTGGAGGTTCAGGCCGCATCGCTCAGTACAGACGTCATCATCAGGAGGCGATCGTCTTAAAACTGTAAAAACCTTATCGTAGGAAGACAAACTTTTATCGTAGAGAATTAAAGTTCGTTTATTCCTTTTTCGGAAGGACTGGAATCTCGTAGGAAGATCATGTTTTACATTTAACCTCCCAGGAAATATAGTTAGAAGTGAGAGAAGAAAAATATTGAATATGTACACCAAAATTTTCGTTCAGGAAACTCCACACAAATTCATTTTGAAAATTGTTACAAACTTCTTGGTGGAGAATAATAAAAAATCTCATGTCTTTGTGAAATATTATCGGTAATAGTTTTGAGTTTTACATACAACTCCTTACGGTTTTGGTGATAAAAATAGGAATAAATAGAATAAGTTATGCCTCGCATGTTAGGTTGACCGGAAATTCACCAAGTTGCCTAGCCAATTAACAAACTCACAAAAGTATCGCTAGTACTTTTATTAATTTTTTTAAAATGTTCTTTTTGTTCTTGAAAAAACAACCACAGATAGCAGTTTATAGTACAAATACTCATTTTTTTCGACAATTAAATAAGCCAAACGGCAAAAAAGTTTAATGTGTGGAGGGTTTCCTTCTTTTGTGTCGGTCTTCAACAAAGTTGTTTACTTCTTTACAATAACTATTTAATAAAGCATTTGCTGAAGACCACAAAATTATTCTGCAGATAGTGAAGGTAATGGCTCAGGCCGGCTTTGATCGAAGTACGCCACAAGAAGCACGACTTTCGTTTGAGAGCAAGTTTACAGAAACCACAGTTCCCACCTCTTGCGCTCGTAGAAATGAAAAAGATATGAGACGTGGCTGATCTTCCTTCTTTCCAACACCTTGCTATGTTTTAGTGTTTTTAACTCCGATGGAAACTATAATGAATGGTTCTGCGTTGCTCTCTCCCGGATCAATACACAACAGATGCAGAACGGTTTGGAAAAATGAAGGGGAAAGCCTTTGAATAAATAAAATGAAGGTCGAATTTTGTCAAGGGAATAATACCATTTCTCTGCTGACGGCTGAATAATGCATTCGTTTAGAATCTTACGCAACACTGATGGTCGGAAATTGGATGTAGGCGCACTCTTTAGGTAATTTAACATATAACGTCTTGTTGTTTCTGCGAGAAATGTGACCTTGTCTTTGAGTTATTCGTACAGTCCTGTTCACATAAAGTGGGTCATACTTAAACTATTTAACCTCATAAAAAGTCACTTTACATGGAACAGAGGTGTACCATGTGTATAGGCTGACTAAGCTCTGGTGACAAAGGCAGAAAAATTTCACAACTGCATTTGTTCGGAGGATTGTGGCAATGTATGGTGGTGTTCTTTAGTGTCACTCAAGGTTTCTCCCCCTCTCCCTCGAAGCAACCCTCTTGCGTTCCCCTTTTCTTTCTTTCCTTTCACATGCTACTGGACATATTAGGGACTGAAAATGTATTAATATTAGTGAAATGAAAGCTCAGTTGATCACGGTAAATAGAGATAAACCTCCGACATGTAATGCATTGCATTATATTAAATACTATCTTGGCAAAGGTTGGGAGCAAGTTGCTTCATAGATCGGCAAAGAAAATGTTTGTCCTTCTTTTTTACCCCAATATAAAAATATTAATAGAGACCGACATATTTCAACAATGTTCGCAATTCATATTTTAAGTATATATTTATTTAGTTACTTGACGTCACTTTTCTGATACTTTGGCTAATCGCGACGATGAAGCTGAATGATGATTAGATGTAATTAATGATGAGCTGTGTGCTCGACACATAGCTTCTCGATCATCTGAAGCAGAAACTGACGTCAACACGTCGCGGAAAGTTGTCCGAACGAGTAATTTCCCTCCAAGACAACGTATTATGGCACCGGGCGACTATCATAATACAGAAACTGGCTGACCCGGTGTTCGAAGTGCTGGGTCATCCACCGTATTTCCCAGATTTAGACCATTTGGATTACCACCTCTCCCCAAATCTCAAATATCTGAAGGAGACTCGCTTTAGCACCATTGCCAAATCTCATTTCTTCTAGGTAAAGCTAGACCTTATCAGCACCCCCTCGTATGATATATAAATTTTACTCAAATTTTGAACAGCTTAGGCTTTGAGGTCTGCAAACTCAGAACTAGACATTTGTGGTGCCTTATTCTCAACCGCCTACTCCAATGTAGCATATATGATGTAGTGTAAATGCGAAGTGTCGGTGTGATATGTCCCAAACAATTTCTCATTCCTGAGCGTTAGTTCCAGAATTGGCCACAGACACCGCGCGTACAGTCACTGACACTTCTGGGTTGTAACGAATCGATTGGGGACGTTGTGATTGTTACAACGGAGAAGTGTACGTAACTGTGCTTTTATTATATCTGAGTGTCGCGCATAGAAAGTGTTCGATTTCCTTTCTGACGTCAGTAATTTGTGAATGAAGACATGCAAACGTCGCCAGATATGTAGCATAGCATTCCCCGCAGGAGTCGCAATTGCATTTGGGTAGTTTGCCGCCAAACAATTCGTCACGCAAGTTGGAACAATGAACATGCAACTCTTCGCTTTCTCAGTTTGTGTTTGTTTGTCGAACGGAAATAATGTCTACACCAACTAAACGCACGGCCATGAAATTAGGCGGCTGGCAGAAGTTCGCGCTGTTGCCACGTCAGAGCACAACCCCTTGTGTTCGGAATGTGTTGAGAAGTCCGACGTGTAGTTATGGGACTACATTTCTGCAGCCTGTAAGGAACTTTCAATTCACACGATCACCAGCTCTGTATCGAATGGGTCTCGAAAGTGGGTATCACTTATCGCACAACACTTTAGCAACCTTGTGTTCTGACGTCACGGGAGAAAGCTTTTTAATATTAGGCTAAATGCCTACGTTGTTAGGTTAGGGTAGCTAGGTTTAGTTCTCTTAGCCTAAATAAGATTTTCTCATTGTATTTATGCTAATGGAACCAAACCTAACGGGCCTAACCTAACCTCCTAGGCATTCCTCGTCTGACGTCAGCCCACAAGGTAGCAAAACTGTTGTGCGACAAGGGAGACTACTCGAAAGTGCCACGGAGAGAGAGGTATCTCTAACGCTGGAACTGGGTAACGCAGCCCGCTTGACGTTACCACACAGTGCGCAGGAACCAGAGACTTTCGTCCCTCTCTCGCTTTGCTTTTCCCATATGTTGCACCAGCGCAATTCTACCTAGCCGCCTATTTTCATGGCCGTGCATATAGATCAGACCTGGGTAACTTGACTTAACCTACCCGTACACGATCAAATGTACCACGAACAACGCATTCCATTCCATGCTTAATGGAAGTGACGACAGAGCACACGTCATGATGCTTCTCGAATTCGTGGTTAATCAAAGACACACTGTGGACCAATCAGAACACATGCTAATAAAAATAGATTATCGAAAAACAACATCGAGATATAGAATATTTATTTTTATTGTGTGTTAATAGAAAGCGACGCCACAAGTGGTTGTGACGTGCGAAAAGGTGTTGCTGATTTGCTTACTTCGCTTTTTGTGCCACTTTTGGCTAATTTGCGAAGATGAGGATGAGTGATGATATGGATGAATGGACATTAACAAACAAGCATGCCCAGGCCAGGATTCGAACCCGGGACCCCTGGCGTCGTAGCGCGATGTGATAACCATTCCGCCACGGGACCGGCGACACGCGAGAAAGGAAAGGAAAGGAAATGAGGATAGGTGGAGCATTATTTTCTATTTAATTGCAGCTATAGCAGAAAGAATAATGTATATTTCTACAGCAGTGATATTACATTATATTCGACAACAAGACCTAAAATATAATATTTTGTACTAATATTAAATTGTAGTTTCGATATATGAAAAAGCAACTACCTATATACAGGGTGAACATAAAGTCCCAGCCCATTTTGCAGAAATAATGTATTCATGAATGTGATATTACAACATTAGCATACAGCATATCAGTGCTGTTCAACGTGATGTCCATCAATTTCAAAACACGTTTCCCAACGGGTCAGTGTTGCTCGAAACACTTGTGTCCAACATCGCCCCGGTGATGAGTTCGCATGCGTGCCTTATGCGTTGTTTGAGGACTGCCACATTTGCAACCTTACTCTTGTAGACCTGTTCCTTGATAAAACCCCATGCAAAAAAATCCAATGGTGTAAGGTCGGGGGACCGCGATGGCCAAACACGTGTGGATCCTCTTCCTATCCATCTGTCTGGAAACATGTTGTTGAGGTATTCCCGCACAGTCAAGGCGAAGTGCGGTGGTGCGCCGTCTTGTTGGAAGATCACGGAATCAAGAATCCCATCATCCTGTAGCTGTGGCTGGAGGAACAGTTGCAACATTTCGAGATAGGTGTCTGCTGTGATGGTGTTTTCTGCAAACATGAATGGCCCATAGAGTTTTTGTTTCGTGAAACCAAGCCATACGTTCACCTTGGGTGTATTCCATTCCCATTCGATAGTAGCATTCGGGTTTTCAGAAGCCCAGATACGACAGTTATGACGGTTCACAGTTCCACAGGTGTGGAATGTCGCCTCATCACTGAAAAGGATGTTCTCCATTAATCCATCCTGTGCTGCAGCCGCGCAAAGTTCGTAGCACACGTCTTTCCATACAGCGTAATCCTCCGGTTCCAGTTTGTGGACAACCTGGACGTGGTACGCTTTCTTTTTTAAGGTGTAGTGCAACACTTTCCACACCGATGATTGAGGTATCACCAGTTCTCGACTGAGGCGACGAGTTGATGCAGTGGGACTACGCTCAATGGCTTCACGGATACGTGCTACTGTATCACCCGACATCAATGGTCGACCTGTACGTTGCTCATCGAGTACAGATCCGGTGCGCATAAATTTGTTCACCAGTTTTCTGATATTACTTCGTGTTGGAGCCTCTCGTCCACATTTTCTACGAAACGTCTCCCTGACCTCCTCGAATGTCTGACCACGCAAACATGCCGTTACAATCACAATTCGTTCTTCTGTTGTTAGCATCTCCTCGGAGTATCATTCACCTGAAATATAAAAACCATGCATTAATTATTTCTGCAAAATGGGCTGGGACTTTATGTTCACCCTGTATTTGTGGAATTATGAATTATTATTTTTGTTACGGATAATCCATTTATTTATTTTTCTTGCCGTAAAATATGAATTGTCAATTTTTTCTTTGACCGTGTACGGGTACAATTTGATTTCCGAAACGAACATTATTAAACGACTTTGAATTGTCTATTTAGTTGGTTCACGAATGCTCTGTTTCAATGACTATTAAGTCGTGTAACATCGGCATTATTTGTGGAAGAGCGCTCTTGTTTGTACGCGTGGAACTCAGAGCGAACAGCGTTTCCGTAGCGTTGTAAGAGAGATTGAAAGGAGGGAGGGGGTGAGCGTGACAGAATGTCTTGAGGTGCAGAGTGTAGGCGGGAAAGTCGCCGTACACGGAGCGATCACGGGTATCCATAAGTGCACGCGAGTTGCCCCTGCCTGGATTACATAAAAGCATTCTATGTAGTCAAGTGCGTGAGAAGGGCAATAAGGCCGGTTCACCAACCGAAAATGGGGCTCGGTGGGGCTCGCAGTGTTGCCAGCTGCTTATTCGAAAAAATCACCAAGGTTTTTGGTCTAACCTAACCTAAAACAGCAAGGGGTTGGCAATCTTGCTTGAGAGTTCACAAACCGGAAGTGGGGCTCGGTGGGGCTCGCAGTGTTGCCAACTTCTTACTCGAAAAAATCACCAAGGTTTTTTTTGGTCTAACGTAACCTAAAGCAAGGAGCTGGCAATCTTGCTTGAGAGTTCTGCAACCGGAAGTGGGGCTTGCAGTGTTGCCAACACCTACTCGAAAAAAAAATCACCAAGGTTTTTGTCTTGGTCTAACGTAACCTAAAGCAAGGAGCTGGCAACCTTGCTTGAGGCTTGCGTTACAGCGCATAAAGCAAGGTTGCCAACCTACTGGTACTTTTGCCATAGCTTTTTACAAAAAAAGAGAGAGAGGAGAGAGAGAGAGGAGAGAGAGAGGGAAGAGTTAAACAACCGACAGCTGCCAACACCCACTCTAACCTAACCTAACCTAACCTAACCTAACCTAACCAGGTCTAACCTAGCCTAAAGCAAGAAGCTGGCAAGTTTACTTAAGACTTGCCTTAGTGCATAAAGCAAAATTGGTTACCTACCGGTATTTTTGCCATAGTTTTTTACAAAAAAGAGAGAGAGAGGGAAGAGTTAAACAACCGGCAGCCCACCTACAGCTTTTTTTGTCTAACCTAGCCTAAAGCAAGGGGCTGGCAATTTGCTTGAGGTTTGCCAACCTGCATATACTAAACAAAGAGAGCCGGCACTGCCGTAAAAGAGAGAGAGATGGGTGGATGGCAACGCAGTATGTGTGTGCGCGTGTGTGTGTATAATATGTAGCATTATTAACTAGAGTGTGTTGGCAATTTACTTACAACTAAAAAAAATAGAGATGGCAACAGTAACGAGCGAATGCGCCATATCGTAATTTTCCAACTCCGTATATCGTGACCTTTGTAAACCTCTCTCGGGGGAACGATCTGCCACACGCACGCGCGCGCGCGCGTATGTATTGTAACACAAACAAACAAACAAAATAATAATTGTTGTTTTTAGGATGCCTGGCCCCTATAACCTCGCCAGGGTGCGTGGTGCCCAACCAAAAATGTAAAAGTTTTCTAATGGCTGCGGTTATAGATTACCGCACCTCTGTAGAGTTTCACGTGTTGTTTTTTTTTCCCCCAAACTTCCATGAAACCCTACAGAGGACCTCCGTAATGCATGCAACGTGTACTAACGACTCTAGTGTTATTTGATGTTGTGATATTTTTGGATATAGAGTTTTATTGTGAGATATAGATAAAAATAATTATGTTTATTATAATATTTTCTTGATGAAGATGGAGAATGTATGTGTATGTGTTACAAATAAAGTTGCATGCTTTTTTTTCATGCAATTTCTAAGATGTTTTGTAATTCATCAACTATCGGTTGTAGGAAAACGATTCTTGCTCTATCTGCTATCGCTCGACGAATACTATAAACATAAATAATGCTTATGGTTTGATTTTTAAAATGGCGAGCGGAAAATAACTATGTTTTCTGAAATTATGATTTATACTTCATATGCCAAGAGGGCTGAGGGTTAGAAAAAAAGATTGTTTGGTAGAATTATGCACACATAATATTTTTGTGTTTTCTATACACAAGCTTAATTATTTTTTTCAATTATTTACAGGATTTATTAAGAAGCAAGAAGTAGCATAAATAGCACACTCCCACCAAACCCAACACCATTGTGAATTATTGCACAGTATTTATTTTGTAGCACTCCACTATATATATATAATAACATACCCACAAATATTTTCAACAAGATGCGCTCCATGAAAAGTTGCCCCGTGTGCAAAAAAACCATATCAAGCAAACATTTTGCAAGACATTGTCGCACCTGCGTGCCAGGCAAGCATTTGGCTGCCACTGAACTATGTTCCGGATGCAATAAACACATTACAATTGCGTATGTCAAGGAGCATAAGCTTAATTGTCTAAGCAAAAATACATCTGGTGCTCAACCGTCGACCAGCTCGACCAAGAGGAAAGCCGAAGCCGACTCGCCACCATCAGCCAAACGCATCAAGCCTGTGGCGAAAGCGAACCAGACTGCTTTCGAGCGGTTGTTTGAGGACTTTGTCCTTACTTCGGAGGGCTCATGCGACGTGCGTAGCTTTTTGGAGAACGTGCAAGCCAAAATCATTTCCATCCTCGGCGATGCACTGGCTACGTACTCCACCAAATTCTACGCATCGCTACGTTGCCAGTACAAAAACCCGTCTGATGAAATTTACAGCTTCTGCCACAACACCAAGGCGAAGACGCTGCATCTGGCGGATGTCGACAACCTCGAGGTCATCTACAACCAGTTTGCCGAGGAGCTGGTGGCAAAACAAGAAGAACATGAAGCTAAAGGCTCGGGGGGTTCGCTGTGTGACGAGCCTCACGAACTGTGCGTCAAACTTTGTAAGTTCGTGCCTCTCTCCGCCTCCAGCCACGTCCGCTTACCACGTACCATTGGGGCAAAGAAGGCCGTCCTGAACATCCAAAATAAAGATAACAAGTGCTTCGTCTGGTCGGTGCTTGCAGCATTACACCCTGTCCACTGGAAAAACCAACCACACCGAGTTAACCACTACCTACCCTACGAGCCAGAGCTGGAAGATGCGATGGCTGGGATCGACTACCCGGTGGCGCTTTCGGACATTCGAAAGTTTGAGGTTCGTGCGCGGTTGGCCATCAACGTTTACGGTCTCACTGACGAAAATGCGGTGTACCCTATTCGCGTGAGCGACGTAAATGTTGATGGTGCGCAGGAAATCCATCTCCTGCTCATCAAGGACGAGACCCATCACCACTACACCCTCATCCGTTCCCTCTCCCGGTTGGTGTCGAGCCAAACAAGCAAACACGAACACCACATAGAAGTTTGTCGCAGGTGCTTGTCAACTTTTGATAATCGAGAACAGCAGGATTATCAGCACATCAGAGGTCCCAACATCGCTGCAGAGAAGCTCGCTCGCCACAAGTTCTACTGTAGTAACAACGAGCCGGGTGTGGCAGTCTTGCCCAAACCTGGCACCGTGGAGCGTTTCCACATGTACGGTGCTATGGTGGAGCACCCCGCTATCATCATCGCGGATTTCGAGGCCTTCCTCAAACCCCTGTCCACTTGCGATCCCGATCCCGAAGTTTCCTCCACCACCCCTTACCAACTCCACGAGGCATCCAGTTTCGCATACGTTGTGGTGTGGCGAGACCGACATGTTGACCCCGAGCCCTATGTGTACCGTGGCCCCGACGCAGCCAAACACTTCCTCGAGAGGATGGTTGCCGAGGCCAACGAGATAGGGAAGGTACTGTTGACCCCCAAGCCTATGCTCCCACTGTCCCCCGACGATCAACGTAGACACGACGAGGCCATCGCTTGCCCTGTCTGCGTCGAGGAGTACACCGCCAACAACCGTAAAGTCCATCACCACGATCACTTTAACGGTAGGTATGTTGGTCCATGGTGCAACGGATGCAACCTCATGGCCCGGGACCCGCGATTTATCCCTGTGTTTTTTCACAATGGCTCGGGATACGACTTCCACCACCTGATCAAGCATCTTGGGTACGACGACATGCGAATCAGCGTCCTGGCGCAGAACGAGGAGCGTTACATCAGTGTGAGCAAGTGGGTGCGAATCTCAGGATCACACTCTACCGCCGAGCTTCGCTTCCTCGACTCCCTGAGGTTCCTCCCGGCCAGCCTCGATGCTCTCGCAGGGAAGCTTAGCGACGAGCAAATGCTCATTACCTCCGGAAACTTTCCGAACTTGGACGCAGGTCTCTTCAGGCGTAAGGGGGTCTATCCCTACGAATACATCACAGACCCTTCCAAGTTCGCAGAGACGTCGCTACCTCCTCGAGTAAACTTCTACAGCAAGCTGCGAGGCTCGAACATCACCGACGAGGAATATCACCACGCCCAGTCCATGTGGCGCGAGCTGGGCTGTCGAACTCTCGGGGACTACCACGACGCCTACCTCAGACTTGATGTGACGCTCCTCGCCGACGTGTTCCAGACGTTCCGTGCGACCGCCATGAAGATCTACAAGCTGGACCCCGCCTACTTCTACAGTCTCCCCGGACTGGCGTGGTCGGCCATGTTTCTGGTGACGAAGATCGAGCTGGAGCTTCTTTCGGACGTGGACATGATGCTGTTTGTGGAACGTGCCGTGCGGGGTGGAATGGTCCAGGTGTCGCAGCGACACTCGCACGCCAACAATCACCACATGGCCACCGGTTACGACCCCTCACGACCGTCCAGCTACATCATGTACACGGACGTCAATAACCTCTACGGACACTCCATGATGCAGCCACTCCCTTTTAAAAACTTCGAGTGGGCTGACCCTTCCAACTTCGACATCGAAAGCTTCGACGATTCGGAACATGGGTTCTTCGCCGAGGTGGACCTTGAGTTCTCCGAGAAGCTGCAGGATTTGTTCAGCGATCTTCCCCCTGCACCCGAGTTCAAGTGTCCACCCGATTCCAACCAGAAGAAGCTCGTCATGGATTTCGAGTCCAAAGAGCGTTACGTCCTGCACTACCAGAATCTCCGGTGGTTGATGCAGCGAGGGGTCACGGTCCACGCAGTTCACCGCATACTCAAGTTCGAGCATTCTCCATGGTTGCGTCCATATATTGAAGTCAACACGAAACACCGCACCGCAGCCACGTCCGAGCTTGATAAGGATTTCTTCAAGTTAATGAATAATGCGGTGTTTGGCAAAACTATGGAGAATGTACGGAATCGCATGGACATAAAATTGGTAACGAGGAAAGCACAATGTCGCAGGCTCGTAGCAAACCCGTTATTCAAATCGAGGACTATTTATAATGAGCAGCTTGCTCTGGTGCATATGATGAAGAGTGAGGTGAGGCTCGACAAGCCAATTTATGTTGGTGCCTCAGTATTAGACCTGAGCAAGCTCCACATGTTCGAGACGTACTACGACATATTACGTCCACACTACGACCACAACATCTCGCTTCTCTACACGGACACGGACAGCTTGGTGTACCACGTCCACTCAGCCGATGCATACGGGGATATAGTCACGGTACCAGCTTTGGTTAACCTCTTCGACACCTCGGGCTATCCCCAGCCGAACCAGTACGGCATCCTGCCCCGAAACAAAAAAGTACCTGGCAAACTCAAAGACGAGAAGGACGGTGATGTAATTCTCGAGTTTGCGGGTCTTCGCGCCAAGGCCTATGCCATCAAAGCCGAGGGCAGCGTTACCAAGAAGGCCAAGGGTGTCGGCAGACAGGTGGTTCGGGAGCATCTCGCATTCGAGGACTTCGTGGATTGCCTCAAGACCAGGTCGCCGGTTCTAAGAGCAGAACAGCGCATCCAGAGCGTCGACCATATCATCACCACAAACAAAGTTAGAAAAATTGCGCTGGATCCCAACGACGACAAGAGGTGCATTCTCCAATGTGGAATCCACACATTGCCGTGGGGGCACTATCGCTTAGCAGAAAGCAAAACCTGCAACATATGCCCACCTTCAACAGAAGATTCATAAAAACAAAACAAAACAAAAAAAAATCATGTTGTTAGTTATTACAAAAAAACATTGACTGTCATTACAAAAAACTTTGACCGTATTCTTAAATAACCAGCATGCCTATGAATTTGTTCGGTTTCAAAAAACAGATCATTATGGAAACCATACCAGATCATGAAGTCTTACCTTCCGTGTTACCTAAACTCAACGGTCTGTTGGTCATTCACCTCAACAGCATTTGGACGAAACTGAATGACGATGTGGGCAAGATGTTTTATGTTTTTAATAACAATTTACATTTCTACGAAATTCCGATCGACGGGAAACTTCAAATCACCGTGAATCCGGAAAACGCAGGCGAAATCAAAATTTCTACCGGCAAGAACATTTTTCGAATCAAGCACGACAAGATGCTTTCTAACATTACGTACGATGTTTCTGCAGGAGATTATCTTTACGTGGAACTCCTCGGAGATTACGACAAACTTATTCCTCTCTTCGTAGAATTACGAATCGTCTATCCTATTATAAATAACCGTTAACCAAAAATGCCTAACGACATTTTCGGCAACACCAAGCGTGTAGACCACGCAGAAGAGATTCTCATGTTGGACATTCGAGTTAAGAAGTTGAGGACCGATTTGATCGCTTTGCAGGAAACCTTAAACAAAAGTTTAGAGTCGGAAATCGCTACGCTCCAAACGCAATGTCTCGACCCCATTCTGAAAATCGATTCCGAACTGAAGACGCTGATAAAAAATTATGTCGACGTACCTTCTTACGACAGCGTTCAAAATATACAGTTGAGCGTGGATTCGCTTCAAAATGATTTGGCCAAATTACAGCAATTTCAATCGAAAAATGAAGATTTGGAAAAATTGAAACTCGAAATCGAAGAACGAACTTCCGCAATAGAAAAGAATTTCTCTGAACTTCAAACCGTGGTGAACGATATAGACGCAGAACGCTTGCATGTCGTCGTTTCCAAATTACAAGAAGAATTCACCAGCACGTTGGAAGAAATTAAATCCAAGTTGCAGACTTTGGAAGATACAATGACGAACCTACCATCGTCGGACGAACTGCAGGTCATCGGTAAAAGCGTCGCGAACATAAAAATTCAATTGGAGGCCTATCAAGATTTCGAACACATTCAAACCACCATCGCTACGCTTCAGGCGTCCTTGGAATTGATCAACGAAGAAATTAAAAATATTCACGCTGAAGCGAGAGCGTTGACGAGCATTCAAGACACGTTGAGCACGGTTCAGCAGAAGATCGAATATTTAGAAAATTTGAACGTCGAAACGAATCTCGCTCATTTTCATCACGTACTCGACAACATACAGGGTGACTTGGAATCGTTACGGACGAGCGTGCCTTCCAGCGAAGATTTAGAAAAATTGAAAACGGCGGTGACGGCACTATCCGATTCGAGCGACATCAAAAGTTCGTTGAGCGATCTCGAGAGTAAAGTGGCCAATCTCCCCACCTCCAAAGAATTGCACGCTTTGAAAAGAAACATATCTCGAATGCTGAAACGACTAGAAACGGAAACGGCGAACGTGGAACAGATTCGAGACGAAATTAGTTCGCTGGTGTCGACGCTGCCCACTTCGCAGAGCGTAGCCGACCTTCAGACGCAGTTTACAGAGATGCGAAGCATCGTGAACGATCTTACCGAGAAGAGCTCGAAATTGAATCAAGTCGAGAACCTTCAGAACATTGTCGTCAACATCAGAGATCAAGTCGGAGTGCTGGAATCCACGCAGGAATCGACGCTGGCTTCTTTCGGCGCCAAGTTGCAAGAACTCAACGAAAACTACAAGCAGTTGAACGTGGAAGTGAAAATCAAACCGTCGTTTTCTGTCGTAACGGATACCATAATCGAGCATTTGCTGCCCATCGAAAATAAACTCGGACAAGTTCACAGTAATCTGCTCGGCGTCGACACTAAATTCGCTAAACTGCATTCTCTGCAAGCCATCGAAATCAACAGCGTACCCAATCAACAGAGAATCTCCACCTTCGTCGAAGGTAACAAACTGTACATGTTGCATCCTTATCATCCGTACTACAAGTTTCTCCTCGATGGCACGATTCAGATAAACGAATTTTCGTACTGGTCTCACGGTAGAAAAGCTAGCGTTCCCACCATGACTTTGATATCGAATCGTGGTGTCCAGAAAGCAGGAAACATTCCTCTGGCACGTTGGAACGAAACGCGCAACATATATGAAATACACGAAGACGAAGATCTCACCGTTTTCGACGTGAGTGCCGGCGATAAGCTGATCATTCAAAACACGAGCGAGGTGCCACCCTCTTTGAATCCCATCACGCTTGTGCTTCTCTTGAAACGTAATCTCTAAAGATGTCTAGGCAAGCCATCGTCGAAGAATTGCATAAACCTGCACGCCGTAACTACGAACGTTTGGCTGTGGTAACCAAGGGCATCGACGACCTCTGGCAAAGCGACCTCGTGGAGATGAGCAGCGGCAATTTGAAAAACGTGCATAAATTGAACAAGGGCAACAAGTACCTTCTCACCGTCATAGACACGTTTTCGAAATTCGCATGGGCTCTACCTTTGAAGGCGAAAACGGGAACGTGCGTCACGGAAGCATTCAAATTAATTTTTCGCGAAAGCGGCGGCAGACGACCACGGTTTCTGCAAACGGACAAGGGGAAGGAATTTTACAACGCCGTATTCCAAAAGTTTATTCAAAAGCACGACATTCGACATTATTCGACCTTCAGTCACATCAAAGCCAGCATCGTGGAAAGATTCAATCGAACCTTGAAAACACACATGTGGAAACGATTCACGCTTCGGGGAAATTACAAATGGGTCGACATCCTGCCGGAACTCGTCGACACCTATAATCACACGGTACACAGAACGATAGGCATGAAGCCAGCCGACGTTACCAAGTCCGACGAGCAGCGTTTAATTTCTACCGTTTACTGTCCAAAGTACACACCCACGACAAAAAAAACTAAATACAAAATTGGAGACCGGGTGAGGATCAGCAAATTCAAACGCACCTTCGAGAAGGGATTCACAAAAAATTGGAGCACGGAACTTTTTACGGTGGTTCGAGTTCTACCCGGAAACCGACACACGTATATAATAAAAGATAGTAGCGGCGAGATTTTGAAAGGAAGATTTTACGAAGAGGAACTCTCTAAAACGAAACACCCCGACACGTACCTCATCGAGAAAGTATTGCGTAGGAAAGGTGACAAACTGTTTGTCAAATGGCTGGGACTTCCGGAAAAGAGTTGGATCGACGCGGACGAAGTGATCTTGTGAGTACGTGGAACGTGGTGATGCGTCTACCGGATCCGGAAAGTCAAACGAAGAAAAAGAACGGTGAGTTGCTTCCCGACAGCATCCGCTGTCTGATCGTAGGTCCTTCGGGGTGTGGGAAAACGACACTGCTCGTGGACAATTTTCTCCTCGCACCGAATTGGTTAGATTGGAAGAACAGGCACCTGTACGTGTTCTCGAAAAGTTTGGAGCAATCCAAATACCAGCAACTGATGAAACTGTACGATGGTCTGGACATTGCAACGTTCGCTTCGGAAATAAAACCACTCGACGATTGTCGTGAAAATTCAGTCGTTGTGTTCGACGACGCCATCCTGGAAAATCAAAATGAAATTCGCAACTTTTTCACGCAAGGTCGTCACAAAGGAATGGATTGTTTTTACCTAGCTCAAACGTTTTCCAAAATTCCAAAACAGCTAGTGCGCGACAACGCTAATTTCATATGTTTGTTTCGTCAAGATCACACCAACCTCAAGCATGCGTACGATGACTACGTAGGCGGAGACATGAACTACAATCAATTTTCGGAACGCTGCTGCTCCACTTGCTGGAACGGCGACGATTTCGGATTCGCGACGATCGACATGACGAGGAAACCCAACGACGGAAAATACAGAAACAAAATCAACAACTTTCTAAACGTTGCAACGTTGTGAGAAACGACGTATATAAATAACGTCATGACGAAACGAAAAATCGAAGACGAAAATCTCAAGCTTCGCGATTACCTCGCGAAACGCTTCAAAGGTTGGAAATCCGAGAATCGCGGATTCTACGAAGAGAAGAAACGTCAGGATCAACCTGTGATCGATGCCATCAGCAGTCTAGGTAAAGAAATTAAAAGTGTCACGGAACAAAATAAAAATTTGATTAATGAACTCGTACCGCTTGCAGCTAAAAGTTACACCGTACCCACGCCCATTTCGAGCATTCCTTCGACGCCGTTCGAACTGAAGGATGCACCTGCACGACGTCGAGCCATAGGCAGCACGTCGTCGTCTTCGGATAAAATCGAGTTGGGACCTTTGGCACGAGACTACCTGAGCACGGGGAAATTCGACAAGGATGAAGTGTTCGGATTGTATCCCAGCATGGAAACCAGCGAAGGCGGCGGTGTGGTGTGGAAGATTGGGAAATCGAAGGTGACCTTCGAAGGCAACGACATTAAAGTCAATTTAGGCGACAAGGATAGTTGGAACAGGTATCCGGGTACGGTGGGACTGTGGGAACTCGTCGCCAAAAAGCAGCCAAAAGATTACACCGACGAAGATTACCAAAGTTACAAGGAAATTCTGATCATGACGGATGCCTTGTACCAGAACAACGACGCCTCGCAGAATAGGGTGAAATCGAGCAGCGGCGAGAAGTACAGGAATCTCATCAAACCGATTTGGAACCAGGTCAAAACGGGCAGCGGCGTCAAACGCTACAACACGTTACCCAAAGAATTCGTTTGGGTGGACGACGTTAGGAAGCTCGTGGACCGATTGTTGGTGATAGCCGGCGAAGAAAATGCAGGCAATCGTAATTTCTACAACGAGAAGGTTGGCATCGTGGACATGATCAGCACGAAACTTTCCAACTTCATCGTTAACGACGACAAGGGCATAGGTTACCTGATCAAAATCATCAACACGCTGCCTCCGAAATTTTGGAACGTGGCCGAAGGAAAGGGACTCGTGAACGACATCATCAACAAGTTACCTTTCGAGATGCATCTACCTGGCTATCAGTACTGCGGACCGGGTACCAAACTCGAGAAAAGATTGGAGAGAGGAGACAAGGGTGTGAATCCGTTGGACGCTGCATGCAAAGATCACGACATCGCCTACAACACCACGCAGACGGATCTGGATGCACGTCACGAAGCAGACAAAAAATTGGAACATGCAGCTTTCGAAAGGTTCGTGAGCAGAGACGCATCGCTGGGTGAACGGGTCGCCGCACTGGGTACCACCATCGCCATGAACACGAAACAAAAATTGGGGTGGGGTATATAAATAACATACCGTAAAAAACAACATGGCTTGCATAACTGATTTGCCACCCGAGCTACTATCTAAAATATTCAAAAAGGCAGTTAACGGAGATGTTAATAAACTTGTGATCATAGCAAGAACGACGCCGGCATTTCACATGGGATGCGAAATAGTTCTCAAGGACCGTCTTCGGGGGATCAGCGGCCTGAGGTGCGGTGATCTCAACATTCTGCTTTCGGCTGCAGGGGAAAAATTAAACGATAGGTTAGATGAATTGCACGAGGCAAGGCAGGGAAGAAGATGGTATACTGATGATTGGCGCAAGTCTAAGCAGGAGACGGAAGATATCATTACGCACATCATCGCGTTTTCCGAAGCACGGACTTTCTTCCTCTGTTAAAAAATAATAATATATATACGTGTCAAAAAAACTTGATATATAAATAACACACATCGTGAAAAAAAATAATATTGGGTATATATAAATAACACACATCGTGAAAAACAATTAAATTTCTCTCTAACACTTTGAAATTTTTTTGATATGGCGATTGAAAAAATGAGTGATCTCCAAGCATTAAAACAAATGCTAAATTTGTCAGTCGAGTATGTAAAAATTCAGGAATTGGAAGTCGACAAACCTTACACGATAACTTCCGGTTCAATCGTTTCTACCCAGTATGGTCCCAAGGTACGCCTGTTGCTCAACGCACAATACAGTCTATTTTTACCAGATCGATACGCTAACATGTTATCCGACGAGAAGCTATCTATTTTAATCGAGAACAAAACTCGAATTGTGTACAAGGGGACAAAGGAACTTCTTGGCAAGAAAACAAAGCACGTAATAGAATTTGTGTAACGACTGCGAGGCCTTGAAAATATATAAATAACATACCGTAAAAAACTACACAAGAAAAAATCTCAGAATATATATATAAATAACATACCGTGAAAATAACACATAGAGCATCAACATGAAGCCCAAGGGTGTCGTGTACCAGATACCATATTCGAATCTAAAAAATCTAGGTGCCCTCGATGGGTTACTCACCAAGAAACAACGCGAGAAGAAACGTTCTTGCTTGTCGAAAGGACATGGAATGAAATTGCTGCTCAGCACACCTCAATTGAAAAGATTGCAGCGTTCGCGGAAACAGCAAAAGATCGGAGGTTTCATATTCAGCATCCCGGCCATCCTGGCAGCATTGGGGGCCGTTGGAAGTTTGGCCGGCGGAAGTGCCGCCATCGCGAAAACCGTCATCGACTCGAAGAAGAACAAGGCGGAATTGGAAGAACAGAAACGTCACAACCTGGCCATGGAGAAGAAGGGGAAGGGCGTGATGAAAAAATTTAAAAAAAAGAAACAGAAGCACTCACCAACCGAGACATTGAATCTCTGATCGGACCGTTACAAATCAAACACTTCAGAGGAGTTTTCATGTCCGACTCGTTACCTTCAAGCGTCAAAAGAAGAGAATGCGGAGTAGTCAACTTGGACGGTCAAGAAAATCCAGGCACGCATTGGATATGTTACCACAAAAACGACAATGATAAAGCATTCGTTTTCGATTCTTTCGGAGGTGTTCCACCTACAAATTTAGTTCATTATCTGAAAACGAACAAAACCTCCATATACTACAACGACGAACGCATTCAAGATTTCGGAGACGTGAACTGCGGTCATCTCTGCCTCTCCGTGCTCGCGTTTCTCTCTAAAATAAATAACCCTACGGTCGAAGATTTCCAGAAAGCATTGTGGAACCTCAAACAGCATCACTAGGATGGGCGTGTTCCATCTCACGAGCGAATCTTCAATCTTGAAACTCACGCTGCACGACGACATCGTCTATCCTAAATCCGTGGCTCTGCGTGCATTCTACAGCATGTACCTCATACCCAATGTTACGCATCACAACAACAAAATTAGCGTCGGAAGCGAACACATCGTCGTCACGCCGGGACAATACAATCTTTCCACTTTGCAAGCTCAGTTACCCAAAGGCACATACCTTTCTCAAAATTCGGTCACGCACAGAGTGGAAATCCTATCCGCGACGGAGACCGTGGACCTGGGCACCATGGGAGAACTTTTAGGTTTCGAGAACGACACCAAACTCGAAGCTGGCATCAAGCACGTAGCAACCAACATTCCCAAATTCTTGGCCATAGAGACTCTGAACGTACACTGCAACGTGGCCGAAGGTATGATCACGAAATCTTCGGACGGATTGTTGGGAAGTCACAAGCAGACGGGAATCATAGCCACTTTCAAACCAAGTTCCGAGTTCATGGAACCGATCATCTACACGCCCTCTTCGCCGATCTATTTTCCAGTATGTCGCAACCGCATAGACGACATAGAGTTGGTGGTGACGAACGAGAAAGGAGACGTGGTGGATTTCGCAGGTGCAACAACTACTGCCATCGTGGAGATCAACGTATAATAAATAACCATACATAGTGAAAATGGAGCAAATCGAAAGTTACGAATTGCAATCTTTCCCTCCCAACCGTCGCACGTTTGCCAATCTGAACGAAGCGAACAGGGAGATCGAATACGACGTGGACGTAGGCGACGGGTTCATTCATCCTCACAGAGCGGACCTCTACCTTCAATTCGACGTAGTGAAGAAAGAAAGCGGAGACGCGTTTCCCGCAGCAGCAAACTTGATACTCGTGGACAACTTCGTGCCTCACCTGTTCTCGCAGGTGGAGGTGAGGAAACACAACACCGTCATCGACAGAATAGATTATCCAGGCATCACGTCGACGGCGGTGGGAACGTTGAAATTATCCAAAACGGACGCAGCGTACTACCAGGCCGGGGGATTCGAAGCCGGGACCAAAATATCGACGAGAAGTCACACGGTGCTCTTTCCCATGCGTCTGCTGCCTGGTTTCTTCTCGGACTACAAGGAGATCATGTGGAAGGGAGGACTGCGCGTTACGTTTCGAAGAGCGGCCAACGACAACGACGCACTGATGCGATACTCTACTTTGGGTCCGGACGCCACCACGCCGATAGCCAACACTTTACCCGAAGCAGCCAAGTGCGTCATCCGGAGCATGGAATTGAGAATGCCGGTGGTGGAATACGAAACGAACTACGCCCTCAAGTACAAAGCGGAGATCTTGAAAAGTCCGCAGGTGCCGATTCACTTTCACGGTTACCAGTGCGTGCAGAAAATAGCGTCGGGAAGTCACATGGAATTCGACGTGACGACGCAGTTCAACAACATACAGTTCGACATGCCAGATTTCGTCGTAGTGCTCTTTCAGACCGGGCGCAATAAAAATCAGGAAAAAGATTCCAGCAAGTTCGACGACTGCAAGATCAAGAACGTTTATCTGAAGAATGGACGCAACGAAGTGTTCCCGCGCGAGAATTACAACCTCGACGTGACCAAAGACGATTACCTCAAACTTTACGAAGCTTACACGGCTTACAAACGCGTGACCGAGGGAAGCGTGGACATGTACTACACCCCCAGCGAATTCAAAATCCGCAGGCCGATGTTCGTCATCAACACATCTAAGAGGAAGAAGGTTGTGGTCAACGATCGAACCAACATCAAGGTCGTCTGCGAGTTCCACGATGCCTTGCCCTAGGATACCCTATGCAGTGTCATCCTGATTGCAGAGAAGTCCTTCGCCTACGACGTGAAGAACGAGAGGGTCACAGAGCAGTTTTAACAAGTTTTTTAACATCTTTTCTCGCACAATAATAAATTTTCTGCACTAGCACAATCAGTTACAATGGCACAATACGAATTTCACTAGTTCGGATCAGTTACAAATGTCAATTTCATTAGTTATCAGTTACAATATCTTTTTGCACTATAGCACGAGACAATCAGAAAATTTGCACAAAAAAATTTGTTGTTGTTTTTACACGTGAAAATTAACAATAAAATTTCTTTTTTTATCGTTTCAGATGCTGTCGAAACATCAAAAACACATACACACACACACTAGAAAAAAGCATGCAACTTTATTTGTAACACATACACATACATTCTCCATCTTCATCAAGAAAATATTATAATAAACATAATTATTTTTATCTATAACTCACAATAAAACTCTATATCCAAAAATATCACAACATCAAATAACACTAGAGTCGTTAGTACACGTTGCATGCATCACGGAGGTCCTCTGTAGGGTTTCATGGAAGTTTGGGGGAAAAAAAACAACACGTGAAACTCTACAGAGGTGCGGTAATCTATAACCGCAGCCATTAGAAAACTTTTACATTTTTGGTTGGGCACCACGCACCCTGGCGAGGTTATAGGGGCCAGGCATCCTAAAAACAACAATTATTATTTTGTTTGTTTGTTTGTGTTACAATACATACGCGCGCGCGCGCGTGCGTGTGGCAGATCGTTCCCCCGAGAGAGGTTTACAAAGGTCACGATATACGGAGTTGGAAAATTACGATATGGCGCATTCGCTCGTTACTGTTGCCATCTCTATTTTTTTTAGTTGTAAGTAAATTGCCAACACACTCTAGTTAATAATGCTACATATTATACACACACACGCGCACACACATACTGCGTTGCCATCCACCCATCTCTCTCTCTTTTACGGCAGTGCCGGCTCTCTTTGTTTAGTATATGCAGGTTGGCAAACCTCAAGCAAATTGCCAGCCCCTTGCTTTAGGCTAGGTTAGACAAAAAAAGCTGTAGGTGGGCTGCCGGTTGTTTAACTCTTCCCTCTCTCTCTCTTTTTTGTAAAAAACTATGGCAAAAATACCGGTAGGTAACCAATTTTGCTTTATGCACTAAGGCAAGTCTTAAGTAAACTTGCCAGCTTCTTGCTTTAGGCTAGGTTAGACCTGGTTAGGTTAGGTTGGGTTAGGTTAGGTTAGGTTAGAGTGGGTGTTGGCAGCTGTCGGTTGTTTAACTCTTCCCTCTCTCTCTCCTCTCTCTCTCTCCTCTCTCTCTTTTTTGTAAAAAGCTATGGCAAAAATACCAGTAGGTTGGCAACCTTGCTTTATGCGCTGTAACGCAAGCCTCAAGCAACATTGCCAGCTCCTTGCTTTAGGTTACGTTAGACCAAGACAAAAACCTTGGTGATTTTTTTTTCGAGTAGGTGTTGGCAACACTGCAAGCCCCACTTCCGGTTGCAGAACTCTCAAGCAAGATTGCCAGCTCCTTGCTTTAGGTTACGTTAGACCAAAAAAAACCTTGGTGATTTTTTCGAGTAAGAAGTTGGCAACACTGCGAGCCCCACCGAGCCCCACTTCCGGTTTGTCAACTCTCAAGCAAGATTGCCAACCCCTTGCTGTTTTAGGTTAGGTTAGACCAAAAACCTTGGTGATTTTTTCGAATAAGCAGCTGGCAACACTGCGAGCCCCACCGAGCCCCATTTTCGGTTGGTGAACCGGCCTTATTGCCCTTCTTGCGTGCGTGACTTTTTTGTCTGCGGAATAGAAATCGAAGAAGCATCTCGATCTTTCTGTATAATACTGCACATAGAAGCGCTAAAAATAAACGCAATGCACATTGCGATACTTCGTAAAGAAATGTCCGGGATTTCGTAGTGGGTCGAGCGTTCCTCTTAGATGAACAGATCAAAATAAGATCGGGTAATACTCCCCCCCCCCCGCACATGTTACTAAACTTTACTATCAGTAGCTGCCTCCAGGTCCGTAGCGAGGGGTAGGCAGGGGGAGATGATGTGTAGGGCGCCATTGAAAGCCAAAGAAAACAAACCATCAGAATATGCGACTTAGAAATTTCCACTTCGCAGAGGTATAATCTGTTAACTCTGCCGGAATAATTCTGTTTCTCAGAGCAGTAGTACTATTACGTGTTTAAAGATATTCTTCAGATAATAAGATAGAAATATTCTTAAAGAAGTTGCAAGTGCCTGTCTCTATGTCGTCTGGAGTTGTGTAGTAACCAAATATACTGTGTGTCACTGCACACGCTTTCTCAGCGTACAGAACTCGGAAAGCTTTTTTCGAGATGAACGGAATTTTATGAATTTTCCAATACCATACCAAACTCTCGAGCGAGACAAATTCTCAGACCTTAGGCGCTTCTCGTTCTCCTCGTCTCGACAAGTCTCCAAAAGTCCTAGCCTCGTTCTCGTATCGATCTTTAGGAAACACCTCTGCCGATTTACCCATGTCTCCTCCAAACTTTGACAACGTTTAATTTAAACCCTGTACACCCAACGGCGAAAGAAACAGTAGGCGAATTGTCCACCACCATTTTCATTCGGTCTGAATTACACAATGTGATGACAATGATTTGAAGTAAAGACGTCAATAAGCAGAGAACAATGGCTGCTTCGAACCAACATAGTTTCATTCCTTAAAACAACACAGGATGTAGAATAAAAAAGTAATGAAAATAGCGGTGGACAATTTGCTTACCAATACTTTGCCGTTGACTGTACCAGCTAACTGTAGACCAGGCGAACTAGAATAAGTCTGCGCAAGTAGTGACGCGAGACGGCTCCACCAATGAACAGTGTGAGAAACAGGATTGCGTAATGGACGACTGGAGTTACCCGCTTTCCCTGCTTCACTATGCAGCGTTGCAAACTTTTGAAAACGATAATACAGTACGTACATGGCAATCGGCCCGTATTATTGTCTCCAGGTCCGTACGCTTGGTTGAAGAATTTCTTATGGAAATATTAGGGATAAAACAGCAAGTGCAAATTTTGACAAGCCATACATTTAGCGTAAGGACTATGGTCTGGTCCGTACATGTAAGGTCAGGACTAGAGTGCTGTGTCGACGCTTTTTTGGTCGATCGTCTAATAGTTCGCACGGATGACGCTAGATGGCTTACGGAATGGACAGTTTCTTTGCTCGAGCAAATAACGCTCGAACATTCAAACGATCGGTATACGCTCGAAGCCCAGTAGTTCACGTGTAACCGTCATTTTTCTCTAGTAGTGGTCCTTTAAATATGGACGCAGTGAAATTGAAACTAAAGTGAATATAGTTATCACCTCCATGTTAAACTGTAATTTACTCTATCTTACCAATACATAGCAATATATGAAAATGAATAGATGATTATGGGCTGAAACTACCCGTATGAATTTTAGGCATATATTAGTACGATTATTGTCACATTGAAATTATATTTGATATTCTATATATTCGAGCGAATCATGCTCGAGCATGGGAGATTCGATCGAGTTTGAGCGAGCAAAAGTGGTTCAATGCAGTACTCTAGTCAGGACCGTACGGTTGGCAATGCTGCGCTTTCACCACTCGATTTCCCTCCTCCTCCTCTGCTGTTATGCGCGGCTCTGCTCTACAATTAGCTGAGACAGGGCACTAAAAAGTTTCCAATAGTCTTCAAAAATTACAAATACATGAAGCAAGTTACATAACCTGCACAAAATTTCATTGCTGCTATCCAAGCTGAGCTGAAAGTTGTTCATAATTTCCCATGAACCCCTTCCGGCACGCCACTTCTGCTTTTGTGCAACACTTCTTTCGTAACTGAAGGGAAATTCTTGGCATAACCTTATGTGTTGTTTATCTTTTAATTATTGTGACGGCATAGTGTGTATTGCACAAATATCATACGTTTGTTTACCTAATACATGTCCCTGAACCTTTTACTGGGATGCGTCCCCTCTCTTCAGACTTCCGACGCCCGTGTTCGTGACCAGTACTTGGAGTTTGCTTGTAAGTACTGTTTAATAAAAGGGCGGACGCGACAAGGCAAGGGCAAGAATCTCCCTCTTTTACGGGACAAATAAAACAACATAGTTGCTTGTTGAGGATGTTATCGAATCACTTATCTTGATTAGGAAGCTACATCCAGGATCATTTTGTTGATTTAATGGTTCTAAAGTGTAATGGGTTTGTAGGATTAATGGTAATGATATGTACATACATAGAATTCTACGGAAGGAATTTGTTTATGCTAATGAAATCTAGATGGTGCTGTGCCTTGAGAAGGAAGAAAAAGTAGACTATGGCGCTCGAACTGAAATTCTAAATGCATTCCCTAAAGGAGAAGCAAATTCCACTTCCAATATAAAAATTTTATATCGTTCTTTTCTTACTAGTCAAGAACTTGCAGATTTATAACATAAATTTGAGGGAGAAGTTAACAATTGTCCCACTGGATTATTATCCTGTGCCCAAGCCATGATACACTAGACTTTGGATTAAAGAATGACGCTGGTGCTTACAAATTATTCACTGCGGTATTTTAAAAGGAAGGGCTTAGTGACTGACATGCTTCGAATGCTGCAGAATGTAACTGTGTAAGAGAGTGGAGTGACAAATTTCGATTTTTAGAATTTCTTATACTTCGAATATGTCACAGTACGTACCATCTTTGAGTCCTCAAAAATATTTTGATTTCAAAGGATATCTTGAAGTCGCTCATTGCTGAGCGGGTGATAAGGAAGAACGGGTGAATGAATTCGCGTCTGCTTGAAGAACCTGTGCCCCACCTCCTCCTCGAAGTGGTGTTATGGAACTGAGGGGGAGAATCGAGCAAGCCACAGTCACGAGGATACGTTGGGTCGTGTGTGGCAAGAGTTGGATTATCGTGTGGACATTTGTCTGGTCACACTTAGCTCCCACATTGAATATTTGTAAGGTGTGAACTGTGAAAATAAAACCTGAATGTATTGTTTACAATATATCGTATTGATGACAGTGATAAATTTTTGAAAGTGTTACTGGACTTTCTGTACACCCTGTACTAACTGGAAACGAGTTCATGTTATTGTTGGAGGGAGTGAATTTATGTACTAGAAATATCATACAGTGCAATGTCAAGGGCAAGTCGACCTCCGTGGCGGAGTGGTTAGTACACAGCTCTACGACGCCAGGGGTCCCGGGTTCGAATCTCGGCCTTGGCGTTTTTTATGAGTGTCCCTTTGTCAATTTCATCCTATCATTACTCATCCTCATCGTCGCGATTAGCCAAAACTGGCAGAAGCGATGCTAAGTAACAAGAAAATCAATGTGAGGGTTATTATTAACCGTAAGAACGAATTCATGTATTACAAATGTAATTGGAACCGAAAGCATTGAAGCTGGGACTACTTTAACCGAACACGCCACTGTATGACATAAATTAAGTTGAGAAATAAGTTATTTTTAAAGTGAGTGGGTTAATTTCAATGTGAACAGTTGCAGCAGCAAAATAAGCTTGAACTTCGTTTTAATAATGCAAGAATTATTGCGCTAAGAAAGATCCTTGGCGTTTGAACGAGTCTTTCCCATCACACGCGAGGCCCACCAGCGCGATTCATTGCTAATGAGCAAGTCCTGGTGCTTAAAGGTCACGTACCACGCAGCTAAAGCACATCTTCATTTCTTCATAAACCACAAGGAGGCCGAAGGACTTGAAAATTCCGCAGAATAACTGTACGATATGAATCGATACACACACACACACCAGAGACAGTAGTTATTTTTACAATGTACGAAAATTTGTAGGTATTTGTCGAAAATCACGGAAGAGAAAATATTCATAGCACTCGGCTCAGGTACTCTGTGCGTGTTCCGTGCCACAATGCATATTGGGAATCGAGGGACATATGGCATGTGTTATTTCAATGCTTCCACCGAATTCTTACCTTGTAAACATGCATTATTTCACGGATGTTGTTGACTGTGCTAGCATGAGTATCGATTTTTAATTCTTTCGGAAAGGTTTATTCCATCTCAAATACTGCTTTCCTGCAACAGGTAAGAAATGTGCTTGGGAATGTCGTCAATGAAGATGCCTACCTCGTTGTATTGATTGATTTGCTTTATTTTACTTTGCTTTTTGTGCCACTTTTGGCTAATTTCGGAAGATGGGGATGAGTGATGTGATGAAATTGATGAATGGATACTCACAAACATCCATGCCCAGGACGGGATTCGAACCCGGGACCCCTGGCGTCGTAGCGCGATGTGATAACCACTCCGCCACGGGGGCCTACCTCATTGTAGATCTCCTCTCGAATTAAAAATGCCTGTCTTCAGAGGCGTGCTCATGATTTTTGAAAATGGGTGTGTGACGTATACTTTTTTCAGTATTCAGCTCTCATTTTGCAATCTTTTCCAGCATTTGACGTTCTTTTTAAGGGGGGAATACTGACAAAAGGGGGAGTTAAGCTTAAATCAAGTGAACTAGTTACCATCGTCACACCTGGGGCGCGTCAAGTATCTGAGCGCTCAGCGAGCAACGTGATCGCTCAGCTACTTGACGGTCAAATAGTCGTTGCTCCGCGAGCGTTGCTCACTTGATCGCTGAGCGAACTTGAACCTTGCTCGCCACAGGTTTGAGCCACAGAATATAGTGTTTTTGTGTTTCGATCTCGTGAGGCAAAGGGAAGAAGAGGAAAACTGTATGAGGTGGCGAGCCGCGAGTGGAGTGGCGACCAATGAGGAAATATTTATGATGAACGGCTTGCGATATAGTGTAATTTGAGAGGAAGTTCAAGTAACAAAACGTGATGTAATATTCCAGCTTTTTTAATTGTATTAAAATGAAAGTGTTGTTTATTCAAAAAATAAATATTAAATACAAATATACACCGTAGCTTTGGAAAGATTTGCAAGGGTGTGAAAATGAAAATTTCGACAGTTTTGTTCACATCAACTATTCTATTTCTATAATTGACAGCTTTTCAAACACCAAACTATTGTCAACTCGACGCATCCACACTGATCAGATTATTCAAAGGCACTGATATTTCGATCAATGAGCAAACAGTGTCAAGTAAACGATCTGTCTGCTCAACGAGCGAAAATCTTGCTCGGCGAGCGTCGCTCAGATACATGACGGGCCCCTGGCCGCTGGTTTGGCAAGTGTTGCTTGGCCATGCAAGCTAAAATCTCACTTCGCGAAGAATATGACACAAGAACAAGTTTGCATAAAGCATGCCATATTAAACTAACTTTGACAAGCTACACGCAACTTATGGTAAGCTTGACAAAGACTCGCGTGCTATCTGGGCTCGGCCTCATCCCGAGTCTCAAAATATTAATAATACGAGGGTTATCCAGAAAGTAAGATCCGATAGACTATTAAGAAAAGAATATTTACAAACCATTTGCATTGCCATGTGATTAGGGTGACCATAATATTTTGACCCAAAAGCGGGACATCATAATGAGGTCAGTTTATTCCCCCTCCCCTTCTCCTGAAAAATCGGTTACGTCTAATTATAAAATTATTAACGTATTATTATTTATGAGTCACGTTAATCATACCTAATAAACAATAAATAAAATATGGTCTTTCGTTGTCAAAAAGTATTCATTGTTATAATCTAGGTATGCATTACATCGTGTTTCTGGCCCCTTCTGATCAACTTCTGATGTTAGTCCTCCACTGAAATATAGGAATGCGAGAAGTATATACAAGTACCAGTCTTCTCGAGAATAACTTTATTCTTCATTAACCGTTAGTAAAACTCCCCATATATCTGGCACACAATGCGAGATTTGTCTTTTGAGTTTGTGACAAGAATCAGGAATTTAAATTTTAGTTGCAGGTCCGTATTGAAACTATGTATACGCTTCTTGGCCATGCTTATGAATGGCATGCATCTACAAATAAAGGAATACACACACAAAGCATTACAACTCGGGAAGAGTACACTGCTGTCTGCTCGAATATTCTCAACGACAGATACCTGAACTTTAAGAAGCTGAACGTTAAGGAAAGACTACCTGGGGATATTTATTGCAGTTTATATAGAGACAAGGATTTGGTGTCATATTCCGTGGACACTTTGCATCCGAGAAGAAAACAAGCTGATTTGCTTTTTGCATACAAAAATGTCTGAATGGAATAATAGATTCACCAGAAATTGAGCAATTTATCTTATCAAATACCCAGTGAAGTGCTCCGCTCAGCACTTTATTCAGTTTTAACAATAAGGGTTACTGTACACTTCGCAACATCTTATTTGACCGCCCCGAAAGAATTCTTAAGTCCTGAAATCGTAAACTTAGCAACATTGATTGCACTTCAGCTCCAGGTGAGAGTAGCCAACTTTGAGTAGGTCCTTCCACTAGACGAAAAACGCTGCGGTGATAAGTTTTCAATTTAACACTTTCCATGAACTTAGAAACTATCAACCGCTATTATAATACACAATCAAACAGAAATAATAAATTGGAAAAAGAACCTTGAAGGATATTTACGATTCTGCTTGCTCGACTTGAAATTTGGGGGGGTTTGAAACACCGAACAGAGTTTTTCTCCACCTGGAAGAAATTGCCATCAAGTTTGTGCAGAAAGAAGCAAATTTGTGAGGAGTTTATGCGACATTTTATTTACAATACCTTGCATAATATCGAACAGTTCTCAAAAACATATATTTTACACGACTTGTCGAGAAAATGTGCTTGAAACACAGGAAGGTGAGAGTCTTCATAAACGTCAACATGTTTTTAAGGGTATTAACTCGTGAAGTCATCGTAGAGCAGTTGGTTAGGCACTACTATCCTTGTTTTTCATCAAGCGTGATAGATCGCGGGTTCAAATCCCACCCTCTCATCTTTCTTTTTTTCATTTTTTTTTGTTTGCTGAGCAGATACCGTTGATATTAGAATATTTAAAAAATAAATCCGATGCACACTTGAAGGACGTCCCTTCTGCGCATATTTCCCCTTAGAAGTTGGAGATTTCCAGTATTTAAGGTTAAAACCTTCTTTTTAGTTATTGTTCATATGTTGTGTTAACATACACATCATGATTAATTCACAAATCACATATATGTATTCAGGATGCAAAATGTAATGTTATTTAAGTTATGTATTGTTTGTTCTTCACTGACACCTAAAATATTGATTATTTGATTTCGATATACTAAAAAAAGATATACAGTTATTTTAAGTAGTGATGTAGTGCAGTACTGTAACGAAGGAGAGCGTTTAATGAGTTCAAATTGCTAAGATTGGTAATTTTATGTCCGTTCCTTCGTAATGACTGTTGTCAATCCCCTCACCACCATCTTACCATGTGCCTAAAACTAATAGTAAATCGCTAATTAACATAAATAAATTGTTATGCGACGGAGGCCGATTCGATAAGAAACTACTAATAAGTATTTATATAGTGAGTGACAAACAAAAAATTCAAACCTTCATAATGATCGTTAATTTCTCACTGCTTTGTATCTAAAATGTTTGTCTTCTTTGAACAGAAAGTACGAGTATCAGATATAACAAACTTTCCCCACTAACTTTGCAATATTCGAAACCACCATTACAGACTTAGCTCTATGTAACTTGATTCTGCGGATTCCACGTGGCAGTGGCACGTGACTTCCTCCTATCATCGAAATAACTTTCTCTTACTATTTCCTTTCCTCTCGTGAAATACAGAGACCAATGTTAACTTCTTAGCACGGTGGATAAACTTTACACCCAACGAAATACTCCTGAAAAAAATCCTGCCTAGGTGGAGAATCGAACCTACGACCTCCCTCGTAAGAATCAAGTACGCTACCTTTCCTCCAGGTAGGTCATGTTATGAATAACTACCAGTTTGAAGAAACTAATTCACACTTAATGTCATATCTATAATTTCCTCATGGCAATTTTCATGAGGAAACGAATTCAGATAAAATGAAAAATTAAAAGTGATGACCATGTCTATTGGCGTTTTGTCATATTTTGTAAATTGAGTAAAAATTCTGTGTTTTGAACAAGCAATCGTTTAGTTACGAAGTATTTTGTTGTTTGTTTAAAGTAGGAACAGGAGAGCGAAAAGGAGTAATTTGAACCAGATGTTGTTTGACAAGAAACTTCAATTTTTTTCCAAAGACTGTATGAAAAGAGAGAGGAACGTATGAAATATAAAATATGTGTGAAATTAAAACAATGGAAACTTTGAAAGATAATACTAACGAACTTCAAACTATGAAAAACATATTTTCGTGGTGGAAAACTCAGTCATTTTCGAAATATGAACTTGATGTTTTTCTTTATTATGAAGTGGAGATATGGGACGATACGATCCCTCAGCAAGAAAAATTTAAGTAAGCAGACTCCTTCCCTCCAACTTTTTCAATGGTCATAATTACTATTTAGGGTCCGGAAGTTGTTGAAAAATCAACTTTTTTTGTGACCCTTAAAAACAATGCTAAACCTGATATCATGTCCGTTTCCCTTCAGTTAGAGCCGGAAAACACTTTCTATTTTACATTTTTTTTTCATTTTTCGGCCTTTTTTGGCTTTTAGTTTTTGTCAGTATTTTTAACAGCTTTTGTTGCATTTTTACTTATTTTTAAGGTTTATTTTTCTCCTCCCCTATTGTTTCGTGCATTTTAAATGCATTTACTAGTAGAACTTACATATTTAGATTTCTTGATATGGTCCTTTTAGCAAATTCACCATGAATCGAAAATACGCTCAATGGAAAGCATAATATTATTCTTAACTGAAATGTTTGGCAATGGATTAAAATACTTTGTGTGAAGATCTACTTTGAGGTTCTATTTCTGGACACTATTATCGCTTTAATCTGTAGTTTTAAAGTAAAATTAGTCACAATATTAAATGCAATTACACTCTGGTGTACGCGAAGCAGAACTGTATTTTCGGATGCTGGCCGACTACAATATCATAGAAGGCCCACTCTGAAAGGAGATGAATTGGTTGATTTGGTGTTTTAAGTCAACTTTATGCATAGTAAGGCTAATCGGGACTGGACCTACAGTTTAAAGTGGGATCCGAACCGAGTGCATAAAATAACGTGAACCGTGTGGTGTCGGGGGATCGTTTGTTTATGGAATGGAAGGTAATGGGTTCAAACCTACTTCCTTGCAAAATCTTTTTCGGGAAGTAAACGGCTTTGGACGAGAATGCTTATCTACGTTTCTTGGACATTTCTGTTGATATTTATGGTATATATGTTCAGCATTTCCGGATGCAGAAAGTTGACATGTAAGTTCTTAATATGTGTTAACTTATAACAGCTGAATGAAAGGAAAAGTATTTCCTAAAATCCTACCAATCACTGAAATATTAAAAACATTAGTAGAAGCATTACTTGAGGCATGCACAGTGGCGACGATTATGGAGTGTGGAGGGGCAGATGACCCAGCACTATGCTAAACATTATTTACCAAGGGAAAGAAACTGTCCTTGCCTCCCCCCACCTTGCCCCATTAGTTTTGAAACCCAATCGCCGCCACTGAGCACGCATCGCATAAATTTTTACAGTAATGTCATATAATATTATATTACGTTATTAGAACACTTCGTACTCGGTAAAAAAAAAGGAAAAAATAATAAGGAAAGGGTGGGATTTGAACCTACGATGTTTCGATCTTGACGAAAACAGTAAAAAAACGAAAGTGTTGTCAACTAACCAACTACTCCAGGAGATTACTAGCAGAAATCTCAGTAAAACACGTTCATCTCAGTTGAAGCAACATTGTGCCGGAATTTCGAACCATTTTTCGCCAAGAACCAAGAAAAATACACACTTTGCAGAATCGTTTGGTGTTGTGCAAGGTGTCTTTACTAAACATTTGGCATAAAATCATCATAAATTTGTCTTCTTGCATTCAAATGTGACCGAAATTCTTTCCAGGTGGATGAGAACCTGTTCAGTGTTTCACAATGCACATACATTTTCCTATTTTCAAATTCAGAACGAATAATCTTGAAATATTTTCAACATTCGTATTTTTACTTAACATTTTTTTGTCTACTCATATATTTTATTACTGCTTTAGGGTATCTTTACTTTATGGAATGTGAAAGAATGAAAAAAAAATCACGAGCGTTTTCATTCAGGAAGAAGAAATGTTGCAAAGTTGGCTACTCTTAGTTGGCTCTGAAGCGCTATGCTGCCAAATTTACGAATTCCGGACTTTAAAATTTTTCAGGTCGGTCAAATAAGATGTTGCGAAGTGTACATCAATAAATCGTATTGCAAGAGAAACAAATTCACTTCATGATAAAGTAGATATGCTCAGATATAAGCTTCCCGACTTCAAAAAACATATAGCTAACCATCAGTAATAGGTAATTATTGTCTTTTTGCACTTATTTTTACTTCAAAATATGAATTATTTGTCTAAAATAGTGAACAGAACGTGTTTAAGAAGAATGGTGTAAAGCCAAGACCATCTTGAGGTTCAGGCCGCAGCGCTCAGTCAAGACGTCATCATCTGGAGGCGATCGTCTTAAGGCTGTAAACTCCTTGTCGTATTTTTATCGTAGAGAATTAACGTATATTTATTTTTTTATGAACCTAGATGTTGACATTTACCCTCCCAGTAAATATAATTAGAAGAAAAAGAGGAATATTGAATATGTACACAAACATTTACACAGAAATGTATTTCCTTTGCGGAAGGACTGGACTCTCAGATGAAGTTAAATTTTGACATTTACCCTCCCGACGAATATAGTTAGAAGAGAAAAGTAGAATATTGAATATTTACACCAAATTTTCATTCAGGAAAGCCATCACTATAGCACAAAGAAAGGGTTGAAAACCGTTAGAAACGTCCTGGCGGAAACATTTAAACATTGTATTTCTTTGAAAATATTATCCGGAATACTTGTCAACTACAGTAAAACTCCTTACAGCTTTTGTATGAATTCTTTTTACGTAATCAATTAAATTTTCTTTAACTTTATCCAAAACCAGTCAATGCAGACATTCTGTGTAGCTATGCGATCTCAATACAAAAACTTAATTTATATTACCTTGCAGCAAAAGTGAAAGAAATTGTTACAAGTGCAGTGTTACATTTCTGTGAATAAAGACTAAACCTAAATCATTTGTCATTGTAATTTCGACCCTATTGACTTTATTGAAAGAAAGACAATAAACAAATTAAATCTTTTCATTGTCGTTAGTAAGATCTGTGAGAATAACATGAGTTTCATTATTTTCATTTAGAAAAATAATAATATTTCGACCTTAGCGTTCATTTGGAATATTTCCTTACACTGTGTTTACACTCTTTTAATAAAATCGTGAAGGATTTTAGTGAATTATGAAAGACAATTAAACATTATTACTGATTTAATGCATCAAAATTGCGAACATGGAAGCTTCACAAGGACGAAAAATATTTTTTTAAAAAAATCACATAAAACAATCATAAAATTCACATGTAAAGTTCATATTAACATAACTCAGTAAAACTGCTTTTTGTGTGAAAACGTTTGTATTTGAAACATAAATAATATATTCGGATAATTTTACATAGGAATATTTGATCGAAGTTCTTGTTACACATCGTACCCTTGTATTTGAATGCACAACATGTCTTCCATTAGCCTCCGATTAGCATAAAGAAACATAATAATGATGTAAATGTACACATGTATCAATTTGGTCCAGTTGTGTAGCTTTCATTCAATAAGAATATTTTGAAACTGAAAATTTATGTAAATTACATGAATATGTTATCGAATGCTTGCATAAAATTTGCACTAACAAACTAAACTGCTTTGGTAGATGTGACCGTAATATTTTAAACATTGACTAAATTTTGAAACAAATTATTTTGCAACCATAACCAACAACCCATCTTAACGTTAACTAAAGTTTGTAATTCAGGGTAAATTATTTGATATTTCTAAGAAGAAATGTTGACAAAAGAAAAAAAAACGACCAAATCTAAGAGTACGTTAGATGCCTATTCCAGACACTTGAAATCTTTACATTATCAACTAAACTATTTATATTATTTATATATGAGTATAAAACGTTTGCTATTTGCCCTGTATCTTCTCGTAGGGACTAAATCACATGGAATTGCCCTAAATATTTCTAATTTTCAGCAACAGCTTTAAGAAATGTGAATGTTACTCTTACCGTTTTCATCATAATTGCCTCTGCAATTGAGCACTCAACACTTATACACGACACCTCTTGTACATTTACGCATATTTACACTTCATATAAACTCGATTACAGTTCTTAAAATTGCATTGCAATTCCATATTCACTAAAAAGGTCAAACATTGATTCCAAAGAAGCAAATCAAACATGGCGGCTATCTCGCCCCCAGTTGCTGACGTTTAGTCACGTGACCAGAGCAAGCCATTAGGCTTTCAGATAGAGAAGGTAATGGTAAAGCACGGTTACATCAATTTGCACTGGCAATATTGCATCTAAAATATACTCTAATATTCTTTTCAATATTCATATCCATATCTATCCCATAGTGATTATATTACATATAACAACCATTAGTTGTATTCTTCTGTCAGAAAAAATAATGATCATTTATTGTAATACTTGTGCAATGAATTTATACTTCTTTATTTTCTTTGTACTGTACATACTAATAATTTTTACTTTTATATAATGTGATTTTTTCGTCTGAGCACATTCTAGATTAGCATGACAAATTCTGATAATGTAATAAGCCACAAATTTACTTATGTGTGTGACGTATATTTGTAGCTGTAACTTTTAAATGTAATTAGCGGAGACCTACAATTGGGCAGCTAATTGTCTGTTGGTCCCCCAAACTTAAATAAATAAATATACATTGGAACATTTTGATAGTTATGGAGTGCTTGAAACGTAGTCCAGCTATTTTGCCACGGTGTTGCCATGACGCTAGTTTAAAAATTCCATCAAGATTTTTTTTAGCATGAAATTTAGATTTGTTTTCCAAGATAACTCCTAGACTTTTATAAAACGGGACAAATAGTGGTTTTTAATACTAATTTCGACGGGACGACCGGGGCACACGTCTGAAACCGGACTGTCCCGGTTAAAACGGGACGGTATGGTCACCCTACATGTGATGTACAATTACGGACACTTCAGGCTGTAACAATCACATTAACTTCCAATGGAATAGTTTCAACTCAGCAGTGTCCGTGTGTGTACAGTGGGATCCATGAGTATTACCGTGCAAATTGTCCATGACTATTGTCATTAATTTTTCTCTCACATCCTGTGTGTTTTTAATCGATGGATTTTTATGTATGCTGGTGCAGAAGTTGTCAACATCTTGTTTAGAGTTTCCTTTTAATTCTTAAAGCTCTTATTGGGTCAAACAAAGTGCACGAACATGGTGATGGACAATTTGCACGATAATACTCATGGATCCCACTGTACATACCGTATATACAAAAATATTAAGAAATAATTAAAAATAAACTGAAAACATAAGTTTCTGCACATCAAACAGCACATAGATCATATCCGTAACCGTAAGCTACAACAGCTATCTCTTGATAAGTTTGAAAAAAATATTCGATTTAGGAAAATGTTTCATGTACCTTAAGTTCCAATTGATCAAGTCTGCAACGAGACTGGTCTCGTCCTGGTACAGAGAGAGAAGAGGAGAGGGGGGAGGGTTGATTCGAACTTTAAACTGTAAGTCCAATGCAGATTAGGCTATTTATGCATAAAGTGGACTTCAACGAAGAGCTCACAAACCCAGTGTGGTGCTCCCCTGTGCATAGCACCACGCCATGAAGGCGTATAGGGGGTGTGGGGGTAACGCCCCACACATTCTTGATCCGGTCGTGAGTGGGGGTGATGTGATCAGCATCACGCCCCTTTTGTGGTATTTGAAAAATTTCCAATGCGGAGGGTGAAGCATCTTGAAGCATTACGCATAGGGATGCGCACGGGGGTAAGGGGCAGCTGCTCCCTTCAGTATATTCGCTTAGAAATGTACTGTAAGCGGATGTTATCGTCGCTAGTAAGTAATATTATACTGTAAAATGGGCGAAGTATTTTCAAGCCGATCAAAGTTCCAAGAAACGACGATATATTATTTATGTAATTTGATGAGTCAGACATAGTCAGTGAGGTCTTTAAAACGCTTTTACCAACTGAACGGAGACTAACGTTGTAGGATACGATATTTTCGTAAGACTGTGTTTCATGCGCTATCCAATATTTGCAAATATTTGTGCATTAAATTCGCAAGCGTGTTCGTGTGTGTGTAGTGAAACTTAGTTTAAGAAGAGCCGTGGATTTTGTTTACGTACGACTTTTCTTCAGTTGGTAAGTGAATATGAATTCAATTTCCGTATCAGAGTTATAATATGTTTATAATTACGCCTAAAATTAAACTAAATGGATACAGGAATGAGATTTTCGCGAATCCGTACCAACTCTAGATACTTTTGTAACAATCAATCCAGAGTTTGTAAAAACACGGAGGTTGAATTTAATTTTCCTTTCCCCATTTTTGCCTCTCCCTACTCGGAGGACGAGTGAACGATAGGAGAAAGCGATATATTACATAATTATATATTATTATAGAGGTATAATTATACGTTATATACTGACTAAGTTAAAGTGTTAATAATAACTGAAATTATAACTATTTAATTTTACCATGTTACTGAAAGTAAAACCTCACCTATTGTGTCTATACTCTGTCCCGTCTATCTCTGGAGCAAGGTCACGTATGGCGACAGAGGAGGGAGGAAATCGAGTGGGCAGAGCGAAGCAGTAAACCCTGCTGCGAAGACTGATAACGGCAGCCGCTTCACCCCCTCCACGCAATCCCGATCCCTCTCACTTATTCATTGGAGGAACCGTCTCGCGTCACTACTGCGCAGAGACTTGTTTTCGTTCGCTTGCTCCAGAGATAGGCGGGACAGAGTATACTGCATATGGTCGTGCATGAAGATCTGTTTTCTTCTAATGTGCAAACACAATATTCATTCAACACTACGAGCCTGTCCGCTACACTGTCATGTTCGATCAATAATTGTGTTGTGGAACCAAAACACTCTTAATTAGGCTAATGATATAAATCAAATAAATGTCATTCGATGTTTATTGACCTTGTAGCAGTAGGTCAAGAGCGTTGACAGGAGAGGACGTGGTGATTGGCTAGACCGAAGTTCGTTCTGTGTGTACGAAGCAGGAGTGGCTCATTGATTATGATGGTCGCTGAGAAGCCGGAGATCCACGTTTGACTTCCTGCGAAAAAAGTCGTATTTCTATATGTGGTACGGGAGGCGACCGTAAAATCAAAATCTGTGACTGGGGCAAATTTTGCTACTTGGCGCTCATATACCCTGTCCCAGGTATCTCTGGAACAAGGCCGCGCATAGCGGCAGAGAAGGGGTGGTGGGGAATCGTGTGGACAGAGCGAAGCAGTACACGCTGCTCGAAGCCTGGGAACTGCAGTCGATTTTCGAGCACCGCTGCAAACGGCTAGTAGTTGCAGTCGCGTTTTCCCCTCCACGCAATCCATTTCCCTCTCGCGCGTTCACTGGTGCAGCTCTTTCTCTTGAGTCTCTACTTTGTCCTAAGAGTCTGTTGAGCAAGCGAACAGACAGTCACGCAAGGAGTGTTTTCTCTTGTAATTTCGTCGATCACATCTTCGTAGTCTAGTTACTGGATAATTTCAGAATTAATGGAGAGGAAAGCAAGACGTGCCAGTTGAACATGTGACGCAAATGAATGTAAACAGTACATCAATTTTTGCACTCTTACTCACTACCTCAGATTTTTCATTGCCCTGTCTTTCGCCAATTTCTGGTAATGAGAACAACTAAGTTTTCCCCCCGAATGTCACTCATTTTCAACGATTGAAAACTGAAAACCACACATTCACACAACTGCGTACATACTTTAACGTTATAAATTAAACTGAATCGCATTTCCCTGGCCGCTACATATTGCATTGTTGCTTGGTGCTTGTAGACTTCAAACTTATCAGAGCTTCATTATTGTTGGTAGTAAAGGAGATCGATACAATTACACGTGTAATATTGTTTGTTGCAGTTTTCAACAGAAAGCGATAGGTACGCATGTAAAGAAATGGAGTGCCGTTTTACATATATATTACTTCTGATTTGATGCTAAATACGCGTATTAGGTCCTATCTTGCAACATGAATTCGCCTTTCTTTTACTCTTAAATCCAGGGTTGGCAAAATTTGTGTTTTTTATAAAAGAAACAAACAGTTTTTTTTGTTTTGAACACTTTTTAAATGTTTTAAACAGGAACAGAAAAAATGTTTTAAACAAAAAAATTTAAAACATAATCCAAGACGACTTATTTTCTAAGAATAATGATTAAAAAGAATCTCTTAATCGTCCAAGGATGGACTGTGTTCCTATTATAAAGTAAACGCTTAACTAACTTCCTAAATACATATTTATATCATGGACGTCCGCAGGATTTTTTCCAGGGAGGGGCATGGAAGATATTTTTTTCCAGGTGGGGGGGCAAACAAGGCACATTTTCCCTAATAATAGTATTGTTCCCTCAAAAAAACATTGCTTAAATTTGAATTTATCATATTCATACAATAATTAATAAATATTGTTGTGGCTGAAATGAAATTATATGTCAAAAATATATAATTTTTGGTTGACTTTCATTTTCAAGGGGGGGGCACGGCCGTCCGGCCCCCCTTCCGGACGCCCATGATTTATATTAGTCTTAAATAGGTGTGTGCAGGATCCAGAAAAGTCGGGACCAGGACCGGGAATAACATTCCCGTCCCGATCCCGACTTCTCGGGATCCCGAGCAGTCGGGAAATCCCGAATGGTCATTTTATAAAGTCATAAATTCTCGACATTTTCTGCATCGTAAGTGACTGGAACTTATCGGAAATTGATAGTTTTTATTCCATAAATGCAAAGCAATCACTTGCAGTGGTTCCCAAAGTGTGCGCCATGGCGCCCTGGCAAGTGGTCGATTGGCCTACATTTTGCCTTGGGCGCCGCGGAAAGATCTTGGAACACTAAGTATAAAGGCGCCGTGAAACGAAAATGTTTGGGAACCCCTGACTTGAGTTGAATATGACAGGTAGAATAGAATATTTCCAGAGCATCGGTAAATTTCGAACATAGATCGGGAAATTGCAAATTTTTCCTTTCCCGAATGTCGGGATTAAAAAAAAAATTCCCGTCCCGACCAAAAAGATTCTGACCCGCACACCCCTAGTCTTAAATCTCGCATATTGGCTGTTCGAGAAGCTTCAACTAATCCGCAGTTGCCAGACTCCACTCAGTCCACGTGGTAGCTACTCTAGACAGCTGCCTAGTTGTGACTGCAGCTGGACACGGGGAAATGGAGAAGAGGCGATTGGAACGGGTGAAATAATGAAATTAGAAGACGAGGAGAAGATATGCCAAGAAAGATCCGAGAAGATAATAGGGACAAATCGAGACAGGGGATGCGAAGGACGGCATGAGAGACGAGGAGGGGGAAGGTACTACACTTGAGGCTTTAAAGTGACAAGATGAGGAAACGAGTCAAAAGGCATGACAAAAAGATAGAGACGAGTCGAGAAAAAATGACGTTGCGATAAGAATGAGTCAAAGCTCAAGCAGCAAGTCGACAAATTGGACGAAGGCCATGCATGCAGCAAGTCGACAAATAGGACGAAGCGCAAGGAGACAAATTGGACGAAGCCCAAGCAGCAAGTCGACAAATAGGACGAAGGCCATGCAGCAAGTCGGCAAATTGGACGAAGGCCATGCAGCAAGTTGGCAAATTGGACGAAGGCCATGCAGCAAGTCGGCAAATTGGACGAAGGCCATGCAGCAAGTCGGCAAATTGGACGAAGGCCATGCAGCAAGTCGGCAAATTGGACGAAGGCCATGCAGGAAGTCGACAAATTACGAAGCTCGAGCAGCAAGTCGACAAATTGGACAAAGCTGGAGGAGAGAAGAGAGACTTGATCAGTTAGACGAAGTGTGGGAGATAGGAATAGAAATGACCGAGACAAGGTTAGAAGAGAGAAGAGTCAAAACTACAAAGAAAACTAAGCAACATGAAAGGGACAAGAGAAACTAGTCAAGGTAAGAAGATCGAGACGAGATAGGATATGTTAAAGAGATAATGCCAGATAATAAACTTTGTGCTATTTGTATAAACAGCAAATAAGAGAACTATGAATTATGAAAAGAATCTGAAATTATTATTTGCTTCCATTTTGCTTGTGTGTTGGTGTGTGTGTGTAGCACAACTTAAATATTTGATGATCTACTGAATGTTGTTATTGCCTTTCTGTGCTTATGAGATCAATACTTGCCTCGTGAAATACATTCAGTAGATCGACAAAGTATATAAATGTTGGACTGCAAGTCCAGATTGGAAATTAGCTACAGTGGTTCTATAATTGAATATTTCATCACGAGAGAGTGTTGTGTGACACACCTGAAAGTCTGGCAATGTAAATTATTCACTATATTCTTTCCCAATGCAACATTCAAAAAGTTATATGTTCACCTACATACACAACATGCAGGAGATTGGTGAGAAGTAGATTGAGCCTTTTTTAAGTTGAAGAATGACTTCAAGATGTATTCTCAAAAGAATTTCCTTCGTATGACTAATTCAAGGAATAAAATTCATTACTTTCATTTAACATTGTAGTTATTGATTACAGCATTTTAAAAACATGACTATTAAGGCAGCCCTTTTTAAAGCTCAACATTTCATTAGATCTCACTACTTCAGATGTAGCTTTCTATACATGAATACACACACAACATAATTTTAAGAAAACATCAGTGTCGCATATACAACTGGAAGATTTTGACGTAGTATCATTGGTTTGATGAGTTCAATTACTGATAACTTTACTGATCCTATGTATATCTGTAAATTGCCTGTAATTTAGTATAAGATTCCGCTATTTTGTTTTTATTTTTATGTTTATAAACATACAATTCACATACCTTAGTTTTGTAAAAAAAATGTCTAATTACACAGCTTCTTTTCAATGCTAAAACCTATTGCAATTATTGAAGATGATAAACTAATCATTCATATTCTTCAAGGAAGGTTTGCAATTTTACATCTAGAGTCACAGTCTAAATTTTATGTTAGTACTTTGTGGGTATTGGGGAAAATTCTTAATTGGTCCATTCTCATATTTTCCGAAATACCCTGATACAATTTTTCTTTCTTTTTCAGAGGGCAGAATGGTTTTGCAATGTCTGATGACTTTGCAGGAAACCAGAAGTATAGTGATGATGACAATGATCTACTTCCCATCCAGCTAGCTTACTTGAGTCTCAGCCCTCGCCATGCACCACTCAGTGCAGCAAGAGTTCGAATCCCCACACGACCAAATGAACCTGCACTTGTCAAGCCTTCGGCCAATCGTCTTCCACCATTCATCAGTGATGCCAAGATTAAGGTGTCCAGTTCCTTCTGCCTGGCTAATAACATCACCCCATTGCATGCCACTGCAATTAATGGAGATAAATATGGACTGCAAAGACTGTTATCAGGTAAACATTATGTTGGCATGTATTATGTCTGATGGTGTTTCTAATTATAAGAGAAGCAATATTACCTGAAGAGAATTTGCATTTTCCTCCTTCTTTAAAATTAGTTTTGTATATCTAAGAATATGATTGATTGGTTACATGTTTCTTGATCATGACAGTTTTGTAATAGGGGAGGGGGGGATCAGGCTGCGAACAAAAAAGTGACTAATAGAAATAATAATAAACTATTCTCTTTATTTCCAGGTCATATGATTTATATTTTTGGGTAGACTCTTCTCCTCGAGCCAACAGCACATCTGATTTTTCTTAATTTTTTTTTTCATTTTATACAGTTAATATATTGAAGTGTATAGTTATTCTATTCTGATATTAAAATTTACAAATTTTATTCAAAAATACATATTTTTTTAGTTAGAGAAAATCTATGTTGTGTGACTTCTCACTTAAAAATTATCATTTGGAATTTTGAAAACTCTCCGAACCATTTATTTTTTGTATTAAATGATCAAATATGAAAACATGAGTTTCTGAACTGGATTCTGGATTTTACACTCAATATTTTGAGTTCAGGAATACTGAAATTTATTTCTTTTAATGTCTACGAAAATAATAAGGATATTACTTTTTTTTTCTAATGTGAAATGAACAATGTAAATTTCCGGAGAGAGAGAAAAAAGAGGGGGTGCGGATTTGACAGACTAGTTATGTGCAATCAGCAGCTAAAATAACAGTAGGTAAATTGTCAGTCATTACTTACATTATTTTATCTTTATTCTACCTTTATGTTTTAAGGAATGGTGTGCTAATGTTGAAATAGATGTTATCTTCTGTTAATAGAGTTTTTGTTTCAATTCAATAACCCTCACCTTAAGGAAAACAGATTGAGTGAACACAGTGATGGACAATTCACTCACTCTAACTTTTTATTTGGCTGTACTTCTAGTACTGTAATAATTGCTAATTTATTGCATTCTTCTCATTCCTTCCAATTTTTTTACATCCTCTACAATTTTGTTATGGGACCCAACTTATTATCATATTGACACTTAAATTAGCTTCACACTCAAAAATTACCTTATGCTTCCCAGACTGAAAAAAGTAATGTACATTCACATCCTATTACTCAGGTGAGAAAGTTCGAAAGAGGAGGGGATTTTGACTTATTTTTCTTTATCTTTCTTGTGTTATGTTTTCCATTTTCCTATGTATTCAACATCTATTTCTGAAACAACTAAGGTGAAGACTGTTTTAATCCAACTTTAATAGTAAATTTTTAATGTAGTGTTGGATACACTAGGCATATTAGAATTAATGTTATAATTATTTTATACTGCATGTCATGAATGAATGTGTGAAACCTCAAATTGATTTGTCGTGAAATATTCTTCCAGGTTTCTTCACTGAAGTTGAAGCTAAAGACCGTTGGGGACGAACTCCACTAGCATATGCTGTGCTAGGTGACCGACCTCAATGTGTGGACATACTACTCAAATCAGGTGCCAAACCCAGCGTAAGAGATGTCACAAGCAGGTCAGCATTACACTGGGCAGCACATAAGGTAATGTGTAAATAATTAATTAACTTGATAGGTGTTGGTCCCATACCATAGCCATGAGGTCTAAGTCATCAAGCTTTGGGCTCAGACTAGAGAATGCATGTTGGTTCGAATCTGGTTCGAATCTCCTGGGGTGAGGCATGACAACTTTTCTGCTGAGATTTCTGTTAGTGTATGGGATCGGTGGCCACCCACCATCGTGAGGAAATTTGGGGAGCTACGAATGAGTAGCATAACCCAGACATGGAAAACCTACAACAAAGACTGGGGGTTCGTTGTGCTGACCACACTTCGCCTCATAACTGTTTGGATGATCACCCACCCCTGCTGAGGCATGTGTGAGGGAGGCCAGCAGTCAGTCAGTAGATAGGCCTTGGCACTCAAGGGCTCTTAAGCCATGGGTTATTATTATTATTATTATTATTATATCTACGAGGGTCACTATTTATATTTTGAGCCTTGGCAACACTGATAGAAGTTAGGCGCGATTTAACGTTTGCACGGAATCGTCTGGCATTATTGACCATAACGTACTTCAAATGTTTTGTCAATAGCTTCATTTGTGTTGTTTATGTTGCCTTGGAGATTGCGCGACAACAATAAAATGGAATTAACTCGTGAACATTTTCGTGCTATGATTTTTTACGATTTTCGACGTGGATTATCAAGACAAGAGTGCATCGTTCAACTTACTTCCACATTTGGCGATGGAGCCCCATCCTTTGCCACTGTGAAACGCTGGTATAACGAATTTAATCGTGGCCGCCATTCGCTCACCGACGAGATTCGCGAGGTCGTCCAAAATCAGTTGTTGTTCAAGAAAACATTGATGCTGTGCAAAACCTAATACTGCAAGATCGTCATGTGACATACTGTGAGATTGAGGCAACCATAGGAATTAGTTCCACCAGCATATATAAAATATTACATGATCATTTAGCTGTGAGAAAGGTATGTTCTCGTTGGATCCCACACAATTTGACAATAACTCAAAAAGATTCTCGCGTCAATTGGTGCAAACAAATGCTCAATAAATACAATCGTAGTGCTTCAAAAGACGTATATAAGATTGTAACAGGTGACGAATCATGGATATATGCATATGAGCCGGAACGTAAACAGCAGTCGACTGTATGGGTGTTTCAAGATGAACCCAATCCAACAAAAGTTGTTCGCGCTCGAAGCACATCGAAACAAATGGTCGCCTGTTTTTCCGGGAAAACTGGTAATGTGGCAACTGTGCCTTTAGAGGAACGTAGAACGGTCAACTCTGAATGGTACACAACAATTTGTTTGCCAGAGGTCTTCGGTCAAATACGGAAAACAAACAAACGCCGTCGGATCATTCTTCATCAAGACAATGCCAGCTGTCACACATCTCGTCTAACAACCGACTTTATGAACAGTCAAAAAATCGAATTGATGGGTCATCCGCCGTACAATCCTGATTTGGCACCCAATGACTTCTTCTTGTTCCCGACTGTCAAGAATAAATTGCGTGGACAACGATTTTCGTCGGCGGAAGACGCCGTTGATGCGTTCAAAAACCATATTATGGAGGTGTCTCAAGAAGATTGGAAAAACTGCTTTGACAAATGGTTCGAACGAATGTAAAAGTGTACTGACCATAAAGGAGAATACTTCGAAAAACAATAAAGCAGTTTTCAATGCCAAATTCCTGTTTTTTCATTGTTAGGCTCAAAATATAAATAGTGACCCTCGTAGGTGTGGACATAGGGATCAACCAGATCTGTTTAGTAGTAGGGAATTCTGAAAAAAAAAATCTTATTCTGTCGATCAGTAGCACCAATGTCATGCATAATCATAATAAACAATATGATTATGTTAATAAACATCATGAGTTACAGAACTATTTTTTTTAACTTTACACTGCTATCAGGTACCACTACAATTCAACGACATTTACTGCAATGCGTTCAGAATAGCCCCACATTACGGTATTGTTCAGTGTTTTTTGATAAGTTGGGCTATTAGTGTCATCATAGTTAACTGTGTTGTCAGCTCCCTCATTGATGGCATCTGACACCTCTAAGTAATACATACTCCATTTCCAATGAAAATATTTGTTATAATTGTGTGTCTGTATTGTTTTAGGGAGGGTAATATTTAATTTTGGCAGGTATGAAAATTTACCCTTCTAGCTGGGGATAATCTACTTTTGGGGTGGGCCCCATTAATTTGCACCCTTCATTTTTCTAATCTTAAAAAATTAACAACAATGGAATAAATAATATCAGTGGTTAATTATAAAATATAGGAAAATCATAAGTAAAGTTGATAGCAAGAAGAAAAGTGGAGGGGGTAATTGTCTGTCACAAGACTCTAACAAAAAATCACTAACATAAGATAGAATGGTTCACTTACCTCTGACCTTTAATACTAAGCAATTACTCCCTAAATATGTCTAAAATTAAAACCAAACATTCATTGAATGAATGGGCTGCACCTAAAGAAATGGTCTTCTGCTACTGCTACTATGAACAAAGGTTATTAATCTGTATTGGTTGACAAGAGTAATATAATATAGTAATAAAAGAGGTTTGTGTAATACAATAGTAAACTGGTGTGTAGGTAGTGAAAAATGTAAGAAACTATTTTTATAGTTCAGTTTTTTCTGCAACAATGTACATACTTTGTGTTAATTGCACATCGTTAACAGTGAAAAATATTTTTTTGTAAATTATAATTTTCAATTCACAACAGAAAATAATTTACCAGTGGCGATGCTACATAAAGGGCAACTAGGGCACTGCCCCACAACAATTTTAACATAAAAAGTTCATCTGAAGAGACGATCGGTATATACGCGTAAATATTTTTTTTGTTTTTCCCTCAACCCCTACGTTGCTGCAACCAGACTTACAGGGTATGCACCCTGTGCGAGGTTAATATATTTCTCCATCCTGTTGGAGAGAGTCCAATTTCGGCTCTGCCCGGAGACGTGACGTCACTGACTGATCCAAACATTTACAGCATAGGCAAGGGACGGTCCCCTTACAATGGAAAAGCGCAAAATTCGTACCCGTCTCTGGGCAGTGAACGAGGTGCCCTGCCCATTCATGTTTGCCTCGTTCACCATTCAGTGTTTCCAGCACTTGGCAGGCAGTTCATTCGTTCTTCCAGCCTGCAGCAATAAGATAGAAAAAAATCACTCGAATGCTTTTCTTCGCGCTTGTTCCGGCGACCTGAAAAGTTGTCAATACTTTTTATTGCACAAACTAGTCCCTCATATTTTTAAAAAGATCCTCCTTTCTTCTCATTGTAATACGGATTTGGATTTGAGTTAGTGTGTGAGTTTGCATTGCGTTCCGTCTGTGAGTATTGGCCGCTTATGAAATAATTAGTTTTTCGCGATTTTATAGTTACTGTACGTGTTTATTTATTTGTGTAATTGTGTCTGTGTTCCAGCAACTTGACGTGCAGAATATCTTCGCACGTATAAACGAACTTTTTGGGGGTACATGGCCAATGTAAAGTGTTGTAACTGAACTTAACGCTGCATCATCTTCCTAGTTAGTCATTGATATTAGTGGATACTTGGTGAATATGACATTGAATCATGTAGAAACTTTAATATCTACGCCTTTCAATTCATTGACAATGGAAGAGAAACTGCAGTGTAGTAACATTTTCCTAATCATTCCAGTATCTACCCAAAGTTTAGTTACTGCAAGCGTATAGAGTTCTGACGTCAGTATTCGAGTTTTTTTTTATTCATGTAATTTGTTCCATATGTTGCTGATTTTTCGTATTCCTACATAGTGAGTATTTAATGCTCTTTGGAGAGATATCTTGATCAGAATGTTAATTTTATTCCAAATTGTTCGAACAATTTACTTACTCCATATCAAGGAACTCCCCTCAAAAACCTTAAAGAGGAATATAGAGGTAAACTGCCCCCCCCCCCACCCAATAGAAAAATGTGCCCTGCCTGACTGAAAAGGCACGCGCCGCCCCTGTAATTTACTGCATAGTTTGTGTGTTTTAGAAACTGTTTTCTTATCTCATATTCAGAAAATTGTTTAATATTGCTTCTTTCTGGGGGATATTCTGTGTAGGTCTTCTTTCTAGAAAAATCTCCCTCTCAAATACAACAGTAAGTGTAGTTTTGGAGAATCATCTTAGAAAAGTCATCAGACAGTATATCCAACTTACTCTGTCAGTGAGCAACATACTCATTGCAGCTTTCGATTCTGATATTCACTGACATACATTTCCGGTTAGCAGTGGCGGCGATTTGGCCCCTGCACTTTTGCCCCTGCACTTTTGCCCCTGCACTATAAACAACCAAAAATAATAGAAATTTGGACCTAATATACAAAGGGAAAGTTACTGTCTTTGCCCCCCCCCCCCCAATCGCCGCCACTGGCGGTCAGAAATTCATTCACTTGACGTTTTGACATGTCTTTTTCAATAAGAAACTAAACAATTTATGTTTCTTCTTATACCAATTCTTAATTTCTTTCAGGGTCACCTGCAATGTTTGAAGAATATAATCAGTCGGGATTCTAATTGGAGACAGAAGGATAAAGGTGGTGTTACAATACTTCATTTAACAACTAGACATCCATATGGCAGATGCTTGGCTGTTGTTCTCAAGCATGTGGCATCTGGAGAAATTGATGATCAAGATAATAATAAAGTAAGTTCTAATTTCTAGTGAACAAATGAACTTAAAAGAAAATATTAAGTGGACCTCCGTGGCAGAGTGTGCTATGATACCAAGGGTTCCAGGTTTGAATCCTGGCCTGGGTATAGGTGTTCTTTGTGAGTGTGTCTTCATCAATTTCAACATATCACTCATTCTTATCTTTGCAATTAGCCAAAGGTGGCAGAAAAGTGAAGTAAAATAAAACAACTCAATCAAATCGATCAAGAAAATATTATAATTGCAGAATTAGTTAGTAAAGTATACTGGTTCACTGCTTAAAAGATGTGGGTTCCCCTAAGGTTAGCATGTATGGTTGAGGGACTTGAATATCTACTTATATATATATATATATATATATATATATATATATATATATATATAAATTATTTTATTATTTTCTTTGCATTAAATTATATAATTATATATTCAATTTTTAGAGGACACCTTTACATTGGGCAGCTGCACATGGACATGCTGAATGTGTTAAGCAGTTACTTCAACACAATTCAAATCCTGGGATTCCTGATGTCGAGGGAAAAATACCCCTTCACTGGGCTGCCAGCAGCAACAGCCCTGAGTCGGCTCAGACTGTTCTCTTCTTACTGGTAGGTTTGTACATGGAAGAATAAACAAAATTGTTTCAGAGAAATATGTGCTACCGTATGATTGGTTAAACTGAACAGAAATAAAATGTAATCTGTCTGTACATTATTCTAGTGTTTGGAAAGTTACTTTTAAAAAGGTAACTAGTTACAGTTACAGTTACTTGCTTAAAAAAGTAACTAAGTTATTTTTACAGTTACTTTCTGCTGAAAATTTTCTTGCAACCAAATTACACAAATCGATCATTAATTGTAATAGAATATTTTGTGAAGACTAACATGTCTTTTACTTATGTTACTGGTACATAATATAAGTATTCGTATGTGTGGAGTTAGAGCCACACACTTTTTCGATCATGCTCGAAGGTGGGGCTGATGTGATCAGCACCACGTCCCTGGCATCCTTTACCCCCTCCCCCTCCAGATACCCACTTTATACGACACTGGGTGGGTGCTGGAGCCACTTCAACAGGTGGAAAAAATCTCGATCCCACCAAGGATCGAACCTCGGGTCTCTCGCATGGTAGTCAGGCACCCAAACAACTATGCGGTAGTATCCCCCGTTATTCACATTTTCTCAGTTATTACGTATGTCAATTTTCTGTTTCTGTATTCTCATTGGAACAAACTCAAACATCCATGTCCGAAACAAACTAGGATCCGGGACTCTTGACATACAGTGCGTTGTGCTAACCACTCCACCATGGAGGTTGACCTGAGCTACTGCGACTTAAACATTTGTATTTATTATCATTGTTGTTCTTAAGGAATGTCGATTGGAGTGGGGGGATTCTACAAACTGTATAGAAAGAGAGAATATATTCTAAGATAGAAGGTCTGTTTCACATAAAGGGTGTGTCAGAGAGAAATAAATTTGTTGTATAATTTCAAGTGTTTATAAACCAGAAAATTATAATGTAGTAGCCTATAATTGTGCATTATCAATGAAGGTGAAAATGGCATTTTAAACTTACCCCTTCAGTTCTCTCTGAGAGGATCACATAAACAAGCAAGAATGATGGCTACTTCCTGATTTGTTAGTTTGCCACGTGAGTGTTGTAATTCGCTGTTGTATCAATAATAATGGTGAGATCTGTCGTATCTGTTATTTCAAGAAAATGGGTTCTCATTTAAATCTTAAACAAATAGCAATTACCAAAATATAATACTTTTTCAAAATGTCCAGGAATTCTGAATAATCGTAAATAAGTGAATTCTAACTGGAAATATTTTCACTTTCATTTTTAAATTATCAAGAACTGAGTTGAATGAAATCACGTGGAAACAATTGGATTGTTTTCCATTCATATGCGCAATTGCTAGCTCTCGTCTTCATCAGTTTTGTTCATACTACCAGTATCGTTGAATTATTTCCTGAAAACATTGAAATATTGCAGTACGTCCCTTTTCAGCTTAATCCAATATTATAGCAAAGGAAGAAACTATTGGATGCAGTGGCGTGCGGTGACATTTAAACTAGGGTACGCAACATGGGCCAACCGAAATGAATTATGGGGGCCAGAACCCCCCCCCCTCCCTGGCCATCATGTTATTCAGAAAATAACTTTTTTCTACAATTTTATAATGGGAAATTTCTCATCCTTGTATCAATATCAAAATGTAACGAGGTAAAATATATGTATGATATTTTATATTCGCAAATATATTCTGATAGTAGCTACGTAAAGTCCAAAAATTCAACTTTGATTATTTCCTTCATGCAGTGCGATGAACATTGAACGGGAAGGAAATGGCACAATCATTTTCCATCCTTTCAAATTTCATGTAATAAATTTGATAAATCTCAGTATCCTCTACTATTTCACACCTTTCGCAGAGGAAACCAACGAATAAGGCCAACAATAAAGTTTCACTGTTTTTCTACTCAGTCAATCATTCTGTAGAGATATTTTTTCTTCTTCTCAAAAATCAAAATGCCTAATATACTGTTTACCATCCTTCACAACTCCTGCCTGAAACAATTTTTCCAAATCAGGAACAGACCTTCCATTTCGGATTGTTTACACTTTTTTCGTAAATTCCGAAAATCCCTTCTCCAGTATGTCATCAATAACTCCCGGTCCCCCTATTTTATCACTTCACAGCACCGACAAACAATAGAGATCCTGTAATGTAAATAATATGAACGAAACACTCGCTGCAAATTTCACACGACAGAAGAAAGCAAAAGTCAACCTCCCACGGTACGTTGTGTCCGGTCCGCTATGCCCGGAAACCACGCGTTCTTGTGGATGAATGAATCGGAGTTGCCAGGCGACAAAGTATTTTGTAGAAGGGAGATAATGAAATACAATTAGAAAATAAGTCAGCATACATCCCAGAACACTTCAAAAGCTAAACTACCGTACATCACTTTGCAATGTCTGGCAGGAGGGAGGGGGGCTCATTCGAATCCCATTGTAAGCATTGTGTTTTATTATGTTTTTCTTTTATCATTCATTCATATCGTCGGGTCAACAATCAACACCCATGCTATGGAACTCAAAGGAAATGTTGATCCCGAAAGGAGATAAACAGATACTCTCATACTCTGAGAATTGTGCGAAACTTGCAAATTGTTCACATATTTTCCCCTCGACACAGTGACAGTCCATTCTGGTCCTCACCTCCCTATACGAAAAAAAAACAAAAAAAACTTGCTAGTGTAACTTTAACCTCACATAAATATTTTATATGTGATAGTTTACGCGTATATTAAATATGATCTTCCACCACTACATATTCTTGCCCTTCTCTCTGATTCCTGTATCACTTTTTATAATGTATTTTTATTGCAACCCAACAGTGATCTATCTACGCATGGCTGCTAAATGCTAGTAAGCTAAGCATTCCAGAAAAAAATATGTTGACTACTGTCAACACTGCATACGCTGTCAAAATCTTGGGTACCCTCGATGCTTAGAACCGGGAAAGAAGTGAGAGAGAGGGTAAGCACGGGCAGACCCAAACACGTGGTCGGGGCTGATATGAGCCAATGGGGTTACCTTCTGAATTTCTAGGGTACCAAGCAGAAGAAACAGCGTCTTTCTGCGGAAATCGGCAGGAACGCGGATCGGGTGGGTGCCGAAGTCACAATCGGGATCATTTGGAACTGCCTTCAGGAAGACAGCAGTGTGTTCGTGCGGAAATCGGAATTTCTTGCAGTGGAACTGCTTTCGGAGCGATAATTGTTGAATTTTTATGTTCGGGAAAGACGAAAAAATGTTTATTTTTTTCTTACTATGTTGTGGGTACGCAGTGCGTACCTTGCGTATCCTGAATGCACACCGCTGATTGGATGCTACATACAGAAGGGGGAAGTTATAAGGTCACCGAGGAACAAACTACAGAAACAACCGCACGCAACTGACAACTGACAATGGCAAACTGTCAGCAATAGGAAGGAATTCTCCTCCTAGAAGCATATCTTCCCGCTTCTGGGAAATCCACCCCTCTTCCGAGATGTGTATATCGCTTTGGAATTCAGGTCTACCAAACGAAAGATGAAACATACGATAAACCTTGAAATTCCTGGCACCTGGCTGGAGCCTACCAACTGACCATCGCCAGGAGACAAATTTACTACAACTACTTTCTCTTTTCCTCTTCATCTATTGTTTGCAAGAATTAATGTATCAAAGATGGGCTTTTATATCACAGCAGAAACTAAATTCCAGCTCACTCTGAGTCCTAAATCACCAATAATTTATGACACTTACATAGCAATTTAAGTGTCGCAAAGTAACTGTTGAAGTAACTGTTAAACATTACTTCTATCGTAGAAAAGTAACTCAGTTACAGTTACTCACTTTTAGAAGTAACTAGTTACAGTTACATTTTCTCAAAAAGTAACTGTTACTTGAACTTAGTTACTTGTAACTAGTTACTTCCAAACACTGAGTTATCCAAATGCAAACCATTAATAAACAAAAGACTGATAAAATGCATTAAACCTATAAAGTGTGGTTTAATATGAAACCCATAGATAAGCATGAATAAAGAAACTAGTTTTGAAAAAATAATTAAATATGTGACATCTTAGATACGTTCTACTTTAGTAATATTATTTTACAGAGTTTCTGCATGATTTTTACATTTGCTAGGTAGGATGTAGCCAGGCTGATGTGTTGGGGGGCTAAATTTGAATATACCGTACATATACACAGTATGATGCAAATTATATATTGTCTTGTCTTCATGTGTTAATAATCTTCATTGCACAATATATTTTATCCCCCACCACACACACACATAATTTCTGTGCCATATAAGTTTTCATTGATATATAGTAGAAGTTTATTTTAATATACATATTAAATTATTATTGTTACATGTGCATTTACGGTAGTCTATAGTTCAACAGATAACAACTAAAAAGATGAAATCAATTATGATTTACATGCGAAGTTTTCAAAATTCTATCTAATCCATGGAGAATTTTCAAGACACATTGGAAAGTTTGTCGGCTAGTGTCTGAATGCCTCCAAAGATGTCACTGGCTAAATATTTTATTTTTATCTGGTTTGTAATTATATGTTCATACGATTGTCTTGAATTTTATCGAGATTTAAACATATATATATCTTTTTTTATCACAGGAAGCAGCTGAATCTACTCTAAACTGGCAAGACTATGAAGGAAGAACAGCCTTGCATTTGGGTGTTGCAGATGGGCAGGATGATGTAGTAACACTTTTACTTTCATTACGTAAGTATTCATTACTGTTTCATGCTACAAAGAGGGGGACAATCATCTTTTTTTGGGGGGGGGGGGCAGACGTGGGTGGGACACTGGAAGACTCTCGGAGATTTGGGTGGGCCTCGCCTTCAAATAAAAATGTATTTTGATATTCACATTGTAATTATTATGAGATCCAAGCAATAAAGGTTCGCATATTATTGATCACTAAAAATTTGTCCAGGAAATTTCTACAGGGTCAGTCAACCTGATTTTAAATCACCCATAACTCGACTTTGGTGTCATTCAACATAGTGCTGATCCAACTGTAGGCAATGTGAGACAACTTTTGTTTGCATGCTTTATTATCTAAATACATTCCTACCTATGCCTTGGATCATGTAACTGTTTTGCCTTCATTATTTATTCTCATTTTCAGTGTTGTATCCTGTATCTCACTTGTTACAGATAAATGATCAATTCATTACATCTTTTTTGTGTTGAAATGATTCATTTACCATGCTTTAATGATGATTCTAAGTAGTGTTTGAGTCTTTGAAAATATCAAATAATGCTAGGGAGAGTTGGATGGAATTTTCTTGGCTGATTAACACAAATATATTGCAAACTAATCTTAATATCGCTTAAATTCCACACAAAACGAGAATAAGTTATTAAGATACCTCACACTATTTTACTGCTCTCATTACATGAATCTCATATTTCATTTAGCAAATTCAATTTAATTACTTCAATTTGTGTTCATTGTCTCAGTTCTAATTGTTGTCATTTTGTGTTGCAGCAAAGTGCGCAGTTGACATCACTGACAATATGTTTCGAACACCTCTACATTATGCAGCTTTGTTAGGGAAAGATGGATTAATAAGATATTTCCTGAATTGTGGTGCCTCAGTTACATGTGCAGATGGTCGGGGAGCTACACCTCTTCACTATGCTGCTCTGAGTAACCATGTGGTATGTATCAAATCAGACAAATGTTATTGTATTGTCATGTAACCATAACCCAGTGGTGTATTCTCCCATGTTACCTGGTACACGGTAAACAACTATTTCATATATATAGAAATGGCTGGAAAATTTAAACTTGTTGAACTTCTGTTTTTGTTTTACTTGCATGACTGCAATGGTGTTTTATTTCTATTATGTGTAATTAATATATAATAAATACATACAATAAATAAGAATTCTTGTGGCAAACCAGGTCAAATTTTCAGAATATGCCACTGCCTTAAACATGTCATTCAGAACATACCAGCAAATTATATGCTTGAAGTTTATATGAATTGTCATCTTATAGTCAAAAGTGTTATCACAAAATGTAATTTGTTTTGTCCTCTGAATTTTTGAACTGACCTCTGTCCTTCTTCAGGGATGCATAGAAGGGAAATGTTGTGTAAGGGTTTAAAGAAGTTTTAACAATTTTAACAATGTTTTAATCCTTTCACATGACTTTCTTTACTTATATCACTGAAGGAGGACTGATGTCGGTCCAAAAATGCAGTAAATATAACAAACCACATGTGAGTCTATCTAATTTTTAATATGTTTACAACAAGGTAAAAAAGGTAAAGTGCTCCCCTGTGCTTAGCACCATGCCATAAATAGGGTGTGTGGAGGTAACTCCAAACACTTTCTTGATCCGGTCGTGAGTGGGGGTGATGTGATCAGCATCACGCCCCTGACCGCCTTTACCCCCCAGGGTTTCCCCCAGGTACCCATGTTATTCGACGCTGGGTGGGCGCCAGGGCTGCTTCCAACGTTGGAAAAGTTCCTGGATTTGAAACGGCCGGGGTTCGAATACAGGACCTTTAGCATGGTAGTCAGACACATTACCGACTGAGCCACCACGGCCATGTTTACAACATGGAGCATGAAATACCAACTTGCTTTAAGTAAAAGGTAAATAACTCACCTTGGCATGTCAAGACAAATTAGCAATATTTTTCCAGGAACAACTTGGCTTCATCATTCTTCTAGTAATAGGACAAGCTGAGTGTTATTATTTGTTTGAGTTTGTTCCTAAGTCCACTTATTCACAAGATGGGACTGGACCTACAGTTTAAAGTGGGATCCAAACCACTATGTGCCTCCACCAGATATCAAACCCAGGACCCCTTGATAACAAGTCAATGTTGTTACCACTACGCCTTTAGCAAGGCACAAATGAACAGTTATAACCTGATACAACTCTCATTCTTTGTAACATAGCTGCTGTGGTAGTGTGCACAATTGCAAAATATAATTTAGAAATACTATGTATTTTCTTGGCAACGGCTATATTATGAGCACACATTTTCATTTATCCAACTTCCCCCACAACTCATAGCTCAAAATCATGCTCTGCTGCCATATTTTGGGCAGAGAGATCAGATCAAAACATGCTGGGTAAACATTGTGTGTATGCTCTTTGCTGAACTGATTCAAGGTATAATTATCATGGTCATATGAGGGATGTGTACGTATAAAATTGCAACGTCCTCACCCTCTTCTTCACACAATTACCACACTTCAAATTAAGAGGACGGCAAAAGTCTACCCATACGTGCTAACTTCTTATCAGTTGTAGAACATGGACTCAGAATTATCTCAGGACTTGCTGGGTGTAAAAAAAGGTTATACCAGGTTTATATACATATCTATAATGTTTATAATGTTTATTATAATCACAACACAAGGATGTCCGTTAGCATACTTACACACGTGTCTTTACCTGTAACCCTTACGTGCATTTACCTGTATCACGCACCTGTATTTACGTGCACCACCACTTTTGGTCTCGAAGAGATAAAGGGGGGGGCAGGGAACATCCAGAGAGGTGCCAGGGCGAGTATGGGGACCTAATTTTATTTAGGGCCTTGGTCGCTGCTGACGTCACGGGTTTCCTTGTAAGAGAGAGTAGATTGAACGTAGTACCCCCAACCACAGCCGAGAATTGACCGAAGCCAATCGGTACCCCCGAATATCGGGCGCTGGGTAAAAGGATCAAAGGATGCTGCCACACCCCCCTGTGTCAGCGGGGAATTGGCGAGCCAACCGGTGTCTCCTATGCAAGGACGGCAGGTTATGGAGGAAAGATCCTGGTACTTCCAGTCAAGCAGGGTAGGTAGAACCTGGCATCTATCAGCCGAAGCGATCGGACCAGGTAGGTTGCTGCTAGGCTCTTCTTCTTCCTTCTGGGATGGCTTCTAGTCTTCAGGCTGGGAAGCCAGTTAACCCTGGATGTTTGCCCGTTGCCATCAGGGAGCCAACTGAGCTCCGGTCTCATTGCGCTGGGTTTTATACACGCAGTGGCGCATGGGCGGTGAAAATTCTAACTAAAAGTATGCGTTGCCAACTCATTTTTTTACATATTGCAAACTCCGTACTGAGAATTATCATGATTTGACATTGAGAAAACACTAGTGGAAAAATCACTAGATGCAAGTGCTACCATAACTAAAACTGTGTGCATCCAGACAATACAATTAATAATGAGTCACGCAGTACTCTTCAATACTAAACAATTTAAATGACAATAATTGATAACGTTTACAGAATACAGTGACCATGCAGGGTCTTATAATAAGTGAAGCTAATAAACTTAGAGGTGGATCTGTTAACGTTTACAGGATACATTTAAACTAAAAGCGTACGCCTCGCAGGGACATTCCGCTTAACTCTCTCATCCAATATTAAAAAGAATATAGCGACCACGCAGGGTCTAATAATAATTGATTGGCGACCACAAAGGGTCGTTACAAAATATTACAAATTTTCTTGCTGTAAACTGGTTTCTCATATGCTTTCTTTAGCATATGCGAATCTATTTGCCCAACTTCTTGCTGTTTCTTCTCAAAGTGCATTGTTTGATGTCAAATTGAATATAGTTTATAAAGTCTGTAAACATTTTAAAAATTTCTTTCATTACTTAAGTTTACCATCTGTTAAAGAAAATATATTTATACACTTCTCACAAGAAGTTTGGAATATTGTTATATTAGGCACAACAAGTTTGGAATATAATTATGTTAGGAAATAAGTAATAGGCATGGTGGCATATGCCTGTGAAAAGATGAGAACATCAATCAGACAGATACAATGTGTTGTTGCATTCCAAGGTCATGTCTATCACCTATTGTATGACATAACAATATTCCAAACTTTTTGTAAGGAGTGTATAATTCACTCTGATAAGTTCACTTTTCATTTTTCTGCGCAAATTTTCTTCATGATCGATTTTGCCACCCATACTGTCGTAAACAGTACATGTTGGACAAAGCCACCAGATGGGGGCAAAATCGATTGTGAAGAAAATTTGCATGGAAAAATGAAAAGTGAACTTATCTCAGCGTAACCGCCAAACAGATATCTTTAGATACAATGTACATCTATATAGTACATTGTGATTATATTTGCTATTTATGAAATTTCACATTTTTTGCAGGAATCTATAAAGCTTTTCTTGAGACATGGGCAAGTTAAGGATGTCCCAGATAAGAAAGGTCGAACAGCCTTTATGTGGGCTGCTGCAAAAGGGTCTGATGAAGCCATCAAAGCAATGTACAGCCATGGGGCAGATCTTCGGTGGACTGACAGAGATCGAAATACAGGTGTGATGATGAAAAATATTTTTACTTTCAATTTTCTTAGTTGCTGCTCTTATTTTTTTCAAAAGTTCGAACACACAAAAGAAAATGTAAACCTTACTGTGACATTAAAAGGTTGAGTTTTTTATAATGCTTTTGAATTGATGGTAAATATGTTTGTGGTAGTTTTGCATATGCATTTCATTGTCTGACTGTGGACATATAATTTAAAACATCCAGTATTCTGTATGTACTGGCTACATATTCTTGAGAACTTTGTAACAGGAAGAAACAAGTTTGTGGAGGATTTAGTCAATTAATATACCCTTAAACAGTTTACCAAAAATGAATATTTTAGCTAATTTAATTATAGTCTTTTTTGTTTTCTATGGAGTGCAGTGAAAGGAAGCAGACAAGAAGGCCCAAAGTCCCCCTCTGTATCATCCCTGTTTCATATACTTAAAAGAAAACAATTTTTATTTGCCAAAACATAGATATATGTTTATAAACTATTATCACTTTGCAACCAAATTGTATACTTACTACTACACTGTTCTTTTGTAATGAAAATAAGATAATTCTAATTCTAGAAATGAATAAGTTAGTTTCATTCAGTAAGTCATGATATGCAGTCCATCAAATAAATACTATTAAGAATGGACATATGTGAAATTTTTACCAATACAGATAAAATATATATAGATAATATATATACTGATATAAAATTTAATGGTGCATTAATCAGTAGTCTGCTAATCATGTACAAAAATTCAAATTTTCCTTGGAAACATGAATGATTCCTTAACCTTCTCAATAACCAGGTGGCTACGATAGGTTTTGCCTTTTGAAAAACACTGTATTTAGACATTTATATTACAAAACCATGACTTATGAATTATTCTAAACAAATAAATAGTAACAAAGTTGCAGAATTGTGCACTGATTTACAGGTTACTTATGGATATACATATCGTATCAGTAAAATTATTGGTAATTTTATCAACAAACCTATACACTGATATGCCTTTTATCAGCAGAGTACTGATTAATCTATGCCATTCACAATAAATATGTATATTTTCAGTATTTTGGACATGTAACCACAGTTATTATATATGAACGAGATTCTTAACATGGTTTCCTGTTTTCGTAAATGTTGTTTCCTCACTACTGGCGAGTGCCTATGTCATTATATTAAATCTCTTGTAACAAGCATTCTGGTCAAAAGCTCCGAGGAAGCCATTTGTCAGTAGTGTAGAAATGTCATTAACAAAAAACAGCAAAATATGGAAGGTACATTATGGATTGTTTTCAAAAAGTATTTTCAATGTTAGTGAAAATTTGGTAATTCTTTTAAAATTTTGGTTTCAGCCTTGCATGCTGCAGCCCTCTCAGGAAACTCATCTACGGTACATCTCTTACTGAAACTTGGTGCTGATAAAGAGTGTGTTGATTCTTGCCATCACACTCCGTTGCTTCAAGCATGTGATGTTGGTCATGGTGATGTTGTAAAGGTGCTTTACTTTTGTCTTCTATGAATAATTTTCGAAACATAATGTTGATGGTAGTGTACAAGTAATTTCTTAAAGGTCTGCATAACAACAGCTTTCAATTATTAAATAAAACACAAGTCACTGCTTAAGCATGGTTTAAGAGTTTTTTTTCCAAAAAACAACAGTTTGGAACCATTGCCAGATCTTTCCTGATGGCAGTCCAAACAAATCACATTAAAAGGATAAAAGAAGAATAAAAATGGTTAAGTGGATAAAAGTCATGGGATTAAAAAACTACATCGTGGCCACCAGCTGTCTTATATACTAGGGTGAATCAAATATAAACGAGAATTTATTTTTCATAATTTATTGAAACAAAATACAAACACAAAACAAAGTAATTACTTTTCTACATAACTCCCTTGAACTGAACTGCAATTTTGCTAGTGGATAGGGAGTTTGGCAATCCCTTTGTCCCAGAAAGTTCCCAGAAAGGTGTGTGTGCAGCCAGTTGCACACGAACTCTTCCACTTCTGCATCATCCTGAAAATGCTTACCTCCGAGTGCTTCTTTTAGGGGTCCAAACAAGTGATAATCACAAGGGGATAAATCTGGACTGTATGGAGGATGTTCAAGTGGTGTCCAATGAATTTCGTCCAGTTTGTCACGTGTTGCACCAGCTGTGTGAGGTCTGGCATTGTCATGAAGTAGCAGAACACTTCTGATGGGTGTACCATGTCGTTTGGTTCGATAAGCAGCCTTAACACTTTCCAGGAGTTGACAATAGTAAGCAGCATTTACTGTTCTTCTTTCATGAAGATAATCAATAAAAATGACACCTGAAATCCCAAAACACTGTGGCAAGAATATTCCCAGCTGATGCGTGGCTTTTGGCCTTGACTGGCCCAGCCTCTTCTTTCTTCCGCCACTCCTTGCTGGCCTGTTTTGACTCTGGTGTGTAGTGGTGGACCCAAGTTTCATCACAGGTGACAAGACTGTGTAAAAATTCATCCCCTTCTCTCTCATAATGAATCAGGAGCCTTTGAGAGATTTCCAGTCGAACCTTTTTCTGGTCCTCAGTGAGGAGGCGTGGGACCCACCTTGAAGCGATTTTTCTGTAGCCCAAGTTCTCATGAATGATCGTGTGAGCACTACCATAACTTATGCCCACTGCAGATGAAATTTCACTGACTGCCAAGCGATCGTCACCTTCAATCAAGTCCTGAACAGCCTGAATGTTTTCTTGAGTGATGCTTTTCCTTGGCTGCCGTTGATGTCTTTCATTTTCCACAGTTTCCTGTCCTCCCAGAAACATGTTGTGCCATTCATACACACAGGTCTTTGAAAGGGTGGACTCACCAAACTGTGCTCGAAGTCTGGTCAAAATTTCACTTGGTTTTATCAATTCGTTTGTAAGAAATTTGATAATGATGCGTTGCGCAATGGACGGGTGTACCTCCTGCTCACTCATCGTGCTACTGACTGATGTTAAAAGTTGACAAGGACTCAGTGAAGGAACACACTCCAGATACACCCACTATCATCACCTCAAGGCCACAGGACTCCACCACACTTTCCCTGCAAGTAAGAAATAAATTCCCGTTTAAATTTTATTCACCCACGTAAAAGACTCGCATCACTATCTACTGTGATGCAGCACTGGCTTGCTTTACATGAGTGTACTAATTTCTTCCTACTGGATACTAGGATACTTTCCTTCCTCCCTCTCTCTCCTTACATCATCAGGGGAACAAAACTCACTGTTGCAGTTAAAACTAGTGGGAAAAAATGGGAATTTTATTAGAGGGATTGATGATGTGTTTCTTTATTCGATCGACTCATTTCTCCCTGATATCGCCCATCATATTTATTCATTCTTTGTGCTTTTTTAGATTTTTCCTTGTACAGATATATTAATATTCTCCAATCAAATGATTTGTAAATAACAGGTCATGGGATTCCCCTTTTTGATGTCTTTTTCATGCTCACTAAGTCTCTCATCAAAACTCCTTCCCGTTTCTCCTATGTAACTTTTTTGGTATGAGAAATATTAAATTTCATACATGCCTTGGTAATAATTTAAATCACTGTTTTCCATGTGTTTATGCTTAACAAATAAACTTCCCATGCTGTTTGGGGGCTGAGGGTTTGAACACTGCAGTTATCTCCTAATTACAAAATTCTCTTCTAATTTCTTTAACATATGCTCTATTGTAAGGCATACTGATATATTTTTTCCTGTTCTGTTTGCATTTATGTGCAGTTCCAATAACTCGCATTAAAAATGATGCAACTTTAGCAATATAGTGTTTTTAAAAAGTGAGATAGTGTTTTTAAAAAGTGAGATAGTGTTTTTAAAAAGTGATATAGCCAATATTTAATACCGAAATTCCTTATATGGAAATGTCAACCATTAAGTGGACTTAAAATAAAATGTCAAACTGGTGTAAATGTATAATTTCCTTGAAAATAAGTATACATGAATGTTTAATAAAAGCGTTGTTAATTTTGCTTTATAGGAACCTCCTTTTGTAGATACATATTTTTCTAATTAACCACTGAAATTTTCATTTTCAGGCCCTCAAAGCTGGTGCTAACCTTAACCATCAAGATGCTGAAGGTCGTACTGCTCTACATTTGGCTGCTTCTGGTGGTCATGCTTTGGCGATAACTATATTGGTTAGTTTTTATTTAAAATGTATTTATTTCTAAGTTTTCCTAACTAATCGATGACTACTTTTATTGAAGATGGAACTAATTAATTTACTGACAGTGGGTCAAAATTATTTCTGTTTTTTATTAAATTACTGACTGACATTTCTGAAAATGGAATGTACATTACTTAAACCAGTCTGTCAATTGATCTTCAAGGAGTGCACTGGTACAACCAAGACTGTTAGGGACTTACTGGAAATTCACTCAAATCCACAACTTTCACTCTATCCAGTGACAACAATACTAGTTTTGGGCCTTCCCCACAGTGATGAATAATAGGCCTCATACATCTATCAAGTCATATAACTTTTCCATTTAGTTTCCAATACATAAGGTTTTATAAATTTTAAGTGGAATTCAACAATCAGAAAAACAGCCAAATTAATTTAAGGATGATAATCATATAGGTACAACTTACAAAGACTGTGATAAATATTATGGAAATAGTAATGTAGACTTTTATTGTACTTAACGTGCTAAAACACTGGTCTTGGACTCTTACCATCAGTGCCTTTGCCTTTTACTTGTAGAGAGAGAGGATGGCGGGGGGGGGGGGGGAGCATATATTTTTTTACACCACATAATACATTTTTACATATTATTGGGGAATGTGCCTCCTGTCTCCCCTCTTCCTGCTGAGGAGTGAGTCTGCTCATGGACTGTACCTCATAGCCTACTTGCAATGGAAGTTTCTGGGGCTATTTTACACATTGCACTGTTCATACAGTATATTTTGTTTGAAACCTGACAAACAAATAGGAATTGCTCGATTCATAGATAATTCTTCGATTACAATATCAATGGTGTTTCATATTAATATTAATATTCTGCAACCCTTTGATGAGCTTTCTGGGAAATTTGCCATGTAGGACGTGTGCCATTAACCCCCATTGGTTTATGGTGCTTACGAGGTGCTTGATGTAGGAGACCACTGATTTTATTGGTGCATATGCAAATGCTCTTAGTCTTGCAAATTTCTCACCTGTCTATTCAGTTCCAATCCCAGCAAGCAATAAAAAATTAATAAACAAATACTCTGTTTGCACAGATATGCATTTTTAATGGTATTTAGGTGCATATTAAATTTGACTGCTCCCCCCTCCCCCCGAAAAAAACAAAACAGTTTCTGAATTTGTGTGGGTGAACAACTACTTCTGTCTGAAATATGGCTCGCATCCTTACTTTTCTTTTTGAACTAATTTTTTAACAATATTTTCTAGTGGGTGTATTGTATTTCTTTTATTTTGGATACGCAAGGATTCACTCAATTTTAATATAGTTCCAGCTCTTATTATATGTTAACAGTTGGAAAACAAAACATTGGCACATATTTCTTAGATAGCATCATATTTCAAAAATAGTGATTACATTATAGTTTGAACAATTTTTAGAAGATTTGTGCTCTCCTGTAAATTAATACCAATAAAATAATAAATTGAAAAAGTGTTTGTATTTATAATTCTAATTTTAGATAAGTGATGTCAGTTAGATTTATAAGACTAGATTCTTGCATATCTGATGGGAAGAAGTAAACATCAAATGTAAATTTTTCAGTTTGTTTACTTCGTGCTGCTTATCACATCAGCTCCACTATAACAGAGATTGGAAATGGGTGCCCTCTCTCATTTATGACACTTGCATATTTGTGAGGTATAAAGCCTTTGTAAAATTTGCATTTGGCACTTATACAGTATTTCTTTGCCAGATAAGTGACCAGCAATGAACTGGGTATCAAAGTTTATTCTGGGATTGTTGTTAGGCCAGCTCACATCAAAATGTGACATGTGAAACTATCATATTTCCATTCCTACCTCTGAGAACCATGGTGGTGTAGTCAGTAGGGCATCTGACTGACACAGAGGAGACTTGGGTTTGATTCCCAGGCTGGGTGATCTAAGGTCGAAATTTTTTCAGCCTTGTCCCCACATAAAGCAGCTCTGGGGTTCACCCAGCCTCAATTAAATGGGTACCTGGAGAAAACCGTGGGAATGAAGGTGGTCTGAGCGTGGTCCTGATCATGTCGCCTCCAAAATTAGCAGAGGTTAATGTGTGGGGCCCTACTCCCACACCCCTATATGTGTCTCATGGCATTGTGCAAAGTACACAGGAAACTAGAGCTTCACTTTATTCTTATATTTTTTTCCCTTTTTTTGTGGGAGGCAGATTTTAATTACCAACAATAACTGTCCTGAGGCCTTCTCTATCATAGCCACTAATAAAACACTTTGAAAATTCAATTGGGGTTAATGAAATTTTTCGGAAGCTGACTAATGTTTTTGTGTCCCACATCTCTTGAGTAATATATTTAATACTCATATGTAATACAATAACATTGAACTTAACAAGCAAAACCTAACTCTATATTAATTAAACTCTGGTGTTAGTTTTAAATGTCAAGCATCCAGACCCTAGGTGGAATCCTGCTTTTCGACCAATCTTAGCAATGATATTGTTCACCCATAAAGTGTCTATTGCTGCTGCTGTTATGGTCTTCATACATGTAGTAATATATTTCTCACAGTATTAAAAACAAATATTTTCCTTTTTTCTATTTCATTTATTTTATATCACATTTCTACATCTTCGGTGATGATGATAGCTGATGAAATGGGTGATAACAAATACAATGATAAATTTATGCCTTCCCAAGATATGTTTCCCCTAAAACCTCTGGGTTCATAGCTTGTTACATAGACCAATCTGCCATGGAGACCGACAACAACTATTTTTGGAATTAATGAAGTTTATGAAAACAATTTTTGTGAATTTTACAAAAATTGCTTTTTTTAGGAGACTGGTCAAATTATCTATGCAAGAAGGGCCTTTCTGGCATTTGCCAGAAATAATAGATTGTCAGTCCGACACTGTGACAATGTGACTATGTAAACAATTAGAAATACATATAATAATATTTCCTTTTGTACTTCATTTCAGGTGAAAGATGGGTTAGATGTTAATCCAAAAGATGTGTATGGGCGAACACCATTGCACATGGCTACATATGGTGGGTTTACAGATTGCATGGAAATCTTGATTGAGCATTCAGCACATATCAATAGCCAGGTATGAGCCCTTCTACTGAGTGCATGTGCATGGGTGAATACTTTATGGAAGTAAAGAATGCTAGGATGCATGTGCAACATACATGCATGTGTACTTTGTGATAGTAACATATGTTGGGAGAATAATTAGAAAGAAAGCTCACTCAAGAAGGTGTATTTCAAGTGCAAGAAGCAATGTGAAGATGATGATGGGATTAATGTAAAGTGTGCTTATAAAATTTACTAATGCATCATTGTCCTTCACTGTTTCGAATCTGTGATTTGGTTGGTGTAAAACTCCTACCTGTTTCAGGGCTTCTCTGATAACATGTCATTAACACTGTTGCCTTGTAATCATAGGGCCCCAAGTTCGATCTTCAATGGAGAGACATTGCACAGTGATTCAGATTCCATGTTAAACTGTAGGTCTCCAGTCTTGATCACACACTGTCCCGGAAGTCTGTGGAGCAATGCCACACATAACAGTAGAGAAGGGAAGGAAGTGAGCAGGTGGAGCAAGGCAGTGCATGCTGACGCAAACAGGTGTTAAATGCAGTTGGGTTGTATCCTCTATGCAATTGTTTCCCTCTCACGTGTTCAGTGGTGCAGCCCTCTCAAGTCACTACTTGCGCAGAGGACTTGCTTTCATTTGCTTGCTCCACAACTCCTGGGACAGAATATAGTCTATCTGAGCAAAACATACAAAAACAAATTTTGCTTTAGTTTACAGTGTGTTCCAACCTTGCTCTTCCCTCGCACTCTCAACTGTCTGCTCCGTTCACTTACACTTTGTGCATTACATACCCTCACTAGATGTCTTTCCAGTCTGATTCTCTTCTTATTTCCATTCCACTTCAATCATACCTAACCTATTTGATCCTGCAACTTCATTACTCTATTCTCTGTCAGATTTCTTATTCCTTTTTCTCTCTCTTCTGATCTTTTCTACTATATTCCTTAAGAATATAGTATCCATTGTATGCATCTTACTTCCGCCTCTCTCTTGTACTGCCCTTACATTTGCTCCATATATAATTATGATCTCATGACTGTCTTTGGGAATTTTACTTTTAAAAGTAAGTGTTTCAGTCACTGTTACCATTTCTCAGTGCACTCCCGCCTTTGGCAACAGAGAGGTAAGAAATAGTTTTGGGGTTCCATAGATCCCAGTTTGGTTATCACCTTTGTGTTGTTCTCAGGTGTGCCTGGATTGTTTGAATGGAAAGTTATCTTTATTAGTGTTGATTATGGTTATTTCTCATTCTCAGCAAGACCTTAGATTTGAAAAATGATAAAATAAAATACGAATTTTGCAATTTGATAAAGATAATCACAGTTAATGAGGAATCTTATTTTTAGGGAAGATAACACAGATGAAATTTCTGATTATGTTGTGAAAGAATCAGCCAAAGAACTAAAAACCATGATAACTGCTGATTACTAATGATACAGTATGGAAAGTGGATGAAAATTTGTTCATGCCAAGGTTTTTGTACAACTTGAGTGTTGAGAATGAGATATGGAAACAGCGGGTGCTCTTCCAAGAGCCCAGTTTGTCATTCACCAACTCTTGTACAATCCAGACTTTGAATTCCAGCATTGATTGATTGATTTATTCCATTCTCTAAATCATACATAGTACAACAGGTACAATGATATAGGACAGGTCAAAATTTACAATTGCAAAAGTTTTAACATTGATTACGGTATACCCTTACATTAATTTTTACCAAGTGAGGTTCCAAATATTACATTTCTGGAATGTATAAATTCCAAATTGAAATTGGCCTATAATTTGATAATTCATTTCTTCTGCCTTTATTAAATAGTTGTTTAACATTTACTAGTTTGAATTTGTTAGGAGAGTTGCCAGTCGAAAGTGATGTATTGCATATATTGCAAGAGGTTTGCTAGAACACTCTTTGATCAGAAAGCTTAGAATTTCATTGGGGCCTGAAGGTTGTTGACTTTTTGGTGTTTTTATAACATTTAAAATTTCATCCTCTGTCACTGGCGTGAGGAACATTGTGTTATTGTTGGTATACAAGTTAACTTTTATTTTTGTTGCAGGTGAGTTAGTATTTTGGACTGTAGGGGGAGCTGTAAGTTGCAAAATATGAGTTAAAAATTTGTGCAACATGGAAGGGTTATTTATTTTCATGCCATTAGAGATTATTTCTATGTTCCTACTAATATTCTTGCCTCCGCTTCCTATTTCCTTTTTTACAATTTTGCAGAGTTGTTTTGCTTTGTTTGTTGCTTTTCCAATCATTGCTGCTGTTGACAGGTTTTTTGCAGTAACTATTATTTTCCTTAAGATATTTGTGTATTTTTTATAGTATTCTTTGACCTTAGGATCATTATTATATTGTGTTTCATTATACAATTTTCTTTTAGTTTCACGAGATTTTTTATGCCTTGAGTTATCCATAAAGATGAAGTTTTATGTTTATTAAAATTGTATTTATAAGTCCTTTTTGGAAAAGCTGCATTGAAATAATATTTGACTGTGTTCATAAAGAGATTTAGCTTTTTGTTTACATCTTGTTAATTTATTATAAACATGCTTCCAAAAGTTAAGCATGCGATGGTAAAATCTACAAAAATGGAAAAGTAAAGCTTTGATTAACACAAAATTGCACATGAAGGTAGCAGATGTGTTTATGCATTAAAGAAAACAAGAATTGTGTACAAAGAAAAAAGAAAATACTTTTCGTAAGTTATATGATGACGTCACATTTGGGTTATTAACATAACTATGTTTAAAAGCAAACAAACCAAATAAAACTTACAGTAATATGGTATGTGACCAAAACAAAACTTACATTAATATGGTATGTGACCACCCCGGACCTTCACACAAACTTTACAACGATTTTCCATGCTTTCAATGAGGTGCTCAACCATCGCAGATGCGAGCAATGGCCATTCCTCCAGTAAGGCAGTTTCCAACTCTCTGAGACTGGCTGGAGGAGGTAAACGTGCAGAGACAGCACGACCGAGGGCATCCCAAAGGTTTTCAATGGGATTAAGGTCTGGAGAATATGCCGGCCACTCCATACGAGAAATGCCCTCTATTTCCAGGTACTCGTCAATGATGTTGGATCGATGGGGATGGGCATTATTGTCCATAAGGAGGAAATCAGGACCAACTGCTGGAGTGCAGTATCTCACAATGGGGTCTAGGACTTCATCCCGATACCGCGCAGCCGTCACAGAACCGCCTTTAAAGATGTGCAGCTCGGTGCGATATCCCATTGAAATTCCAGCCCACACCATGACATTGCCATCTCTGAATGCATGATGTTCGATGATGTTCTTGGCCTGATTGCGTGTGCCTCCTTCTCTCCAGACTTATCATCTGACTCCAGGGCAAATCTGGACTCGTCCATGATCAGGACGTTGCACCAATCTGAAGCAGTCCAATTGACATGTTGACGACACCACTTTAATCTTGCCCTTCTGGCTTGGATGGTTAGTGCAACACAAACAAGTGGTACTCGGGCATACAATCCCTTCATGTGGAGCTTTCGGCGCACAGTACTGGCAGATATTGTCTTACCAAGTGCCGCTGCAACCATGGGTGTAACAGTTCTGGAGGTCGCTCGTCGATTCCACTTGGCTACTATAGCAATATACCAATCATCAGAGGGGGCAGTAACCCTTGGATGACCAGGTACAGGTCTCCAGACAACTGTTTGACTTGTTTGGAACTGTTTCCATAATCGGTAATTACTGAATGATCAACGCCAAAGAAAATAGCGACATCTTTGATTGACTGTCCTGCTTCAATGCATCCGACAGCATGCCACCAGCACTCACACTATCTGTCATTTGTCTTCTTTCATCTATAGAAACACGAATATTATGAAAAATAATCCTACAGAAGTTATAAACACTTCGTATCAGCTTTTAAATGCACCTCAAACCCTTCAGAATGCTGGCGTCTTCAATAAAAATGTGATGATTATTGCATGAAATCCTCTTTTTTTATGCTATTTCAAGAGCACAGATTAAGCACCTAGGTACAGATGATTCACTCTCTACTTACAAAAAGGAAGCTACACATAAAAACTGACATCTACAGGCCACCTTCTTTACTTTTACATCCGCAATGATTTTCAGCCACTCAAATTTAAATACGCTTTCAAAAATTTGCATTGAGTGCTTAAGTGTATCATCCCAATTTTCACTCATTATTGAAAACATGAAGTACCCAATGTTTTCTTCATTGAAGGTTCTCTTTTCTATTTGAATTACATAATCTCTTTTAATATATTTTTAGCTGGTGGAACAAAATCTATGAAAACTGCATTATGGTCAGATAAACTATTGTTTGAATTATGTATGGTGTATTGAAATAAATCTTTGTTCACTATAATTTGATCGATACAGGATTTAGAAGTGGGAGTGATTCTTGTGGGTGTGTTTATTGTTACAGATTTTATGAATTTAGTATGAGGACTATCTGTTAGGAAATCTGTATTCAGATCACCGTAATTTATGATATGTTTATTGCTTTGTAATGGTAACAAGCAGAACATAATTTCTAATTTTTCTAGAAACACATGTACATCTCCATCTAGTGCTCTGTATATGTTTACTATTAACATTACTATTTCTGTAATTTTATTTTCACTACCATATGTTCGAAAATTGTATTCTTCATTTAAATATTTTTTTTTGATGGGGTTTTCTGATATGGAGTTGCAGAGTAGCATGGCCACTCCTCCTCACTTATGTTTTTTCCTGCAGTAAATGCCAGCATAGTGAAAGCCTGGAATATGTAATGAAGGTACTTCTTGTTCCTTAAGCCAGTGTTCCATGATACAAACAATCTGTGGTTTGTTTTCTGAAGTTTCTAGCAAGACAATAAATTAGTTTACTTTGTTTCTGATGGATTGGAAATATTGACACATTAGGAGGGTGTTTTTGATTCCTGGTGTTTTGCTGCTTCCTGACCTATAATTCACTACATTATTACTAATTTTGTTGTGATAGGTTTCTTTGTCTTTTGTTATGACATGTTCATTGGCAAGGTTTTTTTTCTGTGTGCAGTACGGACAAATTTTTACTACCTTTTGTAGTGGTATTAACATTGAAATCTTTATCAATGACAATATTCTGGATTATTTTACTGTTTTTTGTAGTTTCCTGGCTAATCTTGTTTTTAACCAAAGATTTGTTATGCATTGCATCTTCTACTATCACTTAACTTGGGGGAGTGTATTTTGTACTTACCATACTTTCCACCTTTTTCTTTGCACAACTTACACCTTCAATTACTTTGTCAAGTGCAGAACGTTTTCCTTCTGTCAGTACATCGTCACTGTCTCTTGTTGGTCTTCCTTTCTTTTCAGTTCTGGTTTCAATGCCATGATCAAGCATGTTGTGCTAATTTTCGGACAGGCCTGTGGTGTTCACTACAGCATTTTGTTGAAAGTTTTTCTTACTGTCTATTGGTGGATCATTGGTTGTCCAACCAAGTGGGATAGCTACACCTGTCTCATGAGGTTTACTATTTGTTATAAGTTCTATTATGGCTTGACATATGTATAGTTTTCCCTTTTTCTTCAAATTTAGGCCTTGGTTAGTGTGTAGCAATCTTTGTAGAGAGTCTTATTCTAGTATTTTCACATTTGTAAAACGATGTAGGATTTTTATTTCCTTATTTACTCTTTTTGTTTCTATGTTAATACATGACTCGCTAATTAAATCATACTGCCACAAGGAACACTAGCAACAATTACACTTGTGTGTTTCAGTAGATTTATAGTTTAAATCCAGTGACAGGATTCTTGTTGGTTAAGAGACCTGTAGGAAGGCCAAGACGAAGATGGAGGGATAACGTTGAGATGGATCTATGGGAAATCAGTAGGGATGGAAAAGAATATAGATCTTGCTCAGGATAGGGACAGATGGAAGGCCTGTGTTGCTGCAGCCATGAACCTTCTGGTTTAAGGAGGCTAGACAGTTAGTTAGTGTTTCAGTAGATTTAGGGTTTTTCTAAGGGCTTTCGAGACATTCTGATCTTCATTCTTTGCGATGTCATTTGTTCCTGTAATTAAGACTTTGAGTTAAGACCTGAGGGAAACCCTGGGGGGTAAAGGCAGTCAGGGGCATGATGCTGATCACATCACATCACTCCCACTCACGACCAGATCAAGAAACTGTGGGGCGTTACCCCTTATACGCCTTCATGGCGTGGTGCTAAGTGCCGGGGAACACTTTACTTTTTTTTATTTTGTATTTTTTACTTTTTTAGTTAAGCATTTGACATTCCTTAGCTGTGTTTTTTAACATGTCATGGGATTTTGCTCCTGGTTTTACATTACCTCTACAGTCTAAATTTGGGTTTAGTCTGCAGATATTTGATGCTAATTCACTACCATTGTCATCACATTTTCTTTCAATAGAGGATTTAGGATTTAACACTTGTAGTTTGAGTAACATTACCTTTTTCTGCATTTTTACTCTGTGTATTCTTACTTTTGGCACTACACATATTGTTGTGTGGACTAAGATTTTCCAGGATATATTGGTCTTGAGTACCTTTGTTTGTCGCATATCATATTCTGCCATCACAGGGTTGTCGAGTATTGCAAAAAGATTCTGGTGAGCTGCTGTTGGGTTGGGTGTGAAAATTTTCTTTGTGGAAGCTATTTGTGGTAGACCTCCTTGTGCATGCGAAGTGCATTTTGTGCTATGTCTTGTAATTTCACTCCATGTCCATTTGTAGTCATTACTGTAGTTTGCATAAATATTCTGATTTTCTTTGGATGCAATTGTTTGTAAATCTGCTTTCAAGAGTTCAATTATTTTATTTTGAAGTTCAATCTTAATTTTTTCAAGTTGTACTTTTAGCTGATAGCAATTTCTGCAGTCCAACATGTTTTTCTTTTCAACTTTGTTCACAAAAAAATGTAATTTTACAAAATGCAGAAGACACTATTTTCCACTTGGCGATTCAAGAGCTATCATGCAATGATCAGTAACATTCTTCACATTCAATCCTCACTCCCTTGGACAGGAAACAAATGTGCCATTTCTGCCCCAGAACGAAGGATCACAATCATTCCCAGTCAACACACTAACGTTGCCACAACATTGAATGTTGTATTTATGATGAATGTTGTATGTAGGGGAACAACGTTGTGATAACGTTGCATCAACGTTGCAAAAAACATTCCACTGAATACGCTTTAGTTTGGATGATCACCACCATGAGCGCCACAAGCGTCAGATCGGAGTGTTTTGTTTAATCTGAATTTGTGTGTGCACTGACCACCAAACCTTATATTTCCTACAGCATACACTAGATGGCAGTGCGACTCAAATGCCAAACAAACATAACTTTTAGTAACACAAATAAGGAATCTTTCGATTGTAATTAGTGAAAAAATGTGTTTTATTATCCTTCGAAAGATGTGTGAATATTGAAGTTGTAAGGAAGATCAGAAAATGATATGTGTTGAATACAAGTGAAACTCCCATGATAAATATTTTTATTCCAGACTATATAATCAGGAGCTAAGTACTGCAAAAAGAAACTGTTTACCAGGTGAAGTTAGAGATTGGTTAATTCATCACAATCTCTAGACTAACAATTGCCTATTTTGGTGGAGCAGGAAAAGTTTTTATAATATGTAAAGATAAACTGTGACGTTACAAACATGAGGTTTTCCTGTTACGCATATATATTATATACAAAAATGGCTTGGCAGGCAAGATTGCTAATAGCTTACCATGTGAAATAACCATATTTTAAATATGCATTGTTATATTCATAAATTACACAGGCAGCAAGGTAATGTTGCAAAAAAGTTGTGGCAACATTAACCCCTGACATACCTAACATTGCTACATAATGTTCAGTATATGTTGTGACAACGTTGACCAACGTTGTAGCAACGTTGAAAAAAATGACCCTTAAACGTTGACACAACGTTTTCACAACGTTGTATCAACATACATTCAACGTTGTAACAACGTTAGGTATGTTAGGGGCTAACGTTGCCACAACGTTGTGGCAACATTACCTTGTTGACTGGGTTGTGTCAGTATTGTGTTAGTGAGGAATAGCATTCTCTGCTGTGTTTAGAATGTAATGAGTGTTGACATTGTATAATAAGTAGAAATATTCTAAAATATTATAGTAGACACAAAGCATTATTGTTTTGCATAAGTTGTAGCTATACTTGAAATGACAGATTCATAGCATATTGGTAAGAAAGATTTGCAATAATACCTTGTCAATTTGGTCTTTTTTTACTTTTAGGAACCTAATTTAGATAAATTATGGTGTTAATTTTTTACTTGTGCACACGGCGTAAACAAAAAAATATTTCAAATTTTGATAACAATTATATTTTTTTATATCTCAAATTATATATTTTTCATGTATTCTTTCCTCTTTGCACTGAAAGATTTAACATTACGCAGATGAAGAAACGACAAAAGATGAATATAAATTTGTTTTAAAAGTATAATGTAAAAATTACAGTAAAATGCACATCAATGAGACTCCAGTGTAGTTACCATGTGGCAATCGAGGTTTAGTCTCATGTTAATGTATTTACGCTCATAAAATCTTAAATTTCACCTTAATAAATTATGATAGTTTGTGAAAGTTCGTTCTTGTTATAAGAACATTCTGTAGCTTTGCATTCAATAGTTCTGAGGTAAAATTCAGTGTTTTTGATTTAAGCTTAAATTGTAGCCCAACCTCAAATTACCTTATTGCACATAAAGTGAATTAGAATAAAAACCTTGTAATATACGTACCTAGTGATAGAAGCTTTGTCCATTTATAAATCCAACTGATTGGATTTTGCTGTAGAGACTTTGTTAATGAAATATGACCAGGCACGTAGCCAGGGGGAGGACTAAGGGGACTGAAGCCCCCCCCAAATTCTACAAATATCTAATTTAAATGTTATTTTTATTGTTTACAACAGAAATAAAGTTATAACCACAATAAAAACTGCATTACATCGAAAAACGTTTAGTGTATAACAAGAGTAACCAGGTTGTATTTTCATATTCTACCATTTAATCCAAAGAATAAATGGATTCACAGCTTCAAAAACTTAGTTTTCTTTGTGAAAGGTAACAGACTATAAACTTTGAGTAAAATTTACCACTAACTGTTATAGCCTTTTTTGAACGATTGTATAAAAGTTAATAACAAAATACAATAACTATGATTTTCAGTACACTAACTGTACAAAATATAAGAAAAATAATGGACAACAATTGTGTTAAATACTGACTGATATGGTGGATTGAGTAGCAAAGTCTCTCAATTTATGTAATAAGCTAATAACAATAAATTTGTATTGAAATAGTATTATTTTTAATACTTTATAATAGTTATTATTGTAAAATAACAATACTTATTATTGTTATTTTTATTTGTACTAATGAAGTTTTATCTATGGCCTGACCCCCTCTACAAATATTTCTGATGACGCCCATGCTGATAAGGTAAGAGCTTCCCCTCGAAATAAAATTCTGGCTAAGGGCCTGATGATGATTATTTGTGATAATTTTCATTGTTACTCTTGTTACCACGGAAGGACAGTTTTAATAAAATTTGCAACTTGAATACCATAAGACTTGAATAAATTCTATATTCAGAAGAATATATAGAGTCCAAGTTTTGTAGTATTCAAGTTGTAATTTTTTTTATGGTCTAAATGAAAAATCTTTTTCTGATGGTCACAATTGAGTAATGGTGGCTACATCTTCATATTCTTTAACGTACTCACGTTCTCCGCGAAGCTGTTTAACATTATTTTCTATTACTTTCGGCAACAGCAGCACACCTAGCAGCGATTTAGGAAAAAACAACAGAAACGCGCCAAGCAACAACATAATGAATTCCAATGAGGATGGTGGCAGTGGCTACCGAAATTAATAGAAAATAATGTAAAACAGCTTCGCGGAAAACATTAGTACCTGAATTATCTATTACCGCGTCTCTCATTCCCATAGTATGAATTCATATTCTTGATATTCATTGGAAATATGTACAGCATTTATGATTACATGGAAATGCTTTATCTTGTAGGACAATGAGGGAATGACCCCATTACATTGGGCTGCAACTAGAGGCAATGTGGAAGCTGTCACTGCTTTACTGGATCATTCACCGGATGTAAATTTGCTGGCAGTAACAGATGGAAAGGATAGGTAAATTCTCCAGTCCCCTTTATTTTAATTGGAATCCTTTCACAAATAATTTTCACTTGTTCTGAATATGTGTCAGTTATATTTGTATTTTCACAACTAAATGGGATATATTGTGCCAATTTTACTGGTCATATAGCTAAGGATGGGTGTATGATTGGAAGCTTTCTGTTCAGTATATGACAGGTTAACCCATGCAGCTCGAATCTTCAAGGGTCATCCATTGGATATCCAGAATATTCAGTTCAGATCCATGGATGTATATACTGTTATAGTCCTAACATATCAAAGGGTATATTCTAAGTTTCATGAAATGTTAAGTGGAGACCATGTTTCTATTAAGTTTGGATTATGTGTCCACCAAATACATGGATGAAATATTTTGACTTCTACACAAAATGGTCATCGATGGTAGAATACTGATTACAAGAAGTACTCATTTATTGGCATAGAAGAGGCATATTTCAATAGACAAGGCATTTTTAAAATTAAAAAACAGATTTGTATTATAATGATCGCACTTAAACATAAAGGCTATAGTAGTATTTTATAGGCTACAGTACAGCATATTATTGTATTTTTCTTCTTCTTGACATTTCTTTTGTGAATTGTCTCTCTGTATACTACTGCTAACAACACGAAAAATTAAATACTTGAAAAAATTTGCTATGAAGACCTCACTACTTATGTTTAGCAATAAAGTCTTCTTCTGGAGCTGTTTCTACCTGTCTACTCAAAACACCACAAAAGTAAGTTCGATAAGTTACCAAAAGGCCTCTTTTGATACGTCATGAAACTTGTCACCAGAACATCTTGCACAAACTCTTGAATTAGTGTAATTTGCAGCCATATCTTCAGATATTTCTGAGCCTTAAACTAATCAACTGCTGGGCCTTCTCAACATTACATTCCCAATAATGTGAAACCAGAACTATTTGACTGATTTTATATAATCAACTACAATCATTTTGTATATAAATTATAAATGTAATAAGCTCACTGGAATAATGGCCAAATTACATAAATAAATATAAACAAAATGAGAGTAGAAGGTATGCTCGAATGAGTAAGGTTAACCAGAGAGTATATGGCATGTACCGGGTCGGGTACCCTATTCTACACCCTCGAATTTTTTTTTTCTTTCATTATGAAGATTATGTGATCCTAATTGTGAATATAAAAAAAATGGAGCGCAGAAAGAAGTATTTATGACTGTACAGCCGTTTAAAGTTGAGATTTTGTCGTTTGAAATTGTTGAGTCCAAATTTCCCACCGATTCCGGGCTCCGCCCCTGGGGTAATTGACTTACCGCTACCGCGGCCCCGGCTTTATCTATAGTCTGTCTTTTAATGGCATGTTAGAAATTGGCCAGAGTCACCTGCCCCCAACATTATTTCTCACTGTTTTCCACATTGACACATGAAGATACCAAAAATGAAGGCTAAAATTAAACCTAAGAAGGCAACTTACCTCTTTTTACCAAGGGCAGGTATTGAATTGTGGGTCGAAGTTCAATTTGTAAGTCCAA